>NW_026871032.1:0-372500 GCF_033118175.1 Dama dama | reverse complement strand
CCCGACCCCCACTCTGCACGCCGCCCCCCACCTTCTCGCGCGGCCCCTCTTTCCCTGCCGCTGGAAATGCCACCAGACCCGACCGCCCGCCAGGGGCGCACCGCCTTCCAGACGTCTTTCCCTCCCTTACCTTCCCATCCGGCGCCGCCGGGGTGGAGGAGAGGCTCAGGAGCCGGGCAGGGTGAGGAGAGACCACCGCGCCGCTCTTGGAGCCAACCATGTTAATGATCCTTCCGCAGGTTCAACTAGGGAAAACTTGTCAGCTGATCTGTCTATAATTCAGGGATAAAACTATGACTACAGAAAGGAAAGATGACCTGACCTAGGATGGCCATGATATTCTATAGAACCAGAGAAAATTGGTTAAAATAAAAAAAACAATTCTTGGAAACTGTAAAGCTGGTTCTTTTGCATATGCAATTAAAAACATATTAGCTTGTTTAAAAGGCCTGCCTAGGGCAAATCTTGAAGTTAACCATTTCCTTAGAAAACAATGCCCACTTTGCCTGAGACCTCAGCCTTGGGCAAATGAGAACTTCAACACCCCCCCCCCCAAAAAAAAAGGGAAGTCAAAGAGATATTTTAAATCTTAGGCAGAAAACTAGAAGATCTCTGTGTGGATTTCTGTATGTGTCAGTGTGAGTCTTCTGTTTTTTTTAATAATATTGCTGACGTTGTAGGTGAGTTCTTATTTAGATAATCTAAAGAAAAGGAGGCCCTTACAAATCAAACAGCTCTAAATACAAGAAAAAAATTGACCTAAATGAATTTTGGATTCATGTGAATTGGGAAATAGTCAAGATTAAATATCTAGTATTTATTTTTTTCACTACTCTAATATAGACATGTCTAAGAGTCATTAACATTAAGCATAAAATTTTCATAATACCTAGGTTTATTATAAGTTAAATATTGCTATATTGTTATATCTGTCACAAACTTGTCAACAAAGAAAGTACCTCTAAAAACAAACAAAAAAAACTCCTAAAAATGTAAATATGAGCTTTTAGATAAACTATTAAAAATAATTATACTTTAAAATATCTGTCTATAATAGTCTCAACTGAAGGCAGAGAAGCAGGGAACAACAGAGGAGAAGATGGTTGGATGGCATCACTGACTCTATGGACATGAGGTTGAGCAAGCCCCGCGAGTTGGTGATGGACGGGGAAGCCTGGCAGCCTGCAGTCTGTGGGATCGCAAAGAGTCAGACGCAACTGAACTGAACTGAACTTACAATGGTTTCTCCAGATTTTGGTTACCTGATTTTCTACGGTTGTGCTAAACTAAGTGATGACAGTGGATTGAATAGCTAGGTCATTTCATAAATTAAGGTTCTGAAACATTCACTGCTTGACAGGACCTTCCTCTTACACAGAAACTAAAGAGATTTTGACTATCCATGAATAGTGTCTGGTGCCATGCTGAGATGTTCAGTGTAAGAAAGAAAAATTTTTTTCAAGATAGTATCACTGATACGTATGTGCACCAATCTGTAAAATGCCAATATAAAAGTTAGTTCTTGGTTGCTTAAGGAAAATGTATGACTTGTTTTTAAACAAGGTACGAGGAACAAAATTGAATTTTATGGAGGAAAAAGAACTAGTTCTGACTTAACAGGTGGCAGTTTCAGGATGGGAGAAGCAAAGGAATGGGTACAGAATGGGGTAAGGAGGTTTTGTGGAAAGTGGACCCCCAGAAAAGAGTTTTGTGCCTAATACAAGGTTTCTTGAGATGTTGAACTGCCTTTGCTAGTGGATTTTAAGTTTCTTTACCTCTTAAATGATCTGTCCTAGGTTTACCTTTGAAATCTTTTGTTAACTTTGGCTAAGTCGATAAGTACTGTTTCACAGCCTACCTGACTGTTATAAACCCTTTTGATATTTATGAACAAACCTTCCTAAATAATTGACTTCCAGCTAACTTTGGGATGCTTCAGAAGGCCCCTGAGGCCTCCCAAAGAGAGATATTAAACAACCTGAGTTCATTGGGCATATTAAACTACATGGGAAGTGTTGTCAGAATGAGTGATTGAATCTTCTCAAGTTATATTGTATGGTTGATAATACTAATATAGATATCCTAGAAATTATGTGACATTCATGAAAATCTGATATGTTCTGGTAAAATGCTGTCAGTTATAATTCGAGTTACCATATTACAGTGTTTCAAATCACAGCAATGACCAGATTACTTTGTCAATTTCAATTTAATCAGATTTTAAACATGCCTTCTATGGTTTCACACTGATGCCTTTGCAAAAATACTGCCACCTCAAGATATACGGAAAAGACTTTTCTAAGCTTACCCATAAACAACTTTTTGTTTGTTTGTTATCTGGTAAGCTGGTACCAGATTGGAATTTAGTCTACTCTCTAGGTTAAGAGAACACAGTTTTCTTAGAATGCAGCTTTCAATCACAGATTATTCATTTCTTTACCTTTCAGTGATTTATCTTTGTTTTTTAAATCTTTTTTTTTTTTTTTTACTTCGGTAAAGAACATAACCATTATTTAAGATTATGGTACATGTAGGATGGACCAAGCTTTCCCCACTCCTACAAATTCTCTTAACCCCTCATATTCTTCTGTTGGGACCAAGATCTCACTTCCCTCCAGAGAGACAATCCAAGCTTTTTATCAGCTGATCTGCCCCTGATACCAGAGTCAATTTGAGCACTATTTGGTCTATAATTTAGGCATGAAACTATGACTATATAAAGGAAAGATGACTTTTTGATGCAGGATGACCATGATATTCCTTGGACTTCAGAGAAAATTGGTTAAAATGAAGCTTCCCCCCCCCCCCACTCTTGGAAACTGCAAAGCTGGTTCTTTTAGCATATGCAATGGAAAACATCTACGTTGTTAGGTCAGTTTTCATTCCAGTCCCAAAGAAACGCAATGACAAAGAGTATTCACACTGCTGCACAGTTGCACTCATCTCACACACTAGTAAAGTAATGCTCAAAATTCTCCAAGCCAGGCTTCAACCATACATGTACTGTGAGCTTCCAGATGTTCAAGCTAGATTTAGAAAAGGCAGAGGAACCAGAGATCAAATTGCCAAAATCCACTGGGTCAAGGAAAAAGCAAGAGAGTACCAGAGGAACATCTATTTCTGCTTTATTGACTGTGCCAAAGCTTTGACTGTGTGTATCACAATAAACTGGGGAAAATTCTGAAAGAGATGGGAATACCAGACCACCTGACCTGCCTCTTGACAAACCTGTATGCAGGTCAGGAAGAAACAGTTACAACTGGACCTGGAACAACAGACTGGTTCCAAACAGAAAAAGGAATATATCAAGGCTGTATATTGTCACCTTGCTTATTTAACTTATATGCAGAGTACAGCGTGAGAAAATGCTGGGCTGGATGAAGCACAAGCTGGAATCAAAATTGCCAGGAGAAATATCAATAATGTCAGACATGCAGATGACACCACCCTTATGGCAGAAAGGGAAGAAGAACTATAGAGCCTCTTGATGACAGTGAAAGCAGAGAGTATAAACGCCTCCTTAAAGCTCAACATTCAGAAAACTAAGATCATTGTATCTGGCCTCATCACTTCATGTCAAATAGATGGTTAAACAGTGGAAACAGTGGCCGTCTTTATTTTGGGGGGCTCGGAAATCACTGCAGATGGTGACTGCAGTCATGAAATTAAAAGATGCTTGCTACTGCTGCTGCTAAGTCACTTCAGTCATGTCTGACTCTGTGCGACCGCATAGATGGCAGCCCACCTGGCTCCCCCATCCCTGGGATTCTCCAGGCAAGAACACTGGAGTGGGATGCCATTTCCTTCTCCAATGCATGAAAGTGAAAAGTGAAAGTGAAGTTGTTCAGTCGTGCTTGACTCTTAGCAACCCCATACACTACCAGACTAGTCTGTCCATGGGATTTTCCAGGCAAGAGTATTGGAGTGGGTTGGCATTGCCCTCTCCAAAAAGATGCTTATGACTTGTGCCCTAGCCAGACTACTTTGGGTTAGAGGGCGCTTTTGAGGAGATCTAGTGGGGAGCAAATCAGAAGGCTGTTGAAGGTGTCCTGGTATATGATCTCAGGACCTGAACAAGAATGGCAGTGGCGATGGAGAGAAGGAGCTGCAACGGAGAAAGATTTTAGTTGATCTGACTTCACAACTCAGTAGTTAATTACAGACAGGGGAAGTATGAGCAAGAGGCAAAGAATGATGGCAGGCTTCTAGTCTAAGGAACGGACAGCAAATCCTGGAACCATACTTGTGTGGTTGAGATTCAATCAATCAGTAACTTGTGTTCAAGCAACTTTCTCCAAGGGGAGTAATTCCACCATTAAACTATAGAAATACTGTTCCTGGGCCCTCGTACGTGTGAGTCCCTGAGCACTTTGCATTTCATGACTATGACAATTGCTTTTTATCTGGTCATCCAGGAAGGGTGTGGGTTTAGGACGTAGGATGGGCTTGTTTTAAAGGGTGTTTAGAGCCTTGCAGGATCTTGGGCAATCAAATACCTTCCTGAGCACTGACATTTACTGCTTAATTTTTAAATTTACAATTCATCCAAATCTTGCAGTCAAAAAAAATGTGAAAACATCACAGAAAAATAATATCTGAAAATATCTGATTGCCTTGTGATTCATAGGGGATAAGCCTAAACTGCCCTTGAAATTGAGGGACTACTGAATATTGGCCCTCAGATCTCATCATAATCAACGATGAGCAACTTTTTAAGAATTGCCAGAAGTATTTTCAAGTTCGGTGACTTTTCCTGAAGTCAAGATTGCTAGCTGTAATGATTTAAAAATCACTAATTGATAAACATCAATAAAATTAATTAACATCCACATAGCCAATTTCTATAGAGCCAGGCATAACAGAGTCGAAATTAATAAGATGGGATTCCTATTTTGCAGTGCAGTTGATGAGACAAGTTACACAAGATAGGAGATAATATAAATAAAAATTTAAGCTATATGAGCGCTGCTTTGGGGAATAAATACTGATATATAAATTGTCACTTCTGTGAAGGATTATTTCATAGTTCCAGCCTATGATTTCTTAATCTGTTCATAGAAGTCAGTGTCTAAGTGGGGGTCTTTACTCCAGATGAAGCAAACTGTGAATTTTCCAGATCAGTCGAATTTAATTCTTCAACAAACAAACAATTTTTTGAGTCAACTTCTGTTAGAGACCTCTGAAAATTGGATTCTACATTACAAAAAATTCCAACATTTCTGCCTGAAAAATCAGAGTATATGGAGCTGTGGTAGCCATTAGGAATATTCATAAGTATTCAGCCCGTGGAGGACTGCACTTCCCCACTCCTTTGGAAATTAAGTGTGATCACTGACTATCTTTGGCCAATGAAATATGCGTCTAAGTGTCTCTGTCACTTCTGTTAGACGCTTCAAGGGTCAGCGTGTAAGTCACACATTCCCCTCCTCGCTACTGTACTTATTATGCAAAATGTGTGTGCAAATAAAGCCTCCCTCAGACTGGGTCTCTGAGACAGGAAAGGGCAGAGACCCCTGCTGACCCACACTGACCAAGTAGCATGAGCTAAAAGTTATCTTTAATTGTTTTAAGCTCAGAGTTTTGGGGGTGGGGGGGTTGATTATTACTGAAGGAATACCTAGCCTGTATTATATTGGAATTCTATTTACCCATTAACGGACAGAGCAAGGTCATTAACATCATGGTGTTGTTTGAAACTGGACACTTCACATTAAAATCTAGATTTCTGGCACCTGTTGACAAAAGCCCTGACATGTTTATACATGGTTGATCCCTTGAGCACATCAACAAGCAGGTATATATTCTCCAGCTCATGACAGCCCTCGTGACTCACTATGACCATACCTGAGCAGTCTTCCTCCCTGAGGGGGGTGTAGATATTTGACTTTCATCCTCTATCCTAAACTGTCTAAGCATCATACATGTATTGTGCTGACTGTTGTCTACTAGAATTGCATCTCATTTCCAGTTACAAACTTCAGTAATACTTGTAGGAACACAAAAAAATACAAATATCATCAATACAGCACAACAGTTGAGAAAATAGATTTTGGAATTCAGCTTCCTAGGTTCAAATACCAGCTCTACCATTTTCTATCTGTATCATCAGGGCAAATCACTTAGCCTCTTCAAATTCCAGTTTCCTTATGAACAGAGTGAGGATAATGATGATCCCAGCTTCAGAGTGTCTGATGAGCTAGCACAGTCAAGGGCTTAGACAGTGCCTGACCCCGAATAAGCATCCCGTATGTGTTGGATGATATTCTTTTTACTAGAAACAGAGTGATTTCTTCATTTATCCAGGCATCAAGGAATTCAATAAACCTGAAAGATACAGTGGAATTGTTCTGCAGATCTGATTCCAACCAGGTCCTGTTTCTGGTAAAAATCAGGGCCCCAAAGCAGAAGCAAATCTCACTGAGTCTTGTCTCACGCTAGACGCTGTGCTCAGACTCCTGGTACGCTGTTCCTAGGAGCACGGGGACACAGGCATGTAAGACAGCAAACTGTAAACACACTTGCAAAAAGTGTTTGTAGCCTCTGCCAAGTGAACATCAGAACTCAGTTCACTGACCCCAAGGCAATCAGAGAGGACCACACAGCTTACTTTCTCCCATTCTGACAACTGTGGATGGCCACAGCCACACTGTCTAGGAAAGGGAATTTATGTGAACACTGTCCTGCTGAAGGAAAGATACTGAATTCAACTGAGAAGCTTGTGAGTCACTTCTGAAGAAGTGCATACAATTCTTTTGACCTGAACGGCCTTGCCAGAAGAGCACTCAGCTTTCAGCAAGGTACCACCTGCCCCAAAAATCCACTTGTCTAGCAGACTAACAGAAACATGTTAGGAAGCACACATTCTACCTTTTTTTTTTTTTTAACCTTTTGGATCCTAGTTCCCCAACCAAGGGCCAAACCTGCTCCCCACCCTCTGCATTGGAAGCATGGATTCTTAACCCCTGAACTGCCAGAGAAGTCCAAGGAAGCACACATTCTAGAGACACTAATTCAGCATTGAAAACAACCTTTATCCTGTGCACCTGCTCAGTTGCTCAGTCGTGTCCAACTCTTTGTGACCCCATGGACTGTAGCCCACAAAGTTTCTCTGTCCATGGCATTTCACAGGCAAGAATACTGGAGTGGATTGCCAATTCCTACTCCAGGGGATCTTCCTGACCCAGGGATTGAATCCAGGTCTCCTGCACTGACAGGCAGATTTTTTTATTTTTATTTTTTTACCACCGAGTCACCTGGGAAGTCCTCTTGTTATCCCAACTTAACCTATTATTGTCTGCTCTGACCCCATCTTCCCCAGATATTTTACCACACTGCCACTTGAGTGACCTTCCCAGAGATAATTCCAACCAAGCTATTTCTTATAAAATTCCTCACTGGCTTCTCTTACAACTTTGAGAATCAGTTCATGATTGGTTTCCACCTACATCTGCAGCCTCAACTCCTAGCATTGTCCCACGGGTATTTTTTCACCTCAACTCTACAGAATGAGTCAAAGATGCTTAAACACACCTTCTTTCACATCTCTTTACAAACTCTATTCTTCTGCCTGGTATTCTCTTCCTCATCTTGGTTTCTGTAACTTTTACTCAACTCTTCAAAGCCTCAGTGTCCAAACATTACCTGGATTGCATTGCTCCTTTTTAGCCCAGACTTAACTGTTTTTAGTGAATTAACAATTCACTGTCAAAAACTTGGAAAACTACAAAGCATAATTTCACTGACCAAAAATAGCTATTATTAATATTTTGTGGAAAAGCCCAAATGTTAACTGGTGGTTATAAAGGGAAATCATTGACAGCACATACAGTTAAAGAATGAAGTCATAAACTCCAACCTTTGGGAAGATTAGTCAACAGTAAACATCAAATAAGATGGTTTAAGAGTAGAAGAGAAAATAAGAGTGATTGGTTAGGCCACCAAAGGAGATTGGCTAGTTTAGTTTTGGGGTAAAAAAGGTGAAAGTTGGAGGGGGAAGAAAAGAGAAATGTGAGAAATTTGATAGAAGTACCAGGATGGTGACTACAACATGAATTCAGGAAGGTGACACTGAGAATTGTGGTGTCATAAACAGAGATGAACAGAAATAGAAGTTTGAATAGCTAGTGGGTCTGGGAAGAACAATACCAGCTCATTTGAGAAAGGGTGAGGACGGGAGGAATTCCCATGATGTATTGGAGGAATCTGTGGAATCTTCCAGAATGGACGTCAAACTTGAACCAGAAAATTCAAGATTGGAGGTTGAGACAGGAATAAAAGAGAGACCAAGAGATATGAACAACCTTTGCATTTGCAAGTAGATAAGACTCATTCATTCAACCAGTTTTTAACCGAGGACCTTTGATGGGGACAGACATTGTGGGAGTACTGAAGTATGGCAGTGAGTTGAAATGCATGATTTAAAAAGATAAAGACTGTCACAGTAGCTCAAAAGACAAGATCCAACTATGTTGTCTGAGGTTGGAATTGACTCAGCAATGGATTAGATGTGTAGATTGAAAGAGAAAAATCAAGAATTATTTTGAAAATGGTACAGATGAGCCTATCTGCAAAACAGAGACAGAGACATAGAAAACAAACATATGGACACCAAGTGGGGAAAAGGGGGTGGGGTCAATTGGGAAATTGATATTGACACATATACACTACCATGTCTGAAACAGATAACAAATGAGAACCACAGGGAATTCTACTCAATGCTATGTGTGACGTAAACAGGAAGGAAATCCAAAAAAGAGGGGATATATGTATATGTATGGCTGATTCAATTTGTTGACCAGCAGAAACTAACACAACATTGTAAATCAACTATACTCCAATAAAAGTTATTAAAAAAACAAAAACAAAAAAGAATGACTCCAAGTTTTTGTGCTGAGTAACTGGAGGCTGTTTTCTAAATGAAGGGATGCAACAGAGAGAAGCTCATCTGATGAGCAAGACCATGACTTCCTCTAAGCATATGAAGTCAGAAGTGCCTGGCAGGGTCTGACATTTAGTAGATGGTTAGGGTCATTTGCTACCGTTACTGCTATTTTTGTTATGACCATAATAGGGTAGATGGAATAGTAAGCATTCACTATGCTTATATTTTTTTCCAGGGATCAAATGAATGGAGTAGAATTTCATCTTTTCCCTACAATCCCCACACTGTCTCAGCAACCTGTCATAGTCCCCTGAGTTCTCACCCCCATTACAATCTGCGGGGGTTTATACCTCAGCCACATTCATCACAGCTCTGTAAAGTCCTCTCTGGAAAGTTTACTGGAGTACATTCACACTAATTATTTAGTAAATAAGTCATTGCTCCCACAGGCCTCAAACAATGAGTTTAACAAGAGAATTCAGAGAACCTATCACCAATAAACCAGTGGTTCTCAAGGTGGGGTCCCTGGACCGGCATCAGAAGCATATCCTTAGAACTTGTTAGAAAGCAAATTTTGAGACCCTCTCCCAGAACTTTTGGGTCAGAAGCTCTAGAATTAGGGCCCAGAACACTTCTTTTAACAAGTCCTTCACGTGATTCTGATGTACTTTCAAGCTGGAGAACCACTGATCTAGAAAAATCCACAAGTCATACATTACAATCTTTTGACTTTATATGGGCAAAATGATGTCCAAAATATGGACATCATTGTAGGCTGAACACTGATGGGCTCGGAAATCCTCTGAATCCAGAGGGTAGTCCTGAGGCAGAGAAAAAGGGCCAGAGGCATGCTGCGCAGTGAGCTGGGCCATCACAAGGCTGAACACGTTCCCCCAAGTCCCATGAGAGCAGACCCCTACTTGCTTCTCTCCAGAAGTCACTTCATTCCTTTCCCTTTTTTAACTTCAAAACAGAATCTTCAGTATGGATTTCTGTTACGTCTCTGATCATGGTATTTTAAATAAGTAAAACATCATCTTCCAGTAAACAATACTCCTTAAAATACATTTTACATTAAAGTTCTCAAAGACAATATTTCGTCTGCATGAACAGAAGTACAGAAGAGAAAGGTTATTTTTACTGACCATGGTCATGGCACCAGCTGGAGCCAGGGTTCCGGGAAGCAGGTGTGGCTTACCTGGCAGATGTCATTGATACACATGCCCAAGGGGTCAGCGGTGCACTGAGTCCCATCCAGGACAAAGTTTTGTCCCTGTGCCTGACACCTGAGCGTGCAGTGGGTGGCAGGGTCGTTGTACCGTGGAAGCCATTCATAATAACATCCCTGCTACTGAACATCATTGTAGGCCGAACACTGCTGGGCTCGGAAGTCTTCCACATCCAGAGGGCAGTCCTGAGGCACATAAAAAGACTCACAGGCACATCTCAAGGTGAGCTGGGCCAGTGCAAGGCTGAGCAAGTTTCCCTGAGTCCCATGAGAGCAGACCCCACCTGCTTCTCTCCAAAAGTCACTCCATGGAGAAGGAAATGGCAACCCACTCCAGTATTCTTGCCTAGAGAATCCCATGGACGGAGGAGCCTGGTGGGCTACAGTGCACGGGGTCGCCAAGAGTCGGACACGACTGAGCGACTTAACTGTTGCACAGAGTCGGACACGGCTGAAGAGACTTAGCAGCAGCAGCAGCTCTTGCACTGTTGGGTGAAAAGCCCTCCTTTGCACTGTCTACGCAGCGTGTCTCTGCAATTTCCACATTGGCCACTCGGTGGCGCACTCAATCCGCAGAAACACTCCTATCAGCTCAGACGTTTCTATCGCTGTTGACAGATGGAAGATCATCAGTATAAGCCAAGACTGGCTGCTCTGTAGAAATGACAGGTTAGAAACTTAAAAAAACAAATTACCCAAAAGTCACTACATTCCTTCGATTTGTTTTTTTAACTTCGAAACAGAATCTTCAGTGTGGAATTCTACTGGTACCTCTCTGATCACGGAGCGCATTACCTCACTTATTCTGATTATTTTTCCACTCAGGTAGTTTTTTCCAGATAATTAAAGCTTACCCTACATAAATGCCAAATTCTGCTCTATTTCACCCATATTGAGTATTAATGTTCAAACACATTACACAACCTCCTCCTTTTTGAAACAAGGGGAAATGGGATGTTTTTTTAGTTTTCCAGGTGACCTACGGTCTTCATCGGAAATATTAAATCATCATCCATGCTCTCAGGAGCCATTTCAATGTAAATGATTATTAGCCATTATTTTAACTGGCCCCAAACTGCTGCACTAATGGGGGAACTTGTTTGTTTCACTGTCTTTGTCGTCTAGTTCATCGCTTTTCGTCTCTGGCTCTCAGGCCTCCAGCCATCACTCTTTCTTTACTGGTACCCAGTGCCTGCCTGGCACTGGCTCTAGAAAATAAAGAGACAACATAGCTTTTTCAAATCCTGTCTTCAACAAAAGCAAATAAACACACCCAAGGAGCTCTCATACTAATACTAACAACTGTTTGTACAAGACTTGATAACTCAAAGATCTTCTTTAATTACTAACCAATCTCATCAGACAGTTCCAAAACAAGATACGGAATGACACAAACATCGACACAAACATCGCTTTACTCTTCAAAACTGAGCACAAAAATAAAACTGAGCACAGACTTCCCAGTTAATGGGAATGAATACACTCCCTAATGAAAGGAAACAGATACAGAAAGGTAATGTTTTTTTTTATATTGTAAAAGAAATAAATGTTCACTGTAAAAACTCTGGCAATAGTTTCTATTTTAAAAAAAAGAATAAATAACAAAGATTCTTATACATAAATCTTTGAACAAATGTTTTATTTCTCAAGGACAATTTTCTGGAAATAAAATTTCTGAGAAAAAGGGTATATGTCATGAGATTTTTCAATATATTGCCTCATTGCCCTCCAGGAAGGTCTTGATATTATTATCATCAGGCAACCTAAGTTACCTTTTCTAGGTACCTCTTCTCAGTTTGGATATACTTTTCTAAAATGTTTTCTCATCATAAGTGTTACATAGAGTTTCAGGTTTTTTTTTAATGTCAACGCTTTAATTTGAATGTCTTTCTTAGGTTTAATATCTTTTCATGTAATTTGTGTTTTTTTTGCATTAAGTCTTCAAAATTTTCTTGTTTTCTGCCCTTCATTTGTTCAGTGGAATGTTTGTGCTTTTATCATTTTAACAGGTAAAGCTATTACATTTCATACATTTCATAGTGAAGTTATCAATTCTTTGTCATCTGTACTGGAAATATTTTCCCCATTTAATTCTTGTTTTTGGTGCTTTGTGAAGTCAAGAAGTATTACATTTTTATGTAGTCAGTTTCTTTTAAGCTTTCTTTACTAATGAGATATGCTTTTCCCACCCTGACCTGAAAACAGATAAATACTTAAATATATTTTTCTAGTTTTTTTTTTTATAGTTTAGATTAAGAGTAACTCTTTATTCCATTTGGACTTTATTTTGATTTATGGGGTAAGGTAGAACTCAAACTTTATTTTTCTGCAAATAGTTATTAACAGATTACCAGCCAGAAATTTTAAATATAATTTCTTTTATTTATCCCCTTTTCCTACTGGATTTTTGTATTTTACAGTGTTTATGCTTTGGGCCTTCATAACGTACCTCAAATTCGTTTTGAATGTAGGTAGGGAATAAATAAAATATAATTAATAAACTTTCCCCTGGAATTAGTTGTATTACTTTCTTGTGAATCAATCTAAAATCTCATATTGTGTCCACATTTTTCTTTGTTTTAGCAAGATTAACCCTTAACCAAGGTCACACCTATGGAAGAAAGAATGAAATTAAAGAGGATTAAAATTGGATGACATTTTTCTCTTGGCTTTGTCTTCCATCTAGCCATAAAGAAGATTATCAGTAATAACATTATCTCACCTCCACTTTTCTCAACCATGGCCAATTTTCTCGGTATCTGATTCTTTGAAATCCCAACCAGAGGATATAAGAGAGCAGGGTAAAAATAACTTCTCCTGCATCAGGTTCACTTACCATCCTAAGTATGCTCCAGAAACTTCAAGTGCTAGCTGTCTGACTCTTGAACATCTTAAACGCCCCAAACCAATCAAGCTTTACAAAATCAGCTATGTTTAATTAACAGAAAGCATCTAGGAAGGAACTTATATGCAGAGTACATCATGAGAAATGCCAGGCTGGGTGAAGCACAAGTTGCAATCAAGATATTTGGGAGAAATATCAATACCCTCAGATATGCAGATGACACCACCCTTATGGCAGAAAGTGAAGAACAACTGAAGAGCCTCTTGATGAAACTGAAAGAGGAAAGTGAAAAAGTTGGCTTAAAACTTATTCAGAAAACTTATTCAGAAAACTGGCATCCAGTCCCATCACTTCATGGCAAATAGATGGGGAAAGAATGGAAACAGTGACAGACTTTAATTTAGGGGGCTCCAAAATCACTGCAGATTGTGACTGTGGCCATGACATTAAAAGATGTTTGCTACTTGGAAGAAAAGCTATGACCAACCTAGACAGCATATTAAAAAGCAGAGACATCACTTTTCCAACAAAGGTCCATCTAGTTAAAGCCATAGTTTTTCCAGTAGTCATGTACAATGTGTGAGTTGGACCATAAAGAAGGCAGAGTGCTGAAGAATTGATGCTTTTGAGCTGTGGTGCTGGAGAAGACTCTTGAGAGTCCCTTGGACTGCAAGGAAATCCAACCAGTCCATCCTAAAGGAAACCAGTCCTAAATATTCATTGGAAGGATGGATGCTGAAGCTGAAACTCCAATACTTTGGCCACCTGATGCGAGGAACTGGCTCATTGGAAAAGACCCTGATGCTGGGAAAGATTGAAGGTGGAAGGAGAAGGGGACAACAGAGGATGGCGTCACTGACTCGATGGACATGAGTTTGAGTAAGCTCTGGGAGTTGCTGATGGACAGGAAAGCCTGGTGTGCTGCAATCCATGGGGTGGCAAAGAGTTGGACACGACTGAAAGACTGAACTGAACTGACAAAAAGAATAAGTGAAAAGTAATAATGTGCCAAGAAGTAGAAAGGAGGAAAATCTATCATTGAAAAATCCCATCATCAAGACTTTTACCTTTAATATTTTACCATTTCCTCTTCGAGTGTTTCTGCCATGATTTATTTACATATTTATTTATAGCCCATTCAACTTTGTATTCAGTTTAATCTAAAATTATAACCACATTCCCATTTTATTAATAATTTCTTGGGAAAAATTGCTTAATGACTTCACAATAATCCATTATAAATATATAATATCTGTCTTACAGTTTTGAATTTTCTGAAACTGTGGTAAAATACATATCACATAAACTTTACCATCCTAACCAATTTTAAGTATACTATACAAGACTGCAAGTATTTTCACATTGTTGTACAGACACTAGGCTTCCCTGGTGGCTCAGATGGTAAAGAATCTGCCTGCAATGCAGGACACCCAGGTTTGATCCCTGGGTGGGGAAGATCCCCTGGAGGAGGAAATGGCAATGCACTCCAGTATTCTTGCCTGGAGAATCCCATGGACAGAGGAGCCTGGCAGGCTACAGTCCATGGAATTGCAAAGAGTCAGCACGACTGAGCAACTAATACACACACACATACACAGACATTATCTTTTGTGGGCACCTGTGCTATCTCTTCATTTTCTCTACTTTTAAAATTTACATACAGTAAAATTTGGTGGGGGGGATGATATTTAACAAACCCATACAGTTGTGTAACCACTACCACAATTACCATGTGAAACAGATCCATCATCCCATAAATGCCCTCAGGATGCCCCTTGTAGCCAAATTGTCTCCACCCTCAGACCTTGGCAACTACTGACTTGTTTTCTGCGCCCATTAATATTGCCTTGTCCTGTAAATGGAACCATATAGTTCATAGTCTTTTCAGACTGACTCCTGTCACTTAAAATAATACATGTGAAATCCATTCATGTTAATGTGTGTACCCGTAGTTCATTCTTAATTGCTGAACAGTATTCCACTGTATGTATCACACAGTTTATTTACCTATTCATGAGGTAGATGTATGGGTTGTTTCCAGCTTTTAGCAATTATAGACACAAATGCCATAAACATTCACAAATGGGTTTTGTGGAAACACAACTTTTCATTTCTCTTGGGTAAATATTCAGAAGAGGGTTTGCTGAGTCTCCTTATTTGACATAACTTTTTGCTAAACACCTTCATGCTTTCATTATTGTTCAAATTTAAGATACATATCTAGAAATGGATGACAAATACCAGTCTTTTCATCATATGACTTTTTCATGCATGTATTTTTAACTTGGTTGGCTAAGTATTATTTGATTGGTTGTTTCTTCAAGAAGGGTAAATTTCTCCCACATTACTGACCTTTGTACTTCACAGAGGAAAGGTAATATTACAATACCAGATACATTATTTTTTTCATGATCCTTTCCCCTCAAAACTGTAGACATGTATCACTAACATTTGACATTGAAATTCGCAGAAGAGAAGTCTGAGTTTTATACTTTTTAACATGTATTTTATTTTTCTGCATGGAAACATATAGGGATTTGCTTTGTTAACACTTGAAGTAAAAACTGCAATCAGGGTGTACCTGTTAATAGCTGTCTGTTTATTTTCATCTATTTTGACTAAAATGGTTGCCCTTTTTGACTGGATACTCAAGGTCTGTAAATTATTCTCAGATTATAATGTTGATTACTGCTCTTGTTCCAAGAATATCTATAATTCTTAAGTTAGAGTTCCTTTTCTCTGATGCTATTATTTATTGATCTATGTTTTTTTTCTAATTTATATCTCATTCATTTGACCTTCTCTTATACATCCAAGAAATTTCTTACAGATATCCCTACACGTGACTGATTTTCTTCACAGCGGCCCACTCCAGTATCCTTGCCTAGACGATCCTGCATACACAAGAGCCAGGCAATCTACAGTCCATAGGGTTGAAAAGAGTTGGACAGGACTGAAGCAAGTAAGCAACACCAGTAGTGATTATACTGTATTTATTATCTGATACACTTTTTTTCTTGTCCACACTGTGCAGCCTGAGGGATCATAGTTCCCTGACGAGGGATTGAACCTGGGTCACAGTAGTGAACTTGAAAGCCTGGATCCTGAATGCAAGGTCATGAGGGGAAAATTCAGATACAAATTTTCTTTTTTGTTATCCATCATGAACTAAAGCATCAAAGAAATAGAGGGCAAAAGGCTTTGCCAGAGGGAAGGGGAGAGCAAGGGGGTGAATGCCCACCACCTCTTTGGCACAGCAGCCACAGGGCAGCAGGGAGAGAAAGAGGTCTACTGTGCCCCACGTCAGCTCTGCCAGATCACACACAGGCGGTGCTGATGGGTTTGCCGAGGAGCTGCCTGAAAGACTCTGGCATTCCCGAGCTCTCTGCGGGTACAGTGGGCAAGAACAGACGTGTGCATGTGGTTCTGACTTGGCGTGGGAGTGTGGACACCCTGCCTGGCCCCCAGGCTCAGGGGCAAGGGCCCGGAGAGAGCACCACCCCGAAGCACTTTTCTCCCGGGATTGGGAGCATTGTGCGTGCCTGGCGTGAACAGCGGGCGGGAGTGCTTGCAAACTGGCCTTTGGAGGCAGCCGGGGAGGTCTTCCAGCGGGAGAGGGCCAGTGGTGCTCAGAGGCCCCACAGGCCAGGGGCAGGACCCAGCAGGGCCCCTGCCCCTGGCCAGCCTTGCCCAGACCTTCCTGGCCTCCGGGGGTACTGCCCCACCAAGGGGCAGGCTGCGGGGACTGGGTCCAGACATGCCCGGGCGCCTCCCCAGGCTCATCCCCGCTGGTGCCTTTCCCCTGGGCCTAGGCCTCGGTTGAGGCCTCCTTGGAGAGGAGGTTGCTGGCAGGGGCTGTCTCCACACTGCAAGGTGCTGGAGCTCAGAGGGCCTCGTCAGAGGGAAGGGACCAGCAAGGGGCTGGATGCCCAAGACCTCTTTGGTCCAGCAGCCTCAGGGCAGCAGGGAGAGCAAGAGGCCCAACTTGCCCCTAGGTCGGCTCTGCCCCTTCCCAAACAGACGGCCAGCCCAGCAGCTGCCTGACAGACTCTGGCTCCCCCGAGCTCTCTGCCAGTGCAGGGGGCAGGAACAGACGTGTGCATGTGGTTCTGCCTTGGCCTGGGAGCGTGGAACCCCTGCCTGTCCCCCAGGCTCAGGGGAAAGGGCACGGAGAGAGCACCACCCCGAAGCGCTTTTCTCCCGTGCTTGGGAGCATTGTGCGTGCCTGGCGGGATCAGCGCGCGGGAGTGCTTGGAAACCGGCCTTGGGAGGCAGCCGGGGAGGTCTTCCAGCGGGAGAGGGCCGGTTGTGCTCAGAGGCCCTACAGGCAAGGGGCAGGACCCAGCAGGGCCCCTGCCCCTGACCAGCCTTGCCCAGACCTTCCTGGCCTCCGGGGGTACTACCCCACCAGGGGCAGGCTGCGGGGACAGGGTCCAGACATGCCCGGGCGCATCCCCTGGCTCATCCCCGCTGGTGCCTTTCCCCTGGGCCTAGGCCTCGGTTGAGGCCTCCTTGGAGAGGAGGTTGCTGGCAGGGGCTGTCTCCACACTGCAAGGTGCTGGAGCTCAGAGGGCCTCGTCAGAGGGAAGGGACCAGTAAGGGGCTGGATGCCCAAGACCTCGTTGGCCCAGCATCCTCAGGGCAGCAGGGAGAGCAAGAGGCCCAACTTGCCCCTAGGTTGGCTCTGCCCCTTCCCACACAGGCGGCCAGCCCACCACCTGCCTCAAAGACTCTGGCTCCCCCGAGCTCTCTGCCGGTGCAGGGGACAGGAACAGACGTGTGCATGTGGTTCCTCCTTGGTCTGGGAGTGTGTTCCCCCTACCTTGCCCACAGTTCATGGGCAAGGGCCCGGAGAGAGCACCACCCCGAAGCGCTTTTCTCCCGGGCTTGGGAGCATTGTGCGTGCCTGTCGGGAACAGCGGGCGGGAGTGTTGGCAAACCGGCCTTTGGAGGCAGCCGGGGAGGTCTTCCAGCGGGAGAGGGCCGGTTGTGCTCAGAGGCCCTACAGGCCAGGGGCAGGACCCAGCAGGGCCCCTGCCCCTGGCCAGCCTTGCCCAGACCTTCCTGGCCTCCGGGGGTACTGCCCCATCAAGGGGCAGGCTGCGGGGACTGGGTCCAGACATTCCCGGGCGCCTCCCCAGGCTCATCCCCGCTGGTGCCTTTCCCCTGGGCATAGGCCTCGGTTGAGGCCTCCTTGGAGAGGAGGTTGCTGGCAGGGGCTGTCTCCACACTGCAAGGTGCTGGAGCTCAGAGGGCCTCGTCAGAGGGAAGGGATCAGCAAGGGGCTGGGTGCCCAAGACCTCTTTGGCCCAGCAGCCTCAGGGCAGCAGGGAGAGCAAGAGGCCCAACTTGCCCCTAGGTCGGCTCTGCCCCTTCCCACACAGGCGGCCAGCCCAGGAGCTGCCTGACAGACTCTGGCTCCCCCGAGCTCTCTGCCGGAGCAGGGGGCAGATCAGACGTGTGCATGTGGTTCTGCCTTGGCCTGGGAGTGTGGACCCCCTGCCTTGCCCCCAGGCTCAGGGGCAAGGGCCCAGAGAGAGCACCACCCCGAAGCGCTTTTCTCCCGGGCGTGGGAGCACTGTGCGCGCCTGCTGGGAACAGTGTGCGGGAGCGCTTGCAAACCGGCCTTTGGAGGCAGCCGGGGTGGCCTTCCAGTGGGAGAGGGCCGGTTGTGCTCAGAGGCCCCACAGGCCAGGGGCAGGACCCAGCAGGGCCCCTGCCCCTGGCCAGCCTTGCCCAGACTTTCCTGGCCTCCGGGGGTACTGCCCCACCAAGGGGCAGGCTGCGGGGACTGGGTCCAGACATGCCCGGGCGCCTCCCCAGGCTCATCCCCCCTCGTGCCTTTCCCCTGGGCCCAGGCCTCGGTTGAGGCCTCCTTGTAGAGGAGGTTGCTGGCAGGGGCTGTCTCCACACTGCAAGGTGCTGCAGCTCAGAGGGCCTCGTCAGAGGGAAGGGATCAGCAAGGGGCTGGGTGCCCAAGACCTCTTTGACCCAGCAGCCTCAGGGCAGCAGGGAGAGCAAGAGGCCCAACTTGCCCCTAACTCGGCTCTGCCCCTTCCCACACAGGCCGCCAGCCCAGGAGCTGCCTAACAGACTCTGGCTCCCCCGAGCTCTCTGCCGGTGCAGGGGGCCGATCAGACGTGTGCATGTGGTTCTGCCTTGGCCTGGGAGTGTGGACCCCCTGCCTTGCCCCCAGGCTCAGGGGCAAGGGCCCGGAGAGAGCACCACCCCGAAGCGCTTTTCTCCCGGGCTTGGGAGCATTGTGTGTGCCTGGCGGGATCAGCGGGCGGGAGTACTTGCAAACCAGCCTTTGGAGGCAGCCGGGGAGGTCTTCCAAGGGCCGGGAGAGAGCACCACCCCGAAGCACTTTTCTCCCGGGCTTGGGAGCATTGTGCGTGGCTGGCGGGGACAGCAGGAAGGAGTCCTTGCAAACCGGCCTTTGGAGGCAGCCGGGGAGGTCTTCCAAGGGCCTGTAGAGAGCACCACCCCGAAGCGCTTTTCTCCCGGGCTTGGGAGCATTGTGCGAGGGTGGCGGGAACAGCAGGCAGGAGTGCTTGAAAACCGGCCTTTGGAGGCAGCCGGGGAGGTCTTCCAGGGCCCGGTGTGAGCACCACCCCAAAATGCTTTTCTCCCGGGCTTCGGAGCATTGTGCGCGGCTGGTGGGAACAGCGGGCATGAGTGCTTGCAAACTGGCCATTGGAGGCAGAAGGGGAGGTCTTCCAAGGGCCCGGAGAGAGCACCAACCCGAATCGCTTTTCTCCCGGGCTTGGAACATTTGCGCGGATGGCGGGAACAGCGAGTGGGAGTGCTTGCAAACCCGCATTTGGAGGCAGCTGGGGAGGTCTTCCAAGGGCCAGGAGAGAGCACCACCCAGAAGCGCTTTTCTCCCGGGCTTGGAACATTTGCGCGGATGGCGGGAACAGCGAGTGGGAGTGCTTCCAAACCGGCCTTTGGGGGCAGCCCGGGAGGTCTTCCATGGGCCGGAGAGAACACCACCCCGAAACGCTTTTCTCCCGGGCTTGGGAGCATTGTGCGCGGCTGGCGGGAACAGGGGAATGAGTGCTTGTAAACCGGCCTTTGTAGGTTGCCAGGGAGTTCTTCCAAGGACCCGGAGAGAGCACCACCCCGAAACGCTTTTCTCACGGGCTTGGGAGCATTGTGCGCGGCTGGCGGGAACAGCGGGCATGAGTGCTTGCAAACTGGCCATTGGAGGCAGACGGCGAGGTCTTCCAAGGGCCCAGAGAGAGTACCACCCCGAAGCGCTTTTCTCCCGTGATTGGGAGCATTGTGCGCAGCGGGCGGGAACAGCGGGCATGAGTGCTTGCAAACCGGCCTTTGATGGCAGCCGGGGAGGTCTTCCAAGGGCCCGGAGAGATCACCACCCCGAAGCGCTTTTCTCCCGTGATTGGGAGCATTGTGTGCGGCTGACGGGACAGCGGGAGGGAGTTCTTGAAAGCCGGCCTTTGGAGGCAGCCGGGGAGGTCTTCCAAGGGCCGGGAGAGAGCACCACCCCGAAGCGCTTTTCTCCCGGGCTTGGGAGCATTGTGCGCGGCTGGCGGGAACAGCGGGCGGGAGTGCTTGCAAACCGGCCTATGGAGGCAGCCGGGGAGGTCTTCCAAGGGCCAGGAGAGAGGAACACCAGGAAGCGCTTTTCTCCCGGGCTTGGAGCATTTGCGCTTACGGCGGGAACAGCGAGTGGGAGTGCTTCCAAACCGGCCTTTGGGGGCAGCTGGGGAGGTCTTCCAGTGGGAGAGGGCCGGTTGTGCTCAGAGGCCCCACTGGCCAGGGGCAGGACCCATCAGGGCCCCTGCCCCTGGCCAGCCTTGCCCAGACCTTCCTGGCCTCCGGGGTTACTGCCCCACCAAGGGGCAGTCTGCGGGGACAGGGTCAGACATGCCCGGGCGCATCCCCTGGCTCATCCCCGCTGGTGCCTTTCCCCTGGGCCTAGGCCTCGGTTGAGGCCTCCTTGGAGAGGAGATTGCTGGCAGGGGCTGTCTCCACACTGCAAGGTGCTGGAGCTCAGAGGGCCTCGTCAGAGGGAAGGGACCAGCAAGGGGCTGAATGCCCAAGACATCATTGGCCCAGCAGCCTCAGGGCAGCAGGGAGAGCAAGAGGCCCAAATTGCCCCTAGGTCGGCTCTGCCCCTTCCCACACAGGCCGCCAGCCCAGCAGCTGCCTGGCAGACTCTGGCTCCCCAGAGCTCTCTGCCGGTGCAGGGGGCAGGAGCAGACGTGTGCATGTGGTTCTGACTTGGCCTGGGACTGTGTTCCCTCTGCCTGGCCCCCAGGCTCAGGGTCAAGGGCCCGGAGAGAGCACCACCCCGAAGCGCTTTTCTCCCGGGCTTGGGAGCATTGTGCGTGCCTGGCGGGAACAGCGGGCGGGAGTGTTGGCAAACCGGCCTTTGGAGGCAGCCGGGGAGGTCTTCCAAGGGCCTGTAGAGAGCACCACCCCGAAGCGCTTTTCTCCCGGGCTTGGGAGCATTGTGCGTCGGTGGCGGGAACAGCAGGCAGGAGTGCTTGAAAACCGGCCTTTGGAGGCAGCCGGGGAGGTCTTCCAGGGCCCGGTGTGAGCACCACCACAAAATGCTTTTCTCCCAGGCTTGGGAGCATTGTGCGCGGCTGGTGGGAACAGCGGTCATGAGTGCTTGCAAACTGGCCTTTGGAGGCAGCCGGGGAGGTCTTCCAAGGGCCCGGAGAGAGCACCACCCCGAAGCGCTTTTCTCCCGTGATTGGGAGCATTGTGTGCGTCTGGCGGGACAGCGGGAGGGAGTTCTTGAAAACCAGCCTTTGGAGGCAGCCGGGGAGGTCTTCAAAGGGCCAGGAGAGAGCACCACCCCGAAGCGCTTTTCTCCCGGGCTTGGAGCATTTGCACGGATGGCGGGAACAACGAGTGGGAGTGCTTGCAAACCGGCCTTTGGGGGCAGCCCGGGAGGTCTTTCTTGGGCCCGGAGAGAACACCACCCCGAAATGCTTTTCTCCCGGGCTTGGGAGCATTGTGCGTGGGTGGCGGGAACAGCAGGCAGAAGTGCTTGCAAACCGGCCTTGGAGGCAGGCGGGGAGGTCTTCCAAGGGCCCGGAGTTAGCACCACCCAAAAATGCTTTTTCCCGGGCTTGGGAGCATTGTGCGCGGCTGGTGTGAACAGCGGGCATGAGGGCTTGCAAACCGGCCATTGGAGGCAGCCGGGGAGTTCTTGCAAGGGCCCGGAGAGAGTACCACCACGAAGCGCTTTTCTCCCAGGCTTGGGAGCATTGTGCGCGGCTGGTGGGAACAGCGGGCATGAGGGCTTGAAAACCGGCCATTGGAGGCAGCCGGGGAGTTCTTCCAAGGGCCCGGAGAGAGCACCACCCCGAAGTGCTTTTCTCCCGGGCTTGGGAGCATTGTGCGTGCCTGTCGGGAACAGTGGGCGAGAGTGCTTGCAAACCGGCCTTTGGAGGCAGCCTGGGAGGTCTTCCAGTGGGAGAGGGCCGGTTGTGCTCAGAGGCCCCACAGGCCAGGGGCAGGACCCAGCAGGGCCCCTGCCCCTGGCCAGCCTTGCCCAGACTTTCCTGGCCTCCGGGGTTACTGCCCCACCAAGGGGCAGTCTGCGGGGACAGAGTCCAGACATGCCCGGGCGCATCCCCTGGCTCATCCCCGCTGGTGCCTTTCCCCTGGGCCTAGGCCTCGGTTGAGGCCTTCTTGGAGAGGAGATTGCTGGCAGGGGCTGTCTCTACACTGCAAGGTGCTGGAGCTCAGAGGGCCTCGTCAGAGGGAAGGGACCAGCAAGGGGCTGGATGCCCAAGACCTCTTTGGCCCAGCAGCCTCAGGGCAGCAGGGAGAGCAAGAGGCCCAACTTGCCCCTAGGTCGGCTCTGCCCCTTCCCACACAGGCCGCCAGCCCAGCAGCTGCCTGACAGACTCTGGCTCCCCCGAGCTCTCTGCTGGTGCAGGGGGCAGGAACAGACGTGTGCATGTGGTTCTGCCTTGGCCTTTGAGTGTGTTCCCCCTGCATTGCCCCCAGGCTCAGGGGCATGGGCCCGGTGAGAGCACCACCACGAAGCGCTTGTCTCCCGGGCTTCGGAGCATTGTGCGTGCCTGGCGGGAACAGCGGGCGGGAGTGTTGGCAAACCGGCCTTTGGAGGCAGCCAGGGAGGTCTTCCAGCGGGAGAGGGCCGGTTGTGCTCAGAGGCCCTACAGGCCAGGGGCAGGACCCAGCAGGGCCCCAGCCCCTGGCCAGCCTTTCCCAAACCTCCCTGGCCTCGGGGGGTACTGCCCCACCAAGGGGCAGGCTGCGGGGACTGGGTCCAGACATGCCCGGGCGCCTCCCCAGTCTCATCACCGCTGGTGCCTTTCCCCTGGGCCTAGGCCTCGGTTGAGGCCTCCTTGGAGAGGAGGTTGCTGGCAGGTGCTGTCTCCACACTGCAAGTTGCTGGAGCTCAGAGGGCCTCGTCAGAGGGAAGGGACCAGCAAGGGGCTGGATGCCCAAGACCTCTTTGTCCCAGCAGCCTCAGGGCAGCAGGGAGAGCAAGAGGCCCAACTTGCCCCTAGGTCGGCTCTGCCCCTTCCCACACAGGCGGCCAGCCCAGCAGCTGCCTGACAGACTCTGGCTCCCCCGAGCTCTCTGCCGGTGCAGGGGGCAGGAACAGACGTGTGCATGTGGTTCTGCCTTGGCCTGGGAGTGTGGACCCCCTGCCTGTCCCCCAGGCTCAGGGGGAAGGGCCCGAAGAGAGAACCACCCCGAAGTGCTTTTCTCCCGGGCTTGGGAGCATTGTGCATGCCTGGCGGGAACAGCGGGCGGGAGTGTTTGCAATCCGGCCTTTGGTGGCAGCCGGGGAGGTCTTACAGCGGGAGAGGGCCGGTTGTGCTCAGAGGCCCCACAGGCCAGGGGCAGGACCCAGCAGGGCCCCTGCCCCTGGCCAGCCTTGCCCAGAATTTCCTGGCCTCCGGGGGTACTGCGCCACCAAGGGTCCGGCTGCGGGGACTGAGTCCAGACATGCCCGGGTGCCTCCCCTGGCTCATCCCAGCTGGTGCCTTTCCCTGGGCCTAGGCCTCGGTTTAGGCCTCCTTGGAGAGGAGATTGCTGGCAGGGGCTGTCTCCACATTGCAAGGTGCTGGAGCTCAGAGGGCCTCATCAGAGGGAAGGGACCAGCAAGGGGCTGGATGCCCAAGACATCTTTGGCCCAGCAGCCTCAGGGCAGCAGGGAGAGCAAGAGGCCCAACTTGCCCCTAGGTCGGCTCTGCCCCTTCCCACACAGGCCGTCAGCCCAGCAGCTGCCTGGCAGACTCTGGCTCCCCCGAGCTCTCTGCCGGTGCAGGGGGCAGGAACAGACGTGTGCATGTGGTTCTGACTTGGCCTGGGAGTGTGGAACCCCTGCCTGGCCCCCAGGCTCAGGGGAAAGGGCACGGAGAGAGTACCACCCCGAAGCGCTTGTCTCCCGGGCTTGGGAGCATTGTGCGTGCCTGGCGGGAACAGCGGGCGGGAGTGCTTGCAAACCGGCCTTTGGAGGCAGCCGGGGAGGTCTTCCAGTGGGAGAGGGCCGGTTGTGCTCAGAGGCCCCACCGGCCAGGGGCAGGACCCAGAAGGGCCCCTACCCCTGACCAGCCTTGCCCAGACCTTCCTGGCCTCCGGGGGTACTGCCCCACGAAGGGGCAGGCTGCGGGGACTGGGTCCAGACATGCCCGGGCGCCTCCCCAGTCTCACCCCCGCTGGTGCCTTTCCCCTGGGCCTAGGCCTGGGTTTAGGCCTCCTTGGAGAGGAGGCTGCTTTCAGGGGCTTTCTCCACACTGCAAGGAGCGGGAGCTCAGAGGGCCTCGTCAGAGGGAAGGGACCAGCAAGGGGCTGGATGCCCAAGACCTCTTTGGCCCAGCAGCCTCAGGGCAGCAGGGAGAGCAAGAGGCCCAACTTGCCCCTAGGTCAGCTCTGCCCCTTCCCACACAGGCGGCCAGCCCAGCATCTGCCTGGCAGACTCTGGTTCCCCCGAGCTCTCTGCCAGTACAGGGGGCAGGAACAGACGTGTGCATGTGGTTCTGCCTTGGCCTGGGAGTGTGGACCCCCTGCCTGGCCCCCAGGCTCAGGGGCAAAGGCCCGGAGAGAGCACCACCCCAAAACGCTTTTCTCCCGGGCTTGGGAGCATTGTGCGCGCCTGGCGGGAACAGAGGGCGGGAGTGCTTGCAAACCGGCCTTTGGAGGTAGCCTGGGAGGTCTTCCAGTGGGAGAGGGCCGGTTGTGCTCAGAGGCCCTACTGGCCAGGGGCAGGACCCATCAGGGCCCCTGCCCCTGGCCAGCCTTGCCCAGAACTTCCTGGCCTCCGGGGTTACTGCCCCACCAAGGGGCAGTCTGCGGGGACAGGGTCCAGACATGCCCGGGCGCATCCCCTGGCTCATCCCCGCTGGTGCCTTTCCCCTGGGCCTAGGCCTCGGTTGAGGCCTCCTTGGAGAGGAGATTGCTGGCAGGGGCTGTCTCCACACTGCAAGGTGCTGGAGCTCAGAGGGCCTCGTCAGAGGGAAGGGACCAGCAAGGGGCTGAATGCCCAAGACATCATTGGCCCAGCAGCCTCAGGGCAGCAGGGAGAGCAAGAGGCCCAAATTGCCCCTAGGTCGGCTCTGCCCCTTCCCACACAGGCCGCCAGCCCAGCAGCTGCCTGTCAGACTCTGGCTCCCCCGAGCTCTCTGCCGGTGCAGGGGGCAGGAGCAGACGTGTGCATGTGGTTCTGACTTGGCCTGGGAGTGTGGAACACTTGCCTGGCCCCCAGGCTCAGGGGAAAGGGCACGGAGAGAGCACCACCCCGAAGCGCTTTTCTCCCGGGCTTGGGAGCATTGTGTGTGCCTGGCGGGATCAGCGGGCGGGAGTGCTTGCAAACCGGCCTTTGGAGGCAGCCGCGGAGGTCTTCCAGCGGGAGAGGGCCGGTTGTGCTCAGAGGCCCCACAGGCAAGGGGCAGGACCCAGCAGGGCCCCTGGCCCTGACCAGCCTTGCCCAGACCTTCCTGGCCTCCGGGGGTACTGCCCCACCAAGGGGCAGGCTGCGGGGACTGGGTCCAGACATGCCCGTGCGCCTCAACTGGCTCATCCCCGCTGGTGCCTTTCCCCTGGGCCTAGGCCTCGGTTGAGGCCTCCTTGGAGAGGAGGTTGCTGGCAGGGGCTGTCTCCACACTGCAAGGTGCTGGAGCTCAGAGGCCCTCGTCAGAGGGAAGGGACCAGCAAGGGGCTGGATGCCCAAGACCTCTTTGGCCCAGCAGCCTCAGGGCAGCAGGGAGAGCAAGAGGCCCAACTTGCCCCTAGGTCGGCTCTGCCCCTTCCCACACAGGCGGCTAGCCCAGCAGCTGCCTGACAGACTGTGGCTCCCGCCATCTCTCTGCCGGTGGAGGGGGCAGGAACAGACGTGTGCATGTGGTTCTGCCTTGGCCTGGGACTGTGGATCCCCTGCCTCGCCCCCAGGCTCAGGGGCAAGGGCCCGGAGAGACCACCACCCCAAGCGCTTTTCTCCCGGGCTTGGGAGCAATGTGCGTGCCTGGCGGGAACAGTGGGCGGGAGTGCTTGCAAACCGGCCTTTGGAGGCAGCCGGGGAGGTCTTCCAGTGGGAGAGGGCCGGTTGTGCTCAGAGGCCCCACAGGCCAGGGGCAGGACCCAGCAGGGCCCCTGCCCCTGGCCAGCCTTGCCCAGACCTTCCTGGCCTCCGGGGGTACTGCCCCACCAACGGGCAGGCTGCGGGGACAGGGTCCAGACATGCCCGGGAGCCTCCCCTGGCTCATCCCCGCTGGTGCCTTTCCGCTGGGCCTAGGCCTCGGTTGAGGCCTCCTTAGAGAGGAGATTGCTGGCAGGTGCTGTCTCCACACTGCAAGGTGCTGGAGCTCAGAGGGCCTCGTCAGAGGGAAGGGACCAGTAAGGGGATGGATGCCCAAGACGTCTTTGGCCCAGCAGGCTCAGGGCAGCAGGGAGAGCAAGAGGCACAACTTGCCCCTAGGTCGGCTCTGCCCCTTCCCACACAGGCGGCCAGCCCAGCACCTGCCTGAGAGACTCTGGCTCCCCCGAGCTCTCTGCCGGTGCAGGGGGCAGGAACAGATGTGTGCATGTGGTTCTGCCTTGGTCTGAGAGTGTGTTCCCCCTGCCTTGCCCACAGGCTCAGGGGCAAGGGCCCGGAGAGAGCACTACCCCGAAGCGCTTTTCTCCCGGGCTTGGGAGCATTGTGCGTGCCTGGCGGGAACAGCGGGCAGGAGTGTTGGCAAACTGGCCTTTGGAGGCAGCTGGGGAGGTCTTCCAGCGGGAGAGGGCCGGTTGTGCTCAGAGGCCCTACAGGCCAGGGGCAGGACCCAGCAGGGCCCCTGCCCCTGGCCAGCCTTGCCCAGACCTTTCTGCCTCCGGGGTTACAGCCCCACCAAGGGGCAGGCTGCGGGGACTGCGTCCACACATGCCCGGGCGCCTCCACTGGCTCATCCCCGCTGGTGCCTTTCCCCTGGGCCTAGGCCTCGGTTGAGGCCTCCTTGGAGAGGAGGTTGCTGGCAGGGGCTGTCTGCACACTGCAAGGTGCTGGAGCTCAGAGGGCCTCGTCAGAGGGAACGGACCAGCAAGGGGCTGGATGCCCAAGACCTCTTTGGCCCAGCAGCCTCAGGGCAGCAGGGAGAGCAAGAGGCCCAACTTGCCCCTAGGTCGGCTCTGCCCCTTCCCACACAGGCAGAAAGCCCAGCAGCTGCCTGACAGACTCTGGCTCCCCCCAGCTCTCTGCCGGTGGAGGGGGCAGGAACAGACGTGTGCATGTGGTTCTGCCTTGGCCTGGGTCTGTGGATCCTCTGCCTGGCCCCCAGGCTCAGGGGCAAGGGTCCGGAGAGACCACCACCCCGAAGCGCTTTTCTCCCGGGCTTGGGAGCATTGTGCGCGCCTGACGGGAACAGTGGGCGGGAGTGCTTGCAAACCGGCCTTTGGAGGCAGCCGGGGAGGTCTTCCAGTGGGAGAGGGCCGGTTGTGCTCAGAGGCCCCACAGGCCAGGGGCAGGACCCAGCAGGGCCCCTGCCCCTGGCCAGCCTTGCCCAGACCTTCCTGGCCTCCGGGGGTACTGCCCCACCAAGGGGCAGGCTGCGGGGACTGGGTCCAGACATGTCCGTGCGCCTCCCCAGGATCATTCCCGCTGGTGCTTTTTCCCTGGGCGTAGGCCTCGGTTGAGGCCTCTTTGGAGAGGAGGTTGCTGGCAGGGGCTGTCTCCACACTGCAAGGTGCTGTAGCTCAGAGGGCCTCGTCAGAGGGAAGGGACCAGCAAAGGGCTGGATTCCCAAGACCTCTTTGACCCAGCAGCCTCAGGGCAGCAGGGAGAGCAAGAGGCCCAACTTGCCCCTAGGTAGGCTCTGCCCCGTCCCACACAGGCAGCCAGCCCAGCAGCAGCCTGGCAGTCTCTGGCTCCCCCGATCTCTCTGCCGGTGTAGGGGGCAGGAGCAGACGTGTGCATGTCGTTCTGCCTTGGCCATGGAGTGTGTTCCCCCTGCCTGGCCCACAGGCTCAGGGGCAAGGGCCCGGAGAGAGCACCACCCCGAAGCGCTTTTCTCCCGGGCTTGGGAGCATTGTGCGTGCCTGGCGGGAAGAGCGGGCGGGAGTGCTTGCAAACCGGCCTTTGGAGGCAGACGGGGAGGTCTTCCAGCGGGAGAGTGCCGGTTGTGCTCAGACGCCCCACAGGCCAGGGGCAGGACCCAGCAGTGTCCCTGCCCCTGGCAGCCTTGCCCAGACCTTCCTGGCCCTCGGGGGTACTAGCCCACCAAGGGGCAGGCTGCGGGGACTGGGTCCAGACATGCCCGGGTGCCTCCCCAGGCTCATCCCCGCTGGTGCCTTTCCCCTGGGCCTAGGCCTCGGTTGAGGCCTCCTTGGAGAGGAGGTTGCAGGCAGGGGCTGTCTCCACACTGCAAGGTGCTGGAGCTCAGAGGGCCTCGTCAGCGGGAAGGGACCAGCAAGGGGCTGGATGCCCAAGACCTCTTTGGCCCAGCAGCCTCAGGGCAGCAGGGAGAGCAAGAGGCCCAACTTGCCCCTAGGGCGGCTCTGCCCCTTCCCACACAGGTGGCCAACCCAGCAGCTGCCTGACAGACTCTGGCTCCCCCAAGCTCTCTGCCCGTGCAGGGGACAGGAACAGACGTGTGCATGTGGTTCTGCCTTGGCCTGGGAGTGTTTTCCCCATGCCTTGCCCCCAGGCTCAGGGGCAAGGGCCCGGAGAGAGCACCACCCCGAAGCGCTTTTCTCCCGGGCTTGGGAGCATTGTGCAAGCATGGCGTGAACAGCGGGTGGGAGTGCTTGCAAACCGGCCTTTGGAGGCAGCCGGGGAGGTCTTCCAGTGGGAGAGGGCCGGTTGTGCTCAGAGGCCTAACAGGCCAGGGGCAGGCGCCAGCAGGGCCCCTGCCCCTGGCCAGCCTTGCCCAGACCTTCCTGGCCTCCGGGGGTACTGCCCTACCAAGGGGCAGGCTGCAGGGACTGGGTCCAGAAATGTCCGTGCGCCTCCCCAGGCTCATCCCCGCTGGTGCCTTTCCCCTGGGCCTAGGCCTCGGTTTAGGCCTCCTTGGAGAGGAGGTGGCTAGCAGGGGCTGTCTCCACACTGCAAGGTGCTGGAGCTCAGAGGGCCTCGTCAGAGGGAAGGGACCAGC
This sequence comes from Dama dama, assembly GCF_033118175.1. Taxonomy (NCBI): domain Eukaryota; kingdom Metazoa; phylum Chordata; class Mammalia; order Artiodactyla; family Cervidae; genus Dama; species Dama dama. The sequence continues at coordinate 342,960 of NW_026871032.1, read as the reverse complement.
AAGGGGCTGGATGCCCAAGACCTCTTTGGCCCAGCAGCCTCAGGGCAGAAGGGAGAGCAAGAGGCCCAACTTGCCCCTAGGTCGGCTCTGCCCCTTCCCACACAGGCGGCCAGCCCAGCAGCTGCCTGACAGACTCTGGCTCCCCGCAGCTCTCTGCCGGTGCAGGGGGCAGGAACAGACGTGTGCATGTGGTTCTGCCTTGGCCTGGGAGTGTGGACCCCCTGCCTGGCCCCCAGGCTCAGGGGCAAGGGCCCGGAGAGAGCACCAACCCGAAGCGCTTTTCTCCCGGGCTTGGGAGCATTGTGCGCGCTTGGTGGGAACAGTGGGCGGGAGTGCTTGCAAACCGGCCTTTGGAGGCAGCCGGGGAGGTCTTCCAGTGGGAGAGGGCCGGTTGTGCTCAGAGGCCTCACAGGCCATGGGCAGGACCCAGCAGGGCCCCTGCCCCTGGCCAGCCTTGCCCAGACCTTCCTGGCCTCCGGGGGTACTGCCCCACCAAGGGGCAGGCTGCGGGGCCTGGGTCCAGACATGTCCGTGCGCCTCCCCAGGATCATCCCCGCTGGTGCTTTTTCCCTGGGCGTAGGCCTCGGTTGAGGCCTCTTTGGAGAGGAGGATGCTGGCAGGGGCTGTCTCCACACTGCAAGGTGCTGGAGCTCAGAGGGCCTCGTCAGAGGGAAGGGACCAGCAAAGTGCTGGATGCCCAAGACCTCTTTGACCCAGCAGCCTCAGGGCAGCAGGGAGAGCAAGAGGCCCAACTTGCCCCTAGGTCGGCTCTGCCCCTTTCCACACAGGCCGCCAACCCAGCAGCTGCCTGGCATACTCTGGCTCCCCCGAGCTCTCTGCCGGTGCAGGGACCAGGAACAGACGTTTGCATGTGGTTCTGCCTTGGCCTGGGAGTGTGTTCCCCCTGCATTGCCCCCAGGCTCAGGGGCAAGGGCCCGGTGAGAGCACCACCCCGAAGCGCTTTTCTCCCGGGCTTGGGAGCATTGTGCGTGCCTGGCGGGAACAGCGGGCATGAGTTCTTGCAAACTGTCCTTTGGAGGCAGCCGGGGAGGTCTTCCAAGGGCCCGGACTGATCACCACCCGAAAATGCTTTTCTCCCGGGCTTGGGAGCATTGTGCGCGGCTGTCGGGAACAGCGGACATGAGTGCTTGCAAACCGGCCTTTGGAGGCAGACCGGGAGGTCTTCCAAGGGCCCGGAGAGAACACTACCCCAAAATGCTTTTCTTCCGGGCTTGGGAGCATTGTGCGCGCGTGGCGGGAACAGCAGGCAGGAGTGCTTGCAAACCGGCCTTTGCAGGCAGCCGGGGAGGTCTTCCAAGGGCCCGGAGAGAACACCACCTCGAAGCGCTTTTCTCTCGGGTTTTGGAGCATTGTGTGCGGCTGGTGGGACAGCGGGAGGGAATTCTTGCAAACCGGCCTTTGGCGGCAGCCAGAGAAGTCTTCCAAGGGCGCGGAGAGAGCACCACCCCGAAGCGCTTTTCTCCGGGGTTTTGGAACATTGTGTGTGCCTGGCGGGAACAGCGAGTGGGAATGCTTGCAAACCGGCCTTTGGGGGCAGCCGGGGAGGTCCTCCATGGTCCCTGAGAGAACACCACCCCGAAGCGCTTTTCTCACGGTCTTGGGAGCATTGTGCGCGGCTGGCGGGAACAGCGGGCATGAGTGCTTGCAAACTGTCCTTTGGAGGCAGCCGGGGAGGTCTTCCAAGGGCCGGACTGATCACCACCCCAAAATGCTTTTCTCTCGGGCTTGGGAGCATTGTGCGCGGCTGTCGGGAACAACGGACATGAATGCTTGCAAACCGGCCTTTGGAGGCAGCCCGGGAGGTCTTCCAAGGGCCCGGAGAGAGCACCACCCCAAAATGCTTTTCTCCCGGGCTTGGGAGCATTGTGCGTGGCTGGCGGAAGCAGCGGGAATGAGTACTTACAAACCGGCCTTTGGAGGCAGCCGGGGAGGTCTTGAAAGGGCCCGGAGAGAGCACCACCCCGAAGCACTTTTCTCCCGGGCTTGGGAACATTGTGCGCGGCTGGCTGGAACAGCAGGCAGGACTGCTTGCAAACTGGCCTTTGGAGGCAGCCGGGGAGGTCTTCCAAGGGCCCGGAGTGAGCACCACCCCAAAATGCTTTTCTCCCGGGCTTGGGAGCATTGTGCGCGGCTGGTGGGAACAACGGGCATGAGTGCTTGCAAACCGGCCTTTGGAGGCAGCCGGGGACGTCTTCCAAGGGCCCGGAGAGAGCACCACCCCGAAGCGCTTTTCTCCCGGGCTTGGGAGCATTGTGCGCGGCTGGCGGGAACAGCAGGCAGGACTGCTTGCAAACTGGCCTTTGGAGGCAGCCGGGGAGGTCTTCCAAGGGCCCGGAGTGAGCACCACCCCAAAATGCTTTTCTCCCGGGCTTGGGAGCATTGTGCGCGGCTGGTGGGAACAACGGGCATGAGTGCTTGCAAACCGGCCTTTGGAGGCAGCCGGGGACGACTTCCAAGGGCCCGGAGAGAGCACCACCCCGAAGCACTTTTCTCCCGGGCTTGGGAGCATTGTGCGTGGCTGGCGGGAACAGCAGGAAGGAGTCCTTGCAAACCGGCCTTTGGAGGCAGCGGGGGAGGTCTTCCAAGGGCCTGTAGAGAGCACCACCCCGAAGCGCTTTTCTCCCGAGCTTGGGAGTATTGTGCGCGGGTGGCGGGAACAGCAGGCAGGAGTGCTTGAAAACCGGCCTTTGCAGGCAGCCGGGGAGGTCTTCCAGGGCCCGGTGTGAGCACCACCCCAAAAAGCTTTTCTCCCGGGTTTGGGAGCATTGTGCGCGGCTGGTGGGAACAGCGGGCATGAGTGCTTGCAAACTGGCCACTGGAGGCAGCCGGGGAGGTCTTCCAAGGGCCCGGAGTGAGCACCACCCCAAAATGCTTTTCTCCCGGGCTTGGGAGCATTGTGCATGGCTGGCGGGAACAGCAGGAAGGAGTCCTTGCAAACCGGCCTTTGGAGGCAGCCGGGGAGGTCTTCCAAGGGCCTGTAGAGAGCACCACCCCGAAGCGCTTTTCTCCCGCGCTTGGGAGCATTCTGCGCGGGTGGCGGGAACAGCAGGCAGGAGTGCTTGAAAACCGTCCTTTGGAGGCAGCCGGGGAGGTCTTCCAGGGCCCGGTGTGAGCACCACCCCAAAATGCTTTTCTCCCGGGCTTGGGAGCATTGTGCGCGGATGGCGGGAACAGCGAGTGGAAGTGCTTCCAAACCGGCCTTTGGGGGCACCCCGGGAGGTCTTCCATGGGCACGGAGAGAACACCACCCCGAAGCGCTTTTCTCCGGGGTTTTGGAGGATTGTGCGTGGCTGGCGGGAACAGCGAGTGGGAGTGCTTGCAAACCAGCCTTTGGGGGCAGCCAGGGAGGTCCTCCATTGGCACGGAGAGAACACCACCCCGAAGCGCTTTTCTCCCGGTCTTGGGAGCATTGTGCGAGGCTGGCGGGAACAGCGGGCGGGAGTGCTTGCAAACCGGCCTTTGGAGGCAGCTTGGGAGGTCTTCCAAGGGCCCGGAGAGAGCACCATCCCGAAGCACTTTTCTCACGGAATTGGGAGCATTGTTCGCGGCTGTCGGGAACAGAGGACATGAGTGCTTGCAAACCGGCCTTTAGAGGCAGCCGGGGAGTCTTCCAAGGGCCCGGAGAGAGACCACCCCAAAATGCTTTTCTCCCGGGCTTGGGAGCATTGTGTGCGGCTGGCGGGTCAGCGGGAGGGAGTTCTTGAAAACCAGCCTTTGGAGGCAGCCGGGGAGGTCTTCCAAGGGCCGGGAGAGAGCACCACCCCGAAGCGCTTTTCTCCCGGGCTTGGGAGCATTGTGCGCGGCTGGCGGGAACAGCGGGATTGAGTGCTTGCAAACCGGCCTTTGGAGGCAGCCGGGGAGGTCTTCCAAGGGCCGGGAGAGAGCACCACCCCGAAGCGCTTTTCTCCTAGGCTTGGGAGCATTGTGCGCGGCTGGCGGGAACAGCGGGCATGAGTGCTTGCAAACCGGCCTTTGGAGACAAACGGGGAGGTCTTCCAAGGGCCCGTAGAGAGCACCACCCCGAAGCGCTTTTCTCCCGTGATTGGGAGCATTGTGTGCGGCTGGCGGGACAGCGGGAGGGAGTACTTGAAATCCAGCCTTTGGAGGCAGCCGGGGAGGTCTTCCAAGGGCCGGGAGAGAGCACCACCCTGAAGGGCTTTTCTCCTGGGCTTGGAGCATTTGCACGGATGGCGGGAACAGCGAGTGGGAGTGCTTGCAAACCGGCATTTGGGGGCAGCCGGGGAGGTCTTTCTTGGGCCCAGAGAGAACACCACCCCGAAACGCTTTTCTCCCGGGCTTGGGAGCATTGTGCGCGGGTGGCGGGAACAGCAGGCAGAAGTGCTTGCAAACCGGCCTTGGAGGCAGCCGGGGAGGTCTTCCAAAGCCCGGAGTGAGCACCACCCCAAAATGCTTTTCTCCCGGGCTTGGGAGCATTGTGCGCAGCTGGCGTGAACAGCGGGATTGAGTGCTTGCAAACCAGCCTTTGGAGGCAGCCGGGGAGGTCTTCCAGCGGGAGAGTGCCAGTTGTTCTCAGAGGCCCCACAGGCCAGGGGCAGGACCCAGCAGTGTCCCTGCCTCTGGCAGCCTTGCCCAGACCTTCCTGGCCTCCGGGGGTACTACCCCACCAAGGGGCAGGCTGCGGGGACTGGGTCCAGACATGCCCGGGCGCCTCCCCAGGCTCATCCCCGCTCGTGCCTTTCCCCTGGGCCTAGGCCTCGGTTGAGGCCTCCTTGGAGAGGAGGTTGCCGGCAGGGGCTGTCTGCACACTGCAAGGTGCTGGAGCTCAGAGGGCCTCGTCAGAGGGAAAGGACCAGCAAAGGGCTGGATGCCCAAGACCTCTTTGACCCAGCAGCCTCAGGGCAGCAGGGAGAGCAAGAGGCCCAACTTGCCCCTAGGTCGGCTCTACCCCGTCCCACACAGGCAGCCAGCCCAGCAGCAGCCTGGCAGTGTCTGGCTCCCCCGAACTCTCTGCCGGTGTAGGGGGCAGGAACAGACGTGTGCATGTCGTTCTGCCTTGGCCTGGGAGTGTGTTCCCCCTGCCTGTCCCCCAGGCTCAGGGGCAAGGGCCCGGAGAGAGCACCACCCCGAAGCGCTTTTCTCCCGGGCTTGGGAGCATTGTGCGTGCCTGGCGGGAACAGCGGGCGGGAGTGCTTGCAAACCGGCCTTTGGAGGCAGCCGGGGAGGTCTTCCAGCGGGAGAGTGCCGGTTGTGCTCAGACGCCCCACAGGCCAGGGGCAGGACCCAGCAGTGTCCCTGCCCCTGGCAGCCTTGCCCAGACCCTCCTGGCCTCCGGGGGTACTGCCCGACCAAGGGGCAGGCTGCGGGGACTGGGTCCAGACATGGCCGGGCGCCTCCCCAGGCTCATCCCCGCTGGTGCCTTTCCCCTGGGCCTAGGCCTCGGTTGAGGCCTCCTTGGAGAGGAGGTTGCTGGCAGGGGCTGTCTCCACACTGCAAGGTGCTGGAGCTCAGAGGGCCTCGTCAGAGGGAAGGGACCAGCAAGGGGCTGGATGCCCAAGACCTCTTTGGCCCAGCAGCCTCAGGGCAGCAGGGAGAGCAAGAGGCCCAACTTGCCCCTAGGTCGGCTCTGCCCCTTCCCACACAGGCGGCCAGCCCAGCAGCTGCCTGACAGACTCTGGCTCCGCCGAGCTCTCTGCCGGTGCAGGGGTCAGGAACAGACTTGTGCATGTGGTTCTGCGTTGGTCTGGGAGTGTGGACCCACTGCCTCGCCCCCACGCTCAGGGGCAAGGGCCCGGAGAGCAACACCCCGAAGCGCTTTTCTCCCGGGCTTGGGAGAATTGTGCGTGCCTGGCGGGAACAGCGGGCGGGAGTGTTGGCAAACCGGCCTTTGGAGGCAGCCGGGGAAGTCTTCCAGTGGGAGAGGGCCGGTTGTGCTCAGAGGCCCCACAGGCCAGGGGCAGGACCCAGCAGGGCCCCTGCCCCTGGCCAGCCTTGCCCAGACCTTCCTGGCCTCCGGGGGTACTGCCCCACCAAGGGGCAGGCTGCGGGGACTGGGTCCAGACATGCCCGGGCGCCTCCCCAGGCTCATCCCCGCTGGTGCCTTTCCCCTGGGCCTAGGCCTCGGTTGAGGCCTCCTTGGAGAGGAGGTTGCTGGCAGGGGCTGTCTCCACACTGCAAGGTGCTGGAGCTCAGAGGGCCTCGTCAGAGGGAAGGGACAAGCAAGGGGCTGGATGCCCAAGATCTCTTTGGTCCCAGCAGCCTCAGGGCAGCAGGGAGAGCAAGAGGCCCAACTGCCCCTAGGTCGGCTCTGCCCCTTCCCACACAGGCGGCCAGCCCAGCAGCTGCCTGACAGACTCTGGCTCCCCCGAGCTCTCTGCCGGTGCATGGGGCAGGAACAGACGTGTGCATGTCGTTCTGCCTTGGCCTGGGATTGTGGACCCCCTGCCTTGCCCCCAGGCTCAGGGGAAAGGGCCCGGAGAGAGCACCACCCCGAGGCGATTTTCTCCCGGGCTTGGGAGCGTTGTGCGCCCTTGGTTGCAACAGTGGGCGGGAGTGCTTTCAAACCGGCCTTTGGAGGCAGCCGGGGACGTCTTCCAGTGGGAGAGGGCCGGTTGTGCTCAGAGGCCCCACAGGCCAGGGGCAGGACCCAGCAGGTCCCCTGCCCCTGGCCAGCCTTTCCCAGACCTTCCTCGCCTCCGGGGGTACTGCCCCACCAAGGGGCAGGCTGCGGGGACTGGGTCCATACATGCCCGGGCGCCTCCCCAGGCTCATCCCCGCTGGTGCCTTTCCCCTGTGCCTAGGCCTCGGTTTAGGCCTCCTTGGAGAGGAGGTTGCTGGCAGGGGCTGTCTCCACACTGCAAGGTGCTGGAGCTCAGAGGGCCTCGTCAGAGGGAAGGGACCAGCAAGGGGTTGGAGGCCCAAGACCTCTTTGGCCCAGCAGCCTCAGGGCAGCAGGGAGGGCAAGAGGCCCAACTTGCCCCTAGGTCGGCTCTGCCACTTCCCACACAGGCGGCCAGCCCAGCAGCTGCCTGACAGACTCTGGCTCCCCCGAGCTCTCTGCCGGTGCAGGGGGCAGATCAGACGTGTGCATGTTGTTCTGCCTTGGCCTGGGAGTGTGGACACCCTGCCTTGCCCCCAGGCTCAGGGGCAAGGGCCCAGAGAGAGCACCACCCTGAAGCGCTTTCCTCCCGGGCTTAGGAGCATTGTGCACGCCTGCTGGGAACAGTGGGCGGTAGCGCTTGCAAACCGGCCTTTGGAGGCAGCCGGGGAGGTCTTTCAGTGGGAGAGGGCCGGTTGTGCTCAGAGGCCCCACAGGCCAGGGGCAGGACCCAGCAGGGCCCCTGCCCCTGGCCAGCCTTGCCCAGACCTTCCTGGCCTCCGGGGGTACTGCCCCACCAAGGGGCAGGCTGCGGGAACTGGGTCCAGACATGCTCGGGCGCCTCCCCTGGCTCATCCCCGCTGGTGCCTTTCCCCTGGGCCTAGGCCTCGGTTGAGGCCTCCTTGGAGAGGAGGTTGCTGGCAGGGGCTGTCTCCACACTGCAAGGTGCTGGAGCTCAGAGGGCCTCGTCAGAGGGAAGGGACCAGCAAGGGGCTGGATGCCCAAGACCTCTTTGGCCCAGCAGCCTCAGGGCAGCAGGGAGAGCAAGAGGCCCAACTTGCCCCTAGGTCGGCTCTGCCACTTCCCACACAGGCGGCCAGCCCAGCAGCTGCCTGACAGACTCTGGCTCACCCGAGCTCTCTGCCGGTGCAGGGGGCAGGTCAGACGTGTGCATGTGGATCTGCCTTGGCCTGGGAGTGTGGACACCCTGCCTTGCCCCCAGGCTCAGGGGCAAGGGCCCAGAGAGAGCACCACCCTGAAGCGCTTTTCTTCCGGGCTTAGGAGCATTGTGCCCGCCTGCTGGTAACAGTGGCCGGGAGCGCTTGCAAACCGGCCTTTGGAGGCAGCCGGGGAGGTCTTCCAGTGGGAGAGGGCCGGTTGTGCTCAGAGGCCCCACAGGCCAGGGGCAGGACCCAGCAGGGCCCCTGCCCCTGGCCAGCCTTGCCCAGACCTTCCTGGCCTCCGGGGGTACTGCCCCACCAAGGGGCAGGCTGCGGGGACTGGGTCCAGACATGCTTGGGCGCTTCCCCGGGCTCATCCCCGCTGGTGCCTTTCCCCTGGGCCTAGGCCTCGGTTGAGGCCTCCTTGGAGAGGAGGTTGCTGGCAGGGGCTGTCTCTACACTGCAAGGTGCTGGAGCTCAGAGGGCCTCGTCAGAGGGAAGGGACCAGTAAGGGGCTGGATGCCCAAGACGTCTTTGGCCCAGCAGCCTCAGGGCAGCAGGGAGAGCAAGAGGCCCAACTTGCCCCTAGGGCGGCTCTGCCCCTTCCCACACAGGCGGCCAACCCAGCAGCTGCCTGACAGACTGTGGTTCCCCCAAGCTCTCTGCCGGTGCAGGGGACAGGAACAGACGTGGGCATGTGGTTCTGCCTTGGCCTGGGAGTGTGTTCCCCCTGCCTTGCCCCCAGGCTCAGGGGCAAGGGCCCGGAGAGAGCACCACACCGAAGCGCTTTTCTCCTGGCCTTGGGAGCGTTGTGCGTGCCTGGCGGGAACAGCGGGCGGGAGTGTTGGCAAACCCGCCTTTGGAGGCAGCCGGGGAGGTCTTCCAGTGGGAGAGGGCCGTTGTGCTCAGAAGCCCCACAGGCCAGGAGCAGGACCCAGCAGGGACCCTGCCCCTGGCCAGCCTTGCCCAGACCTTCCTGGCCTCCGGGGGTACTGCCCCACCAAGGGGCAGGCTGCGGGGACTGGGTCCTTATATGCCCGTGCGCCTCCACTGGCTCATCCCCGCTGGTGCCTTTCCCCTGGGCCTAGGCCTCGGTTGAGGCCTCCTTGGAGAGGAGGTTGCTGGCAGGGGCTGTCTCCACACTGCAAGGTGCTGGAGCTCAGAGGGCCTCGTCAGAGGGAAGGGACCAGCAAGGGGCTGGATGCCCAAGACCTCTTTGGCCCAGCAGCCTCAGGGCAGCAGGGAGAGCAAGAGGCCCAACTTGCCCCTAGGTCGGCTCTGCCCCTTCCCACACAGGCGGCCAGCCCAGCAGCTGCCTGACAGACTCTGGCTCCCCCCAGCTCTCTGCCGGTGGAGGGGGCAGGAACAGACGTGTGCATGTTGTTGTGCCTTGGCCTGGGACTGTGGATCCCCTGCCTGGCCCCCAGGCTCAGGGGCAAGGGCCCGGAGAGACCACCACCCCGAAGCGCTTTTCTCCCGGGCTTGGGAGCATTGTGCACGCCTGGCGGGAACAGTGGGCGGGAGTGCTTGCAAACCGGCCTTTGGAGGCAGCCGGGGAGGTCTTCCAGTGGGAGAGGGCCGGTTGTGCTCAGAGGCCCCACAGGCCAGGGGCAGGACCCAGCAGGGCCCCTGCCCCTGGCCAGCCTTGCCCAGACCTTCCTGGCCTCCGGGGGTACTGCCCCACCAAGGGGCAGGTTGCGGGGACAGGGTCCAGACATGCCCGGGCGCCTCCCCTGGCTCAACCCCGCTGGTGCCTTTCCCCTGGGCCTAGGCCTCGGTTGAGGCCTCCTTGGAGAGGAGATTGCTGGCAGGGGCTGTCTCCACACTGCAAGGTGCTGGAGCTCAGAGGGCCTCGTCAGAGGGAAGGGACCAGTAAGGGGCTGGATGCCCAAGACGTCTTTGGCCCAACAGCCTCAGGGCAGCATGGAGAGCAAGAGGCCCAACTTGCCCCTAGGTCGGCTCTGCCCCTTCCCACACAGGCGGCCAGCCCAGCACCTGCCTGAGAGACTCTGGCTCCCCCGAGCTCTCTGCCGGTGCAGGGGGCAGATCAGACGTGTGCATGTGGTTCTGCCTTGGCCTGGGAGTGTGGACCCCCTGCCTGGCCCCCAGGCTCAGGGGCAAGGGCCCGGAGAGAGCACCACCCCGAAGCGCTTTTCTCCCGGGCTTGGGAGCATTGTGCGCGCTTGGTGGGAACAGTGGGCGGGAGTGCTTGCAAACCGGCCTTTGGAGGCAGCCTGGGAGGTCTTAGAGTGGGAGAGGGCCGGTTGTGCTCAGAGGCCCCACAGGCCAGGGGAAGGGCCCAGCAGGGCCCCTGCCCCTGGCCAGCCTTGCCCAGACCTTCCTGCCTCCGGGGTTACAGCCCCACCAAGGGGCAGGCTGCGGGGACTGGGTCCAGACATGCCCGGGTGCCTCCCCAGGCTCATCCCCGCTGGTGCCTTTCCCCTGGCCTAGGCCTCGGTTGAGGCCTCCTTGGAGAGGAGGTTGCTGGCAGGGGCTGTCTCCACACTGCAAGGTGCTGGAGCTCAGAGGGCCTCGTCAGAGGGAAGGGACCAGCAAGGTGCTGGATGCCGAAGACCTCTTTGGCCCAGCAGCCTCAGGGCAGCAGGGAGAGGAAGAGGCCCAACTTGCCCCTAGGTCGGCTCTGCCCCTTCCCACACAGGCGGCCAGCCCAGCAGCTGCCTGACAGACTCTGGCTCCTCCGAGCTCTCTGCCGGTGCAGGGGACAGGTACAGACGTGGGCATGTGGTTCTGCCTTGGTCTGGGAGTGTGGACCCACTGCCTGGCCCCCACGCTCAGGGGCAAGGGCCCGGAGAGAGCAACACCCCAAAGCGCTTTTCTCCCGGGCTTGGGAGCATTGTGCGTGCCTGGCGGGAACAGCGGGCGGGAGTGTTGGCAAACCGGCCTTTGGAGGCAGCCGGGGAGGTCTTCCAAGGGCCCGGACTGATCACCACCCCAAAATGCTTTTCTTCCGGGCTTGGGAGCATTGTGCGCGGCTGTCGGGAACAGCGGACATGAGTGCTTGCAAACCGGCCTTTGGAGGCAGCCCGGGAGGTCTTTCAAGGGCCCGGAGAGAGCACTACCCCAAAATGCTTTTCTTCCGGGCTTGGGAGCATTGTGCGCGCGTGGCGGGAACAGCAGGCAGGAGTGCTTGCAAACCGGCCTTTGGAGGCAGCCGGGGAGGTCTTCCAAGGGCCTGGAGAGAGCACCACCTCGAAGCGCTTTTCTCTCGGGTTTTGGAGCATTGTGTGCGGCTGGTGGGACAGCGGGAGGGAATTCTTGCAAACCGGCCTTTGGTGGCAGCCAGAGAAGTCTTCCAAGGGCGCGGAGAGAGCACCACCCCGAAGCGCTTTTCTCCGGGGTTTTGGAACATTGTGTGTGCCTGGCGGGAACAGCGAGTGGGAATGCTTGCAAACCGGCCTTTGGGGGCAGCCGGTGAGGTCCTCCATGGTCCCTGAGAGAACACCACCCCGAAGCGCTTTTCTCACGGTCTTGGGAGCATTGTGCGTGGCTGGCGGGAACAGCGGGCATGAGTGCTTGCAAACTGTCCTTTGGAGGCAGCCGGGGAGGTCTTCCAAGGGCCGGACTGATCACCACCCCAAAATGCTTTTCTCTCGGGCTTGGGAGCATTGTGCGCGGCTGTCGGGAACAACGGACATGAATGCTTGCAAACCGGCCTTTGGAGGCAGCCCGGGAGGTCTTCCAAGGGCCCGGAGAGAGCACCACCCCAAAATGCTTTTCTCCCGGGCTTGGGAGCATTGTGCGTGGATGGCGGAAGCAGCGGGAATGAGTACTTACAAACCGGCCTTTGGGGGCAGCCGGGGAGGTCTTGAAAGTGCCCGGAGAGAGCACCACCCCGAAGCGCTTTTCTCCCGGGCTTGGGAACATTGTGCGCGGCTGGCGGGAACAGCAGGCAGGACTGCTTGCAAACTGGCCTTTGGAGGCAGCCGGGGAGGTCTTCCAAGGGCCCGGAGTGAGCACCACCCCAAAATGCTTTTCTCCCGGGCTTGGGAGCATTGTGCGCGGCTGGTGGGAACAACGGGCATGAGTGCTTGCAAACCGGCCTTTGGAGGCAGCCGGGGAGGTCTTGAAAGGGCCCGGAGAGAGCACCACCCCGAAGCGCTCTTCTCCCGGGCTTGGGAGCATTGTGCGCGGCTGGCGGGAACAGCAGGCAGGACTGCTTGCAAACTGGCCTTTGGAGGCAGCCGGGGAGTTCTTCCAAGGGCCGGAGTGAGCACCACCCCAAAATGCTTTTCTCCCGGGCTTGGGAGCATTGTGCGCGGCTGGTGGGAACAACGGGCATGAGTGCTTGCAAACCGGCCTTTGGAGGCAGCCGGGGAGGTCTTCCAAGGGCCCGGAGAGATCACCACCCCGAAGCACTTTTCTCCCGGGCTTGGGAGCATTGTGCGTGGCTGGCGGGAACAGCAGGAAGGAGTCCTTGCAAACCGGCCTTTGGAGGCAGCGGGGGAGGTCTTCCAAGGGCCTGTAGAGAGCACCACCCCGAAGCGCTTTTCTCCCGGGCTTGGGAGTATTGTGCGCGGGTGGCGGGAACAGCAGGCAGGAGTGCTTGAAAACCGGCCTTTGCAGGCAGCCGGGGAGGTCTTCCAGGGCCCGGTGTGAGCACCACCCCAAAAAGCTTTTCTCCCGGGCTTGGGAGCATTGTGCGCGGCTGGTGGGAACAGCGGGCATGAGTGCTTGCAAACTGGCCACTGGAGGCAGCCGGGGAGGTCTTCCAAGGGCCTGTAGAGAGCACCACCCCAAAATGCTTCTCTCCCGGGCTTGGGAGCATTGTGCGTGGCTGGCGGGAACAGCAGGAAGGAGTCCTTGCAAACCGGCCTTTGGAGGCAGCCGGGGAGGTCTTCCACGGGCCTGTAGAGAGCACCACCCCGAAGCGCTTTTCTCCCGGGCTTAGGAGCATTGTGCGCAGGTGGCGGGAACAGCAGGCAGGAGTGCTTGAAAACTGGCCTTTGGAGGCAGCCGGGGAGGTCTTCCAGGGCCCGGTGTGAGCACCACCCCAAAAAGCTTTTCTCCCGGGCTTGGGAGCATTGTGCGCGGCTGGTGGGAACAGCGGACATGAGTGCTTGCAAACTGGCCATTGGAGGCAGCCTGGGAGGTCTTCCAAGGGCCCGGAGTGAGCACCAACCCAAAATGCTTTTCTCCCGGGCTTGGGAGCATTGTGCGTGGCTGGCGGGAACAGCAGGAAGGAGTCCTTGCAAACCGGCCTTTGGAGGCAGCCGGGGAGGTCTTCCAAGGGCCTGTAGAGAGCACCACCCCGAAGCGCTTTTCTCCCGCGCTTGGGAGCATTCTGCGCGGGTGGCGGGAACAGCAGGCAGGAGTGCTTGAAAACCGTCCTTTGGAGGCAGCCGGGGAGGTCTTCCAGGGCCCGGTGTGAGCACCACCCCAAAATGCTTTTCTCCCGGGCTTGGGAGCATTGTGCGCGGATGGCGGGAACAGCGAGTGGGAGTGCTTGCAAACCGGCCTTTGGGGGCACCCCGGGAGGTCTTCCATGGGCACGGAGAGAACACCACCCCGAAGCGCTTTTCTCCGGGGTTTTGGAGGATTGTGCGTGGCTGGCGGGAACAGCGAGTGGGAGTGCTTGCAAACCGGCCTTTGGGGGCAGCCAGGGAGGTCCTCCATTGGCACGGAGAGAACACCACCCCGAAGCGCTTTTCTCCCGGTCTTGGGAGCATTGTGCGAGGCTGGCGGGAACAGCGGGCGGGAGTGCTTGCAAACCGGCCTTTGGAGGCAGCTTGGGAGGTCTTCCAAGGGCCCGGAGAGAGCACCATCCCGAAGCACTTTTCTCACGGAATTGGGAGCATTGTTCGCGGCTGTCGGGAACAGAGGACATGAGTGCTTGCAAACCGGCCTTTAGAGGCAGCCGGGGAGTCTTCCAAGGGCCCGGAGAGAGACCACCCCAAAATGCTTTTCTCCCGGGCTTGGGAGCATTGTGTGCGGCTGGCGGGTCAGCGGGAGGGAGTTCTCGAAAACCAGCCTTTGGAGGCAGCCGGGGAGGTCTTCCAAGGGCCAGGAGAGAGCACCACCCCGAAGCGCTTTTCTCCCGGGCTTGGGAGCATTGTGCGCAGCTGGCGGGAACAGCGGGATTGAGTGCTTGCAAACTGGCCTTTGGAGGCAGCCGGGGACGTCTTCCAAGGGCCGGGAGAGAGCACCACCCCGAAGCGCTTTTCTCCTAGGCTTGGGAGCATTGTGCGCGGCTGGCGGGAACAGCGGGCATGAGTGCTTGCAAACCGGCCTTTGGAGACAAACGGGGAGGTCTTCCAAGGGCCCGTAGAGAGCACCACCCCGAAGCGCTTTTCTCCCGTGATTGGGAGCATTGTGTGCGGCTGGCGGGACAGCGGGAGGGAGTACTTGAAATCCAGCCTTTGGAGGCAGCCGGGGAGGTCTTCCAAGGGCCGGGAGAGAGCACCACCCTGAAGGGCTTTTCTCCTGGGCTTGGAGAATTTGCACGGATGGCGGGAACAGCGAGTGGGAGTGCTTGCAAACCGGCATTTGGGGGCAGCCCGGGAGGTCTTTCTTGGGCCCAGAGAGAACACCACCCCGAAACGCTTTTCTCCCGGGCTTGGGAGCATTGTGCGCGGGTGGCGGGAACAGCAGGCAGAAGTGCTTGCAAACCGGCCTTGGAGGCAGCCGGGGAGGTCTTCCAAAGCCCGGAGTGAGCACCACCCCAAAATGCTTTTCTCCCGGGCTTGGGAGCATTGTGCGCAGCTGGCGTGAACAGCGGGATTGAGTGCTTGCAATCCAGCCTTTGGAGGCAGCCGGGGAGGTCTTCCAGCGGGAGAGTGCCAGTTGTTCTCAGAGGCCCCACAGGCCAGGGGCAGGACCCAGCAGTGTCCCTGCATCTGGCAGCCTTGCCCAGACCTTCCTGGCCTCCGGGGGTACTGCCCCACCAAGGGGCAGGCTGCGGGGCCTGGGTCCAGACATGCCCGGGCGCCTCCCCAGGCTCATCCCCGCTGGTGCCTTTCCCCTGGGCCTAGGCCTCGGTTGAGGCCTCCTTGGAGAGGAGGTTGCCGGCAGGGGCTGTCTGCACACTGCAAGGTGCTGGAGCTCAGAGGGCCTCGTCAGAGGGAAAGGACCAGCAAAGGGCTGGATGCCCAAGACCTCTTTGACCCAGCAGCCTCAGGGCAGCAGGGAGAGCAAGAGGCCCAACTTGCCCCTCGGTCGGCTCTGCCCCTTCTCACACAGGCGGCCAACCCAGCAGCTGCCTGCCAGACTCTGGCTCCCCCAAGCTCTCTGCCGGTGCAGGGGACAGGAACAGACGTGGGCATGTGGTTCTGCCTTGGCCAGGGAGTGTGTTCCCCGTGCCTTGCCCCCAGGCTCAGGGGCAAGGGCCCGGAGAGAGAACCACCCCAATGCGCTTCTCTCCCGGGCTTGGGAGCATTGTGCGAGCCTGGCGTGAACAGCGGGCGGGAGTGTTAGCAAACAGGACTTTGGAGGCAGCCGGGGAGGTCTTCCAGTGGGAGAGGGCTGGTTGTGCTCAGACGCCCCACAGGCCAGGGGCAGGACCCAGCAGGGCCCCTGACCCTGGCCAGCCTTG
Source organism: Dama dama (assembly GCF_033118175.1). Taxonomy (NCBI): domain Eukaryota; kingdom Metazoa; phylum Chordata; class Mammalia; order Artiodactyla; family Cervidae; genus Dama; species Dama dama. Next base: position 327,674 of record NW_026871032.1, on the reverse strand, counting down.
CCCAGACCTTCCTGGCCTCCGGGGGTACTGCCCCACCAAGGGGCAGGCTGCGGGGACTGGGTCCAGACATCCCCGGGCGCCTCCCCAGGCTCATCCCCGCTGGTGCCTTTCCCCTGGGCCTAGGCCTCGGTTGAGGCCTCCTTGGAGAGGAGGTTGCTGGCAGGGGCTGTCTCCACACTGCAAGGTGCTGGAGATCAGAAGGTCTCGTCAGAGGGAAGGGACCAGCAAAGGGCTGGATGCCCAAGACCTCTTTGACCCAGCAGCCTCAGGGCAGCATGGAGAGCAAGAGGCCCAACTTGCCCCTAGGTCGGCTCTGCCCCGTCCCACACAGGCGGCCAGCCCAGCAGCAGCCTGGCAGTCTCTGGCTCCCCCGAGCTCTCTGCCGGTGTAGGGGGCAGGAACAGACGTGTGCATGTCGTTCTGCCTTGGCCTGGGAGTGTGTTCCCCCTGCCTGGCCCCCAGGCTCAGGGGCAAGGGCCCGGTGAGAGCACCACCCCGAAGCGCTTTTCTCCCGGGCTTGGGAGCATTGTGCGTGCCTGGCGGGAACAGCGGGCGGGAGTGTTTGCAAACCGGCCTTTCGAGGCAGACGGGGAGGTCTTCCAGCGGGAGAGTGCCGGTTGTGCTCAGACGCCCCACAGGCCAGGGGCAGGACCCAGCAGTGTCCCTGCCCCTGGCAGCATTGCCCAGACCTTCCTGGCCTCCGGGGGTACTGCCCCACCAAGGGGCAGGCTGCGGGGACTGGGTCCAGACATGCCCGGGCGCCTCCCCAGGCTCATCCCCGCTGGTGCCTTTACCCTGGGCCTAGGCCTCGGTTGAGGACTCCTTGGAGAGGAGGTTGCTGGCAGGGGCTGTCTCCACACTGCAAGGTGCTGGAGCTCAGAGGGCCTCGTCCGAGGGAAGGGACCAGCAAGGGGCTGGATGCCCAGACCTCTTTGGCCCAGCAGCCTCAGGGCAGCAGGGAGAGCAAGAGGCCCAACTTGCCCCTAGGTCGGCTCTGCCCCTTCCCACACAGGCGGCCAGCCCAGCAGCTGCCTGACAGACTCTGGCTCCCCCGAGCTCTCTGCCGGTGCAGGGGGCAGATCAGACGTGTGCATGTGGTTCTGCCTTGTCCTGGGAGTGTGGACACCCTGCCTTGCCCCCAGGCTCAGGGGCAAGGGCCCGGAGAGAGCACCACCCTGAAGCGCTTCTCTCCAGGGCTTGGGAGCATTGTGCACGCCTGCTGGGAACAGTGGGCGGGAGCGCTTGCAAACCGGCCTTTGGAGGCAGCCGGGGAGGTCTTCCAGTGGGAGAGGGCCGGTTGTGCTCAGAGGCCCCACAGGCCAGGGGCAGGACGCAGCAGGGCCCCTGCCCCTGGCCAGCCTTGCCCAGACCTTCCTGGCCTCCGGGGGTACTGCCCCACCAAGGGGCAGGCTGCGGGGACTGGGTCCAGACATGCCCGGGCGCCTCCCCAGGCTCATCCCCGCTGGTGCCTTTCCCCTGGGCCTAGGCCTCGGTTAAGGCCTCCTTGGAGAGGAGGTTGCTGGCAGGGGCTGTCTCCACACTGCAAGGTGCTGGAGCTCAGAGGGCCTCGTCAGAGGGAAGGGACCAGTAAGGGGCTGGATGCCCAAGACCTCTTTGGCCCAGCAGCCTCAGGGCAGCAGGGAGAGCAAGAGGCCCAACTTGCCCCTAGGGTGGCTCTGCCCCTTCCCACACAGGCGGCCAACTCAGCAGCTGCCTGACAGACTCTGGCTCCCCCAAGCTCTCTGCCGGTGCAGGGGACAGGAACAGACGTGGGCATGTGGTTCTGCCTTGGCCTGGGAGTGTGTTCCCCCTGCCTTGCCCCCAGGCTCAGGGGCAAGGGCCCGGAGAGAGCACCACCCCGAAGCGCTTTTCTCCCGGGCTTGGGAGCATTGTGCGAGCCTGGCGTGAACAGCGGGCGGGAGTGTTTGCAAACAGGACTTTGGAGGCAGCCGTGGAGGTCTTCCAGTGGGAGAGGGCCGGTTGTGCTCAGAGGCCTCACAGGCCAGGGGCAGGACCCAGCAGGTCCCCTGCCCCTGGCCAGCCTTGCCCAGACCTTCCTGGCCTCCGGGGGTACTGCCCCACCAAGGGGCAGGCTGCGGGGACTGGGTCCAGACATGCCTGGGCGCCTCCCCAGGCTCATCCCCGCTGGTGCCTTTCCCCTGGGCATAGGCCTCGGTTGATGCCTCCTTGGAGAGGAGGTTGCTGGCAGGGGCTGTCTCCACACTGCAAGGTGCTGGAGCTCAGAGGGCCTCGTCAGCGGGAAGGGACCAGCAAGGGGCTGGATGCCCAAGACCTCTTTGGCCCAGCAGCCTCAGGGCAGCAGGGAGAGCAAGAGGCCCAACTTGCCCCTAGGTCGGCTCTGCCCCTTCCCACACAGGCAGCCAACCCAGCAGCTGCCTGATAGACTCTGGCTCCCCCGAGCTATCTGCCGGTTCAGGGGTCAGGAACAGACGTGTGCATGTGGTTCTGCCTTGGTCTGGGAGTGTGGACCCACTGCCTGGACCCCAGGCTCAGGGGCAAGGGCCCGGAGAGAGCAACACCACGAAGCGCTTTTCTCCTGGCCTTGGGAGCGTTGTGCGTGCCTGGCGGGAACAGCGGGCGGGAGTGTTGGCAAACCCGCCTTTGAAGGCAGCCGGGGAGGTCTTCCAGTGGGAGAGGGCCGGTTGTGCTCAGAGGCCCCACAGGCCAGGGGCAGGACCCAGCAGGGACCCTGCCCCTGGCCAGCCTTGCCCAGACCTTCCTGGCCTCCGGGGGTACTGCCCCACCAAGGGGCAGGCTGCGGGGACTGGGTCCAGACATGCCCGGGCCCCTCCACTGGCTCATCCCCGCTGGTGCCTTTCCCCTGGGCCTAGGCCTCGGTTGAGGCCTCCTTGGAGAGGAGGTTGCTGGCAGGGTCTGTCTCCACACTGCAAGGTGCTGGAGCTCAGAGGGCCTCGTCAGAGGGAAGGGACCAGCAAGGGGCTGGATGCCCAAGACCTCTTTGGCCCAGCAGCCTCAGGGCAGCAGGGAGAGCAAGAGGCCCAACTTGCCCCTAGGTCGGCTCTGCCCCTTCCCACACAGGCGGCCAGCCCAGCAGCTGCCTGACAGACTCTGGCTCCCCCCAGCTCTCTGCCGGTGGAGGGGGCAGGAACAGACGTGTGCATGTTGTTGTGCCTTGGCCTGGGACTGTGGATCCCCTGCCTGGCCCCCAGGCTCAGGGGCAAGGGCCCGGAGAGACCACCACCCCGAAGCGCTTTTCTCCCGGGCTTGGGAGCATTGTGCGCGCCTGGCGGGAACAGTGGGCGGGAGTGCTTGCAAACCGGCCTTTGGAGGCAGCCGGGGAGGTCTTCCAGTGGGAGAGGGCCGGTTGTGCTCAGAGGCCCCACAGGCCAGGGGCAGGACCCAGCAGGGCCCCTGCCCCTGGCCAGCCTTGCCCAGACCTTCCTGGCCTCCGGGGGTACTGCCCCACCAAGGGGCAGGCTGCGGGGACAGGTTCCAGACATGCCCGGGCGCCTCCCCTGGCTCAACCCCGCTGGTGCCTTTCCCCTGGGCCTAGTCCTCGGTTGAGGCCTCCTTGGAGAGGAGATTGCTGGCAGGGGCTGTCTCCACACTGCAAGGTGCTGGAGCTCAGAGGGCCTCGTCAGAGGGAAGGGACCAGTAAGGGGCTGGATGCCCAAGACGTCTTTGGCCCTGCAGCCTCAGGGCAGCAGGGAGAGCAAGAGGCCCAACTTGCCCCTAGGTCGGCTCTGCCCCGTCCCACACAGGCAGCCAGCCCAGCATCAGCCTGGCAGTCTCTGGCTCCCCCGAGCTCTCTGCCGGTGTAGGGGGCAGGAACAGACGTGTGCATGTCGTTCTGCATTGGCCTGGGAGTGTGTTCCAACTGCCTGGCCCCCAGGCTCAGGGGCAAGGGCCCGGAGAGAGCACCACCCCGAAGCGCTTTTCTCCCGGGCTTGGGAGCATTGTGCGTGCCTGGCGGGAACAGCGGGCGGGAGTGCTTGCAAACCGGCCTTTGGAGGCAGACGGGGAGGTCTTCCAGCGGGAGAGTGCCGGTTGTGCTCAGACGCCACACAGGCCAGGGGCACGACCCAGCAGGGCCCCTGCCCCTCGCAGCCTTGCCCAAACCTTCCTGGCCTCCGGGGGTACTGCCCCACCAAGGGGCAGGCTGCGGGGACTGGGTCCAGACATGCCCGTGCGCCTCCACTGGCTCATCTCCGCTGGTGCCTTTCCCCTGGGCCTAGGCCTCGGTTGAGGCCTCCTTGGAGAGGAGGTTGCTGGCAGGGGCTGTCTCCACACTGCAAGGTGCTGGAGCTCAGAGGGCCTCGTCAGAAGGAAGGGACCAGCAAGGGGCTGGATGCCCAAGACCTCTTTCGCCCAGCAGCCTCAGGGCAGCAGGGAGAGCAAGAGGCCCAACTTGCCCCTAGGTCGGCTCTGCCCCTTCCCACACAGGCGGGCAGCCCAGCAGCTGCCTGACAGACTCTGGCTCCCCCCAGCTCTCTGCCGGTGGAGGGGGCAGGAACAGACGTGTTCATGTGGTTCTGCCTTGGCCTGGGACTGTGGATCCCCTGCCTGGCCCCCAGGCTCAGGGGCAGGGGCCCGGAGAGACCACCACCCCGAAGCGCTTTTCTCCGGGGTTTTGGAACATTGTGTGTGCCTGGCGGGAACAGCGAGTGGGAATGCTTGCAAACCGGCCTTTGGGGGCAGCCGGGGAGGTCCTCCATGGTCCCTGAGAGAACACCACCCCGAAGCGCTTTTCTCACGGTCTTGGGAGCATTGTGCGCGGCTGGCGGGAACAGCGGGCATGAGTGCTTGCAAACTGTCCTTTGGAGGCAGCCGGGGAGGTCTTCCAAGGGCCGGACTGATCACCACCCCAAAATGCTTTTCTCTCGGGCTTGGGAGCATTGTGCGCGGCTGTCGGGAACAACGGACATGAATGCTTGCAAACCGGCCTTTGGAGGCAGCCCGGGAGGTCTTCCAAGGGCCCAGAGAGAGCACCACCCCAAAATGCTTTTCTCCCGGGCTTGGGAGCATTGTGCGTGGCTGGCGGAAGCAGCGGGAATGAGTACTTACAAACCGGCCTTTGGAGGCAGCCGGGGAGGTCTTGAAAGTGCCCGGAGAGAGCACCACCCCGAAGCGCTTTTCTCCCGGGCTTGGGAACATTGTGCGCGGCTGGCGGGAACAGCAGGCAGGACTGCTTGCAAACTGGCCTTTGGAGGCAGCCGGGGAGGTCTTCCAAGGGCCCGGAGTGAGCACCACCCCAAAATGCTTTTCTCCCGGGCTTGGGAGCATTGTGCGCGGATGGCGGGAACAGCGAGTGGGAGTGCTTGCAAACCGGCCTTTGGGGGCACCCCGGGAGGTCTTCCATGGGCACGGAGAGAACACCACCCCGAAGCGCTTTTCTCCGGGGTTTTGGAGGATTGTGCGTGGCTGGCGGGAACAGCGAGTGGGAGTGCTTGCAAACCGGCCTTTGGGGGCAGCCAGGGAGGTCCTCCATTGGCACGGAGAGAACACCACCCCGAAGCGCTTTTCTCCCGGTCTTGGGAGCATTGTGCGAGGCTGGCGGGAACAGCGGGCGGGAGTGCTTGCAAACCGGCCTTTGGAGGCAGCTTGGGAGGTCTTCCAAGGGCCCGGAGAGAGCACCATCCCGAAGCACTTTTCTCACGGAATTGGGAGCATTGTTCGCGGCTGTCGGGAACAGAGGACATGAGTGCTTGCAAACCGGCCTTTAGAGGCAGCCGGGGAGTCTTCCAAGGGCCCGGAGAGAGACCACCCCAAAATGCTTTTCTCCCGGGCTTGGGAGCATTGTGTGCGGCTGGCGGGTCAGCGGGAGGGAGTTCTCGAAAACCAGCCTTTGGAGGCAGCCGGGGAGGTCTTCCAAGGGCCGGGAGAGAGCACCACCCTGAAGGGCTTTTCTCCTGGGCTTGGAGCATTTGCACGGATGGCGGGAACAGCGGGATTGAGTGCTTGCAAACTGGCCTTTGGAGGCAGCCGGGGAGGTCTTCCAAGGGCCGGGAGAGAGCACCACCCCGAAGCGCTTTTCTCCTAGGCTTGGGAGCATTGTGCGCGGCTGGCGGGAACAGCGGGATTGAGTGCTTGCAAACCAGCCTTTGGAGGCAGCCGGGGAGGTCTTCCAAGGGCCGGGAGAGAGCACCACCCTGAAGGGCTTTTCTCCTGGGCTTGGAGCATTTGCACGGATGGCGGGAACAGCGGGATTGAGTGCTTGCAAACCGGCCTTTGGAGACAAACGGGGAGGTCTTCCAAGGGCCCGTAGAGAGCACCACCCCGAAGCGCTTTTCTCCCGTGATTGGGAGCATTGTGTGCAGCTGGCGGGACAGCGGGAGGGAGTACTTGAAATCCAGCCTTTGGAGGCAGCCGGGGAGGTCTTCCAAGGGCCGGGAGAGAGCACCACCCTGAAGGGCTTTTCTCCTGGGCTTGGAGCATTTGCACGGATGGCGGGAACAGCGAGTGGGAGTGCTTGCAAACCGGCATTTGGGGGCAGCCCGGGAGGTCTTTCTTGGGCCCAGAGAGAACACCACCCCGAAACGCTTTTCTCCCGGGCTTGGGAGCATTGTGCGCGGGTGGCGGGAACAGCAGGCAGAAGTGCTTGCAAACCGGCCTTGGAGGCAGCCGGGGAGGTCTTCCAAAGCCCGGAGTGAGCACCACCCCAAAATGCTTTTCTCCCGGGCTTGGGAGCATTGTGCGCAGCTGGCGTGAACAGCGGGATTGAGTGCTTGCAAACCAGCCTTTGGAGGCAGCCGGGGAGGTCTTCCAGCGGGAGAGTGCCAGTTGTTCTCAGAGGCCCCACAGGCCAGGGGCAGGACCCAGCAGTGTCCCTGCCTCTGGCAGCCTTGCCCAGACCTTCCTGGCCTCCGGGGGTACTACCCCACCAAGGGGCAGGGTGCGGGGCCTGGGTCCAGACATGCCCGGGCGCCTCCCCAGGCTCATCCCTGCTGGTGCCTTTCCCCTGGGCCTAGGCCTCGGTTGAGGCCTCCTTGGAGAGGAGGTTGCCGGCAGGGGCTGTCTGCACACTGCAAGGTGCTGGAGCTCAGAGGGCCTCGTCAGAGGGAAAGGACCAGCAAAGGGCTGGATGCCCAAGACCTCTTTGACCCAGCAGCCTCAGGGCAGCAGGGAGAGCAAGAGGCCCAACTTGCCCCTAGGTCGGCTCTACCCCGTCCCACACAGGCAGCCAGCCCAGCAGCAGCCTGGCAGTCTCTGGCTCCCCCGAACTCTCTGCCGGTGTAGGGGGCAGGAACAGACGTGTGCATGTCGTTCTGCCTTGGCCTGGGAGTGTGTTCCCCCTGCCTGTCCCCCAGGCTCAGGGGCAAGGGCCCGGAGAGAGCACCACCCCGAAGCGCTTTTCTCCCGGGCTTGGGAGCATTGTGCGTGCCTGGCGGGAACAGCGGGCGGGAGTGCTTGCAAACTGGCCTTTGGAGGCAGCTGGGGAGGTCTTCCAGCGGGAGAGTGCCGGTTGTGCTCAGACGCCCCACAGGCCAGGGGCAGGACCCAGCAGTGTCCCTGCCCCTGGCAGCCTTGCCCAGACCCTCCTGGCCTCCGGGGCTACTGCCCCACCAAGGGGCAGGCTGCGGGGACTGGGTCCAGACATGCCCGGGCGCCTCCCCAGGCTCATCCCCGCTGGTGCCTTTCCCCTGGGCCTAGGCCTCAGTTGAGGCCTCCTTGGAGAGGAGGTTGCTGGCAGGGGCTGTCTCCACACTGCAAGGTGCTGGAGCTCAGAGGGCCTCGTCAGAGGGAAGGGACCAGCAAGGGGCTGGATGCCCAAGACCTCTTTGGCCCAGCAGCCTCAGGGCAGCAGGGAGAGGAAGAGGCCCAACTTGCCCCTAGGTCGGCTCTGCCCCTTCCCACACAGGCGGCCAGCCCAGCAGCTGCCTGACAGACTCTGGCTCCCCCGAGCTCTCTGCCGGTGCAGGGGGCAGCAACAGACGTGTGCAGGTGGTTCTGCGTTGGTCTGGGAGTGTGGACCCACTGCCTCGCCCCCACGCTCAGGGGCAAGGGCCCGGAGAGAGCACCACCCCGAAGCGCTTTTCTCCCGGGCTTGGGAGAATTGTGCGTGCCTGGCGGGAACAGCGGGCGGGAGTGTTGGCAAACCGGCCTTTGGAGGCAGCCGGGGAAATCTTACAGTGGGAGAGGGCCGGTTGTGCTCAGAGGCCCCACAGGCCCGGGGCAGGACCCAGCAGGGCCCCTGCCCCTGGCCAGCCTTGCCCAGACCTTCCTGGCTTCCGGGGGTACTGCCCCACCAAGGGGCAGGCTGCGGGGACTGGGTCCAGACATGCCCGGGCGCCTCCCCAGGCTCATCCCCGCTGGTGCCTTTCCCCTGGGCCTAGGCCTCGGTTGAGGCCTCCTTGGAGAGGAGGTTGCTGGCAGGGGCTGTCTCCACACTGCAAGGTGCTGGAGCTCAGAGGGCCTCGTCAGAGGGAAGGGACAAGCAAGGGGCTGGATGCCCAAGATCTCTTTGGCCCAGCAGCCTCAGGGCAGCAGGGAGAGCAAGAGGCCCAACTTGCCCCTAGGTCGGCTCTGCCCCTTCCCACACAGGCGGCCAGCCCAGCAGCTGCCTGACAGACTTTGGCTCCCCCGAGCTCTCTGCCGGTGCATGAGGCAGGAACAGACGTGTGCATGTCGTTCTGCCTTGGCCTGGGAGTGTGGACACCCTGCCTTGCCCCCAGGCTCAGGGGAAAGGGCCCGGAGAGAGCACCACCCCGAGGCGATTTTCTCCCGGGCTTGGGAGCGTTGTGCGCCCTTGGTTGGAACAGTGGGCGGGAGTGCTTGCAAACCGGCCTTTGGAGGCAGCCGGGGACGTCTTCCAGTGGGAGAGGGCCGGTTGTGCTCAGAGGCCCCACAGGCCAGGGGCAGGACCCAGCAGGTCCCCTGCCCCTGGCCAGCCTTTCCCAGACCTTCCTCGCCTCCGGGGGTACTGCCCCACCAAGGGGCAGGCTGCGGGGCCTGTGTCCAGACATGCCCGGGCGCCTCCCCAGGCTCATCCCCGCTGGTGCCTTTCCCCTGGGCCTAGGCCTCGGTTGAGGCCTCCTTGGAGAGGAGGTTGCTGGCAGGGGCTGTCTCCACACTGCAAGGTGCTGGAGCTCAGAGGGCCTCGTCAGAGGGAAGGGACCAGTAAGGGGCTGGATGCCCAAGACGTCTTTGGCCCAGCAGCCTCAGGGCAGCAGGGAGAGCAAGAGGCCCAACTTGCCCCTAGGGCGGCTCTGCCCCTTCCCACACAGGCGGCCAACTCAGCAGCTGCCTGACAGACTCTGGCTCCCCCAAGCTCTCTGCCGGTGCAGGGGACAGGAACAGACGTGGGCATGTGGTTCTGCCTTGGCCTGGGAGTGTGTTCCCCTTGCCTTGCCCCCAGGCTCAGGGGCAAGGGCCCGGAGAGAGCAACACCCCGAAGCGCTTTTCTCCCGGGCTTGGGAGCATTGTGCGAGCCTGGCGTGAACAGCGGGCGGGAGTGTTTGCAAACAGGACTTTGGAGGCAGCCGTGGAGGTCTTCCAGTGGGAGAGGGCCGGTTGTGCTCAGAGGCCTCACAGGCCAGGGGCAGGACCCAGCAGGTCCCCTGCCCCTGGCCAGCCTTGCCCAGACCTTCCTGGCCTCCGGGGGTACTGCCCCACCAAGGGGCAGGCTGCGGGGACTGCGTCCAGACATGCCTGGGCGCCTCCCCAGGCTCATCCCCGCTGGTGCCTTTCCCCTGGGCATAGGCCTCGGTTGATGCCTCCTTGGAGAGGAGGTTGCTGGCAGGGGCTGTCTCCACACTGCAAGGTGCTGGAGCTCAGAGGGCCTCGTCAGCGGGAAGGGACCAGCAAGGGGCTGGATGCCCAAGACCTCTTTGGCCCAGCAGCCTCAGGGCAGCAGGGAGAGCAAGAGGCCCAACTTGCCCCTAGGTCGGCTCTGCCCCTTCCCACACAGGCAGCCAACCCAGCAGCTGCCTGATAGACTCTGGCTCCCCCGAGCTCTCTGCCGGTTCAGGGGTCAGGAACAGACGTGTGCATGTGGTTCTGCCTTGGTCTGGGAGTGTGGACCCACTGCCTGGACCCCAGGCTCAGGGGCAAGGGCCCGGAGAGAGCAACACCCCGAAGCGCTTTTCTCCTGGCCTTGGGAGCGTTGTGCGTGCCTGGCGGGAACAGCGGGCGGGAGTGTTGGCAAACCCGCCTTTGAAGGCAGCCGGGGAGGTCTTCCAGTGGGAGAGGGCCGGTTGTGCTCAGAGGCCCCACAGGCCAGGGGCAGGACCCAGCAGGGCCCCTGCCCCTGGCCAGCCTTGCCCAGACCTTCCTGGCCTCCGGGGGTACTGCCCCACCAAGGGGCAGGCTGCGGGGACTGGGTCCAGACATGCCCGGGCCCCTCCACTGGCTCATCCCCGCTGGTGCCTTTCCCCTGGGCCTAGGCCTCCCTTGAGGCCTCCTTGGAGAGGAGGTTGCTGGCAGGGGCTGTCTCCACACTGCAAGGTGCTGGAGCTCAGAGGGCCTCGTCAGAGGGAAGGGACCAGCAAGGGGCTGGATGCCCAAGACCTCTTTGGCCCAGCAGCCTCAGGGCAGCAGGGAGAGCAAGAGGCCCAACTTGCCCCTAGGTCGGCTCTGCCCCTTCCCACACAGGCGGCCAGCCCAGCAGCTGCCTGACAGACTCTGGCTCCCCCCAGCTCTCTGCCGGTGGATGGGGCAGGAACAGACGTGTGCATGTGGTTCTGCCTTGGCCTGGGACTGTGGATCCCCTGCCTGGCCCCCAGGCTCAGGGGCAAGGGCCCGGAGAGACCACCACCCCGAAGCGCTTTTCTCCCGGGCTTGGGAGCATTGTGCGCGCCTGGCGGGAACAGTGGGCGGGAGTGCTTGCAAACCGGCCTTTGGAGGCAGCCGGGGAGGTCTTCCAGTGGGAGAGGGCCGGTTGTGCTCAGAGGCCCCACAGGCCAGGGGCAGGACCCAGCAGGGCCCCTGCCCCTGGCCAGCCTTGCCCAGACCTTCCTGGCCCCCGGGGGTACTGCCCCACCAAGGGGCAGGCTGCGGGGACAGGGTCCAGACATGCCCGGGCGCCTCCCCTGGCTCAACCCCGCTGGTGCCTTTCCCCTGGGCCTAGGCCTCGGTTGAGGCCTCCTTGGAGAGTAGATTGCTGGCAGGGGCTGTCTCCACACTGCAAGGTGCTGGAGCTCAGAGGGCCTCGTCAGAGGGAAGGGACCAGTAAGGGGCTGGATGCCCAAGACGTCTTTGGCCCTGCAGCCTCAGGGCAGCAGGGAGAGCAAGAGGCCCAACTTGCCCCTAGGTCGGCTCTGCCCCGTCCCACACAGGCAGCCAGCCCAGCAGCAGCCTGGCAGTCTCTGGCTCCCCCGAGCTCTCTGCCGGTGTAGGGGGCAGGAACAGACGTGTGCATGTCGTTCTGCATTGGCCTGGGAGTGTGTTCCAACTGCCTGGCCCCCAGGCTCAGGGGCAAGGGCCCGGAAAGAGCACCACCCCGAAGCGCTTTTCTCCCGGGCTTGGGAGCATTGTGCGTGCCTGGCGGGAACAGCGGGCGGGAGTGCTTGCACACCGGCCTTTGGAGGCAGACGGGGAGGTCTTCCAGCGGGAGAGTGCCGGTTGTGCTCAGACGCCCCACAGGCCAGGGGCACGACCCAGCAGGGCCCCTGCCCCTCGCAGCCTTGCCCAGACCTTCCTGGCCTCCGGGGGTACTGCCCCACCAAGGGGCAGGCTGCGGGGACTGCGTCCAGACATGCCCGTGCGCCTCCACTGGCTCATCTCCGCTGGTGCCTTTCCCCTGGGCCTAGGCCTCGGTTGAGGCCTCCTTGGAGAGGAGGTTGCTGGCAGGGGCTGTCTCCACACTGCAAGGTGCTGGAGCTCAGAGGGCCTCGTCAGAGGGAAGGGACCAGCAAGGGGCTGGATGCCCAAGACCTCTTTGGCCCAGCAGCCTCAGGGCAGCAGGGAGAGCAAGAGGCCCAACTTGCCCCTAGGTCGGCTCTGCCCCTTCCCACACAGGCGGCCAGCCCAGCAGCTGCCTGACAGACTCTGGCTCCCCCCAGCTCTCTGCCGGTGGATGGGGCAGGAACAGACGTGTGCATGTGGTTCTGCCTTGGCCTGGGACTGTGGATCCCCTGCCTGGCCCCCAGGCTCAGGGGCAGGGGCCCGGAGAGACCACCACCCCGAAGCACTTTTCTCCGGGGTTTTGGAACATTGTGTGTGCCTGGCGGGAACAGCGAGTGGGAATGCTTGCAAACCGGCCTTTGGGGGCAGCCGGGGAGGTCCTCCATGGTCCCTGAGAGAACACCACCCCGAAGCGCTTTTCTCACGGTCTTGGGAGCATTGTGCGCGGCTGGTGGGAACAGCGGGCATGAGTGCTTGCAAACTGTCCTTTGGAGGCAGCCGGGGAGATCTTCCAAGGGCCGGACTGATCACCACCCCAAAATGCTTTTCTCTCGGGCTTGGGAGCATTGTGCGCGGCTGTCGGGAACAACGGACATGAATGCTTGCAAACCGGCCTTTGGAGGCAGCCCGGGAGGTCTTCCAAGGGCCCGGAGAGAGCACCACCCCAAAATGCTTTTCTCCCGGGCTTGGGAGCATTGTGCGTGGCTGGCGGAAGCAGCGGGAATGAGTACTTACAAACCGGCCTTTGGAGGCAGCCGGGGAGGTCTTGAAAGTGCCCGGAGAGAGCACCACCCCGAAGCGCTTTTCTCCCGGGCTTGGGAACATTGTGCGCGGCTGGCGGGAACAGCAGGCAGGACTGCTTGCAAACTGGCCTTTGGAGGCAGCCGGGGAGGTCTTCCAAGGGCCCGGAGTGAGCACCACCCCAAAATGCTTTTCTCCCGGGCTTGGGAGCATTGTGCACGGCTGGTGGGAACAACGGGCATGAGTGCTTACAAACCGGCCTTTGGAGGCAGCCGGGGACGTCTTCCAAGGGCCCGGAGAGAGCACCACCCCGAAGCGCTTTTCTCCCGGGCTTGGGAGCATTGTGCGCGGCTGGCGGGAACAGCAGGCAGGACTGCTTGCAAACTGGCCTTTGGAGGCAGCCGGGGAGGTCTTCCAAGGGCCCGGAGTGAGCACCACCCCAAAATGCTTTTCTCCCGGGCTTGGGAGCATTGTGCGCGGCTGGTGGGAACAACGGGCCTGAGTGCTTGCAAACCGGCCTTTGGAGGCAGCCGGGGACGTCTTCCAAGGGCCCGGAGAGAGCACCACCCCGAAGCGCTTTTCTCCCGGGCTTGGGAGCATTGTGCGCGGCTGGAGGGAACAGCAGGCAGGACTGCTTGCAAACTGGCCTTTGGAGGCAGCCGGGGAGGTCTTCCAAGGGCCCGGAGTGAGCACCACCCCAAAATGCTTTTCTCCCGGGCTTGGGAGCATTGTGCGCGGGTGGCGGGAACAGCAGGCATGAGTGCTTGCAAACCGGCCTTTGGAGGCAGCCGGGGACGACTTCCAAGGGCCCGGAGAGATCACCACCCCGAAGCACTTTTCTCCCGGGCTTGGGAGCATTGTGCGTGGCTGGCGGGAACAGCAGGAAGGAGTCCTTGCAAACCGGCCTTTGGAGGCAGCGGGGGAGGTCTTCCAAGGGCCTGTAGAGAGCACCACCCCGAAGCGCTTTTCTCCCGGGCTTGGGAGTATTGTGCGCGGGTGGCAGGAACAGCAGGCAGGAGTGCTTGAAAACCGGCCTTTGCAGGCAGCCGGGGAGGTCTTCCAGGGCCCGGTGTGAGCACCACCCCAAAAAGCTTTTCTCCCGGGCTTGGGAGCATTGTGCGCGGCTGGTGGGAACAGCGGGCATGAGTGCTTGCAAACTGGCCACTGGAGGCAGCCGGGGAGGTCTTCCAAGGGCCTGTAGAGAGCACCACCCCAAAATGCTTCTCTCCCGGGCTTGGGAGCATTGTGCGTGGCTGGCGGGAACAGCAGGAAGGAGTCCTTGCAAACCGGCCTTTGGAGGCAGCCGGGGAGGTCTTCCAAGGGCCTGTAGAGAGCACCACCCCGAAGCGCTTTTCTCCCGGGCTTGGGAGCATTCTGCGCGGGTGGCGGGAACAGCAGGCAGGAGTGCTTGAAAACCGTCCTTTGGAGGCAGCCGGGGAGGTCTTCCAGGGCCCGGAGTGAGCACCACCCCAAAATGCTTTTCTCCCGGGCTTGGGAGCATTGTGCGCGGATGGCGGGAACAGCAGGAAGGAGTCCTTGCAAACCGGCCTTTGGAGGCAGCCCGGGAGGTCTTCCAGTGGGAGAGGGCCGCTTGTGCTCAGAGGCCCCACCGGCCAGGGGCAGGACCCAGCAGGGCCCCTGCCCCTGGCCAGCCTTACCCAGACCTTCCTGGACTCCGGGGGTACTGCCCCACCAAGGGGCAGGCTGCGGGGACTGGGTCCAGACATGCTCCGGCGCCTCCCCTGGCTCATCCCCGCTGGTGCCTTTCCCCTGGGCCTAGGCCTCGGTTGAGGCCTCCTTGGAGAGGAGGTTGCTGGCAGGGGCTGTCTCCACACTGCAAGGTGCTGGAGCTCAGAGGGCCTCGTCAGAGGGAAGGGACCAGTAAGGGGCTGGATGCCCAAGACGTCTTTGGCCCAGCAGCCTCAGGGCAGCAGGGAGAGCAAGAGGCCAAACTTGCCCCTAGGGCGGCTCTGCCCCTTCCCACACAGGCGGCCAACCCAGCAGCTGCCTGACAGACTCTGGCTCCCCCAAGCTCTCTGCCGGTGCAGGGGACAGGAACAGACGTGGGCATGTGGTTCTGCCTTGGCCTGGGAGTGTGTTCCCCCTGCCTTGCCCCCAGGCTCAGGGGCAAGGGCCCGGAGAGAGCACCACCCTGAAGCGCTTTTCTCCCGAGCTTGGGAGCATTGTGCAAGTCTGGCGTGAACAGCGGGTGGGAGTGTTGGCAAACAGGACTTTGGAGGCAGCCGGGGAGGTCTTCCAGTGGGAGAGGGCCGGGTGTGCTCAGAGGCCCCACAGGCCAGGGGCAGGACCCAGCAGGTCCCCTGCCCCTGGCCAGCCTTTCCCAGACCTTCCTGGCCTCCGGGGGTACTGCCCCACCAAGGGGCAGGCTGCGGGGAATGGGTCCAGACATGCCCGGGCGCCTCCCCAGGCTCATCCCCGCTGGTGCCTTTCCCCTGGTCCTAGGTCTCGGTTGAGGCCTCCTTGGAGAGGAGGTTGCTGGCAGGGGCTGTCTCCACACTGCAAGGTGCTGGAGCTCAGAGGGTCTCGTCAGAGGGAAGGGACAAGCAAAGGGCTGGATGCCCAAGACCTCTTTGGCCCAGCAGCCTCAGGGCAGCAGGGAGAGCAAGAGGCCCAACTTGCCCCTAGGTCGGCTCTGCCCCTTCCCACAAAGGCGGCCAGCCCAGCAGCTGCCTGACAGACTCTGGCTCCCCCGAGCTCTCTGCCGGTGCAGGGGTCAGGAACAGACGTGTGCATGTGGTTCTGCCTTGACCTGGGAGTGTGGACCCCCTGCCTGGCCCCCAGGCTCAGGGGCAAGGGCCCGGAGAGAGCACCACCCCGAAGCGCTTTTCTCCCGGGCTTGGGAGCATTGTGCGCGCTTGGTGGGAACAGTGGGCGGGAGTGCGTGCAAAACGGCCTTTGGAGGCAGCCGGGGAGGTCTTCCAGTGGGAGAGGGCCGGTTGTGCTCAGAGGCCCCACAGGCCATGGGCAGGACCCAGCAGGTCCCCTGCCCCTGGTCAGCCTTGCCCAGACCTTCCTGGCCTCCAGGGGTACTGCCCCACCAAGGGGCAGGCTGCGGGGACTGGGTCCAGACATGCCCGGGCGCCTCCCCAGGCTCATCCCCGCTGGTGCCTTTCCCCTGGGCCTAGGCCTCGGTTGAGGCCTCCTTGGAGAGGAGATTGCTGGCAGGTGCTGTCTCCACACTGCAAGGTGCTGGAGCTCAGAGGGCCTCGTCAGAGGGAAGGGACCAGCAAAGGGCTGGATGCCCAAGACGTCTTTGGCCCAGCAGCCTCAGGGCAGCAGGGAGAGCAAGAGGCCCAACTTGCCCCTAGGTCGGCTCTGCCCCTTCCCACACAGGCGGCCAGCCCAGCACCTGCCTGAGAGACTCTGGCTCCCCCGAGCTCTCTGCCGGTGTAGGGGGCAGGAACAGACGTGTTCATGTCGTTCTGTCTTGGCCTGGGAGTGTGTTCCCCCTGCCTGGCCCGCAGGCTTAGGGGCAAGGGCCCGGAGAGAGCACCACCCCGAAGCGCTTTTCTCCCGGGCTTGGGAGCATTGTGCGTGCCTGGCGGGAACAGCGGGCGGGAGTGCTTGCAAACCGGCCTTTCGAGGCAGACGGGGAGGTCTTCCAGCGGGAGAGTGCCGGTTGTGCTCAGACGTCCCACAGGCCAGGGGCAGGACCCAGCGCTGTCCCTGCCCCTGGCAGCCTTGCACAGACCTTCCTGGCCTCCGGGGGTACTGCCCCACCAAGGGGCAGGCTGCGGGGACTGGGTCCAGACATGCCCGGGCGCCTCCCCAGGCTCATCCCCGCTGGTGCCTTTCCCCTGGGCCTAGGCCTCGGTTGAGGCCTCATTGGAGAGGAGGTTGCTGGCAGGGGCTGTCTCCACACTGCAAGGTGCTGGAGCTCAGAGGGCCTCGTCAGAGGGAAGGGACCAGCAAGGGGCTGGATGCCCAAGACGTCTTTGGCCCTGCAGCCTCAGGGCAGCAGGGAGAGGAAGAGGCCCAACTTGCCCCTAGGTCGGCTCTGCCCCTTCCCACACAGGCGGCCAGCCCAGCACCTGCCTGACAGACTCTGGCTCCCCCGAGCTCTCTGCCGGTGCAGGGGTCAGGAACAGACGTGTGCATGTGGTTCTGCCTTGGTCTGGGAGTGTGGACCCACTGCCTGGCCCCCAGGCTCAGGGGCAAGGGCCCGGAGAGAGCACCACCCCAAAGCGCTTTTCTCCCGGGCTTGGGAGCATTGTGCGAGCCTGGCGTGAACAGCGGGCGGGAGTGTTTGCAAACAGGACTTTGGAGGCAGCTGGGGAGGTCTTCCAGTGGGAGAGGGCCGGTTGTGCTCAGAGGCCTCACAGGCCAGGGGCAGGACCCAGCAGGGCCCCTGCCCCTGGCCAGCCTTGCCCAGACCTTCCTGGCCTCCGGGGGTACTGCCCCACCAAGGGGCAGGCTGCGGGGACTGGGTCCAGACATGTCCGTGCGCCGCCCCAGGATCATCCCCGCTGGTGCTTTTCCCCTGGGCGTAGGCCTCGGTTGAGGCCTCTTTGGAGAGGAGGTTGCTGGCAGGGGCTGTCTCCACACTGCAAGGTGCTGGAGCTCAGAGGGCCTCGTCAGAGGGAAGGGACCAGCAAAGGGCTGGATGCCCAAGACCTCTTTGACCCAGCAGCCTCAGGCCAGCAGTTAGAGCAAGAGGCCCAACTTGCCCCTAGATCGGCTCTGCCCCATCCCACACAGGCAGCCAGCCCAGCAGCAGCCTGGCAGTCTCTGGCTCCCCCGAGCTCTCTGCCGGTGTAGGGGGCAGGAACAGACGTGTGCATGTCGTTCTGCCTTGGCCTGGGAGTGTGTTCCAACTGCCTGGCCCCCAGGCTCAGGGGCAAGGGCCCGGAGAGAGCACCACCCCGAAGCGCTTTTCTCCCGGGCTTGGGAGCATTGTGCTTGCCTGGCGGGAACAGCGGGCGGGAGTGCTTGCAAACCGGCCTTTGGAGGCAGCCGGGGAGGTCTTCCAAGGGCCTGTAGAGAGCACCACCCCGAAGCGCTTTTCTCCCGCGCTTGGGAGCATTCTGCGCGGGTGGCGGGAACAGCAGGCAGGAGTGCTTGAAAACCGTCCTTTGGAGGCAGCCGGGGAGGTCTTCCAGGGCCCGGTGTGAGCACCACCCCAAAATGCTTTTCTCCCGGGCTTGGGAGCATTGTGCGCGGATGGCGGGAACAGCAGGAAGGAGTCCTTGCAAACCGGCCTTTGGAGGCAGCCGGGGAGGTCTTCCAAGGGCCTGTAGAGAGCACCACCCCGAAGCGCTTTTCTCCCGGGCTTGGGAGCATTGTGCGCGGGTGGCGGGAACAGCAGGCAGGAGTGCTTGAAAACCGTCCTTTGGAGGCAGCCGGGGAGGTCTTCCAGGGCCCGGTGTGAGCACCACCCCAAAATGCTTTTCTCCCGGGCTTGGGAGCATTGTGCGCGGATGGCGGGAACAGCGAGTGGGAGTGCTTGCAAACCGGCCTTTGGGGGCACCCCGGGAGGTCTTCCATGGGCACGGAGAGAACACCACCCCGAAGCGCTTTTCTCCGGGGTTTTGGAGGATTGTGCATGGCTGGCGGCAACAGCGAGTGGGAGTGCTTGCAAACCGGCCTTTGGGGGCAGCCAGGGACGTCCTCCATTGGCACGGAGAGAACACCACCCCGAAGCGCTTTTCTCCCGGTCTTGGGAGCATTGTGCGAGGCTGGCGGGAACAGCGGGCGGGAGTGCTTGCAAACCGGCCTTTGGAGGCAGCTTGGGAGGTCTTCCAAGGGCCCGGAGAGAGCACCATCCCGAAGCACTTTTCTCACGGAATTGGGAGCATTGTTCGCGGCTGTCGGGAACAGAGGACATGAGTGCTTGCAAACCGGCCTTTAGAGGCAGCCGGGGAGTCTTCCAAGGGCCCGAGAGAGACCACCCCAAAATGCTTTTCTCCCGGGCTTGGGAGCATTGTGTGCGGCTGGGGGGTCAGCGGGAGGGAGTTCTTGAAAACCAGCCTTTGGAGGCAGCCGGGGAGGTCTTCCAAGGGCCGGGAGAGAGCACCACCCCGAAGCGCTTTTCTCCCGGGCTTGGGAGCATTGTGCGCGGCTGGCGGGAACAGCGGGATTGAGTGCTTGCAAACCGGCCTTTGGAGGCAGCCGGGGAGGTCTTCCAAGGGCCGGGAGAGAGCACCACCCCGAAGCGCTTTTCTCCTAGGCTTGGGAGCATTGTGCGCGGCTGGCGGGTACAGCGGGCATGAGTGCTTGCAAACCGGCCTTTGGAGACAAACGGGGAGGTCTTCCAAGGGCCCGTAGAGAGCACCACCCCGAAGCGCTTTTCTCCCGTGATTGGGAGCATTGTGTGCGGCTGGCGGGACAGCGGGAGGGAGTACTTGAAATCCAGCCTTTGGAGGCAGCCGGGGAGGTCTTCCAAGTGCCGGGAGAGAGCACCACCCTGAAGGGCTTTTCTCCTGGGCTTGGAGCATTTGCACGGATGGCGGGAACAGCGAGTGGGAGTGCTTGCAAACCGGCATTTGGGGGCAGCCCGGGAGGTCTTTCTTGGGCCCAGAGAGAACACCACCCCGAAACGCTTTTCTCCCGGGCTTGGGAGCATTGTGCGCGGGTGGCGGGAACAGCAGGCAGAAGTGTTTGCAAACCGGCCTTGGAGGCAGCCGGGGAGGTCTTCCAAAGCCCGGAGTGAGCACCACCCCAAAATGCTTTTCTCCTGGGCTTGGGAGCATTGTGCGCAGCTGGCGTAAACAGCGGGATTGAGTGCTTGCAAACCAGCCTTTGGAGGCAGCCGGGGAGGTCTTCCAGCGGGAGAGTGCCAGTGGTGCTCAGAGGCCTCACAGGCCAGGGGCAGGACCCAGCAGGGCCCCTGCCCCTGGCCAGCCTTGCCCAGACCTTCCTGGCCTCCGGGGGTACTGCCCCACCAAGGGGCAGGCTGCGGGGCCTAGGTCCAGAAATGCCCGGGCGCCTCCCCAGGCTCATCCCCGCTGGTGCCTTTCCCCTGGGCCTAGGCCTCGGTTGAGGCCTCCTTGGAGAGGAGGTTGCCGGCAGGGGCTGTCTGCACACTGCAAGGTGCTGGAGCTCAGAGGGCCTCGTCAGAGGGAAAGGACCAGCAAAGGGCTGGATGCCCAAGACCTCTTTGACCCAGCAGCCTCAGGGCAGCAGGGAGAGCAAGAGGCCCAACTTGCCCCTAGGTCGGCTCTACCCCGTCCCACACAGGCAGCCAGCCCAGCAGCAGCCTGGCAGTCTCTGGCTCCCCCGAACACTCTGCCGGTGTAGGGGGCAGGAACAGACGTGTGCATGTCGTTCTGCCTTGACCTGGGAGTGTGTTCCCCCTGCCTGTCCCCCAGGCTCAGGGGCAAGGGCCCGGAGAGAGCACCACCCCGAAGCGCTTTTCTCCCGGGCTTGGGAGCATTGTGCGTGCCTGGCGGGAACAGCGGGCGGGAGTGCTTGCAAACCGGCCTTTGCAGGCAGCCGGGGAGGTCTTCCAGCGGGAGAGGGCCGGTTGTGCTCAGACGCCCCACAGGCCAGGGGCAGGACCCAGCAGTGTCCCTGCCCCTGGCAGCCTTGCCCAGACCCTCCTGGCCTCCGGGGGTACTGCCCCACCAAGGGGCAGGCTGCGGGGACTGGGTCCAGACATGGCCGGGCGCCTCCCCAGGCTCATCCCCGCTGGTGCCTTTCCCCTGGGCCTAGGCCTCGGTTGAGGCCTCCTTGGAGAGGAGGTTGCTGGCAGGGGCTGTCTCCACACTGCAAGGTGCTGGAGCTCAGAGGGCCTCGTCAGAGGGAAGGGACCAGCAAGGGACTGGATGCCCAAGACCTCTTTGGCCCAGCAGCCTCAGGGCAGCAGGGAGAGGAAGAGGCCCAACTTGCCCCTAGGTCGGCTCTGCCCCTTCCCACACAGGCGGCCAGCCCAGCAGCTGCCTGACAGACTCTGGCTCCCCCGAGCTCTCTGCCGGTGCAGGGGTCAGGAACAGACGTGTGCATGTGGTTCTGCGTTGGTCTGGGAGTGTGGACCCACTGCCTCGCCCCCACGCTCAGGGGCAAGGGCCCGGGGAGAGCAACACCCCGAAGCGCTTTTCTCCCGGGCTTGGGAGAATTGTGCGTGCCTGGCGGGAACAGCGGGCGGGAGTGTTGACAAACCGGCCTTTGGAGGCAGCCGGGGAAGTCTTCCAGTGGGAGAGGGCCGGTTGTGCTCAGAGGCCACACAGGCCAGGGGCAGGACCCAGCAGGGCCCCTGCCCGTGGCCAGCCTTGCCCAGACCTTCCTGGCCTCCGGGGGTACTGCCCCACCAAGGGGCAGGCTGCGGGGACTGGGTCCAGACATGCCCGGGCGCCTCCCCAGGCTCATCCCCGCTGGTGCCTTTCCCCTGGGTGTAGTCCTCGGTTGAGGCCTCCTTGGAGAGGAAGTTGCTGGCAGGGGCTGTCTCCACACTGCAAGGTGCTGGAGCTCAGAGGGCCTCGTCAGAGGGAAGGGACCGGCAAGGGGCTGGATGCCCAAGACCTCTTTGGCCCAGCAGCCTCAGGGCAGCAGGGAGAGCAAGAGGCCCAACTTGCCCCTAGGTCGGCTCTGCCACTTCCCACACAGGCGGCCAGCCCAGCAGCTGCCTGACAGACTCTGGCTCCCCCGAGCTCTCTGCCGGTGCAGGGGGCAGATCAGACGTGTGCATGTGGTTTTGCCTTGGCCTGGGAGTGTGGACACCCTGCATTGCCCCCAGGCTCAGGGGCAAGGGCCCAGAGAGAGCACCACCCTGAAGCGCTTTTCTTCCGGGCTTAGGAGCATTGTGCCGGCCTGCTGGTAACAGTGGCCTGGAGCGCTTGCAAACCGGCCTTTGGAGGCAGCCGGGGAGGTCTTCCAGTGGGAGAGGGCCGGCTGTGCTCAGAGGCCCCACAGGCCAGGGGCAGGACCCAGCAGGGCCCCTGCCCCTGGCCAGCCTTACCCAGACCTTCCTGGCCTGCGGGGGTACTGCCCCACCAAGGGGCAGGCTGCGGGGACTGGGTCCAGACATGCTCGGGCGCCTCCCCTGGCTCATCCCCGCTGGTGCCTTTCCCCTGGGCCTAGGCCTCGGTTGATGCCTCCTTGGAGAGGAGGTTGCTGGCAGGGGCTGTCTCCACACTGCAAGGTGCTGGAGCTCAGAGGGCCTCGTCAGAGGGAAGGGACCAGTAAGGGGCTGGATACCCAAGACGTCTTTGGACCAGCAGCCTCAGGGCAGCAGGGAGAGCAAGAGGCCCAACTTGCCGCTAGGGCGGCTCTGCCCCTTCCCACACAGGCGGCCAACCCAGCAGCTGCCTGCCAGACTCTGGCTCCCCCAAGCTCTCTGCCGGTGCAGGGGACAGGAACAGACGTGGGCATGTGGTTCTGCCTTGGCCAGGGAGTGTGTTCCCCGTGCCTTGCCCCCAGGCTCAGGGGCAAGGGCCCGGAGAGAGAACCACCCCAATGCGCTTTTCTCCCGGGCTTGGGAGCATTGTGCGAGCCTGGCGTGAACAGCGGGCGGGAGTGTTTGCAAACAGGACTTTGGAGGCAGCCGGGGAGGTCTTCCAGTGGGAGAGGGCCGGTTGTGCTCAGAGGCCCCACAGGCCAGGGGCAGGACCCAGCAGGGCCCCTGACCCTGGCCAGCCTTGCCCAGACCTTCCTGGCCTTCGGGGGTACTGCCCCACCAAGGGGCAGGCTGCGGGGACTGGGTCCAGACATGCCCGGGCGCCTCCCCAGGCTCATCCCCGCTGGTGCCTTTCCCCTGGGCCTAGGCCTCGGTTGAGGCCTCCTTGGAGAGGAGGTTGCTGGCAGGGGCTGTCTCCACACTGCAAGGTGCTGGAGCTCAGAGGGCCTCGTCAGAGGGAAGGGACCAGCAAGGGGCTGGATGCCCAAGACCTCTTTGGCCCAGCAGCCTCAGGGCAGCAGGGAGAGCAAGAGGCCCAACTTGCCCCTAGGTCGGCTCTGCCACTTCCCACACAGGCGGCCAGCCCAGCAGCTGCCTGACAGACTCTGGCTCGCCCGAGCTCTCTGCCGGTGCAGGGGGCAGGTCAGACGTGTGCATGTGGATCTGCCTTGGCCTGGGAGTGTGGACACCCTGCCTTGCCCCCAGGCTCAGGGGCAAGGGCCCAGAGAGAGCACCACCCTGAAGCGCTTTTCTTCCTGGCTTAGGAGCATTGTGCCCGCCTGCTGGTAACAGTGGCCGGGAGCGCTTGCAAACCGGCCCTTGGAGGCAGCCGGGGAGGTCTTCCAGTGGGAGAGGGCCGGTTGTGCTCAGAGGCCCCACAGGCCAGGGGCAGGACCCAGCAGGGCCCCTGCCCCTGGCCAGCCTTACCCAGACCTTCCTGGCCTCCGGGGGTACTGCCCGACCAAGGGGCAGGCTGCGGGGACTGGGTCCAGACATGCTCGGGCGCCTCCCCTGGCTCATCCCCGCTGGTGCCTTTCCCCTGGGCCTAGGCCTCGGTTGAGGCCTCCTTGGAGAGGAGGTTGCTGGCAGGGGCTGTCTCCACACTGCAAGGTGCTGGAGCTCAGAGGGCCTCGTCAGAGGGAAGGGACCAGTAAGGGGCTGGATGCCCAAGACCTCTTTGGCCCAGCAGCCTCAGGGCAGCAGGGAGAGCAAGAGGCCCAACTTGCCCCTAGGGCGGCTCTGCCCCTTCCCACACAGGCGGCCAACCCAGCAGCTGCCTGACAGACTCTGGCTCCCCCAAGCTCTCTGCCGGTGCAGGGGACAGGAACAGACGTGGGCATGTGGTTCTGCCTTGGCCTGGGAGTGTGTTCCCCCTGCCTTGCCCCCAGGCTCAGGGGCAAGGGCCCGGAGAGAGCACCACACCGAAGCGCTTTTCTCCTGGCCTTGGGAGCGTTGTGCGTGCCTGGCGGGAACAGCGGGCGGGAGTGTTGGCAAACCCGCCTTTGGAGGCAGCCGGGGAGGTCTTCCAGTGGGAGAGGGCCGGTTGTGCTCAGAGGCCCCACAGGCCAGGAGCAGGACCCAGCAGGGACCCTGCCCCTGGCCAGCCTTGCCCAGACCTTCCTGGCCTCCGGGGGTACTGCCCCACCAAGGGGCAGGCTGCGGGGACTGGGTCCTGATATGCCCGTGCGCCTCCACTGGCTCATCCCCGCTGGTGCCTTTCCCCTGGGCCTAGGCCTCGGTTGAGGCCTCCTTGGAGAGGAGGTTGCTGGCAGGGGCTGTCTCCACACTGCAAGGTGCTGGAGCTCAGAGGGCCTCGTCAGAGGGAAGGGACCAGCAAGGGGCTGGATGCCCAAGACCTCTTTGGCCCAGCAGCCTCAGGGCAGCAGGGAGAGCAAGAGGCACAACTTGCCCCTAGGTCGGCTCTGCCCCTTCCCACACAGGCGGCCAGCCCAGCAGCTGCCTGACAGACTCTGGCTCCCCCGAGCTCTCTGCCGGTGCAGGGGACAGGACCAGACGTGTGCATGTGTTTCTGCCTTCGTCTGGGAGTGTGTTCCCCTTGCCTTGCCCACAGGCTCAGGGGCAAGGGCCCGGAGAGAGCACCACCCCGAAGCGCTTTTCTCCCGGGCTTGGGAGCATTGTGCGTGCCTGGCGGGAAGAGCGGGCAGGAGTGTTGGCAAACTGGCCTTTGGAGGCAGCCGGGGAGGTCTTCCAGTGGGAGAGGGCCGGTTGTGCTCAGAGGCCCCACAGGCCATGGGGAGGACCCAGCAGGGCCCCTGCCCCTGGCCAGCCTTGCCCAGATCTTCCTGGCCTCCGGGGGTACTGCCCCACCAAGGGGCAGGCTGCGGGGACTGGGTCCAGACATGCCCGGGCGCCTCCCCAGGCTCATCCCCGCTGGTGCCTTTCCCCTGGGCCTAGGCCTCGGTTGAGGCCTCCTTGGAGAGGATGTTGCTGGCAGGGGCTGTCTCCACACTGCAAGGTGCTGGAGCTCAGAGGGCCTGGTCAGAGGGAAGGGACCAGCAAGGGGCTGGATGCCCAAGAACTCTTTGGCCCAGCAGCCTCAGGGCAGCAGGGAGAGGAAGAGGCCCAACTTGCCCCTAGGTCGGCTCTGCCCCTTCCCACACAGGCGGCCAGCCCAGCAGCTGCCTGACAGACTCTGGCTCCCCCGAGCTCTCTGCCGGTGCAGGGGGCAGCAACAGACGTGTGCATGTGGTTCTGCCTTGGTCTGGGAGTGTGGACCAACTGCCTGGCCCCCAGGCTCAGGGGCAAGGGCCCGAGGAGAGCACCACCCCGAAGCGCTTTTCTCCCGGGCTTGGGAGCATTGTGCTTGCCTGGCGGGAACAGCGGGCGGGAGTGTTGGCAAACTGGCCTTTGGAGGCAGCCGGGGAGTTCTTCCAGTGGGAGAGGGCCGGTTGTGCTCAGAGGCCCCACAGGCCAGGGGCAGGACCCAGCAGGGCCCCTGCCCCTGGCCAGCCTTGCCCAGACCTTCCTGGCCTCCGGGGGTACTGCCCCACCAAGGGGCAGGCTGCGGGGACTGGGTCCAGACATGCCCGGGCGCCTCCCCAGGCTCATCCCCGCTGGTGCCTTTCCCCTGGGCCTAGGCCTCGGTTGAGGCCTCCTTGGAGAGGAGGTTGCTGGCAGGGGCTGTCTCCACACTGCAAGGTGCTGGAGCTCAGAGGGCCTCGTCAGAGGGAAGGGACCAGCAAGGGGCTGGATGCCCAAGACCTCTTTGGCCCAGCAGCCTCAGGGCAGCAGGGAGAGCAAGAGGCCCAACTTGCCCCTAGGTCGGCTCTGCCACTTCCCACACAGGCGGCCAGCCCAGCAGCTGCCTGACAGACTCTGGCTCCCCCGAGCTCTCTGCCGGTGCAGGGGGCAGATCAGACGTGTGCATGTGGTTCTGCCTTGGCCTGGGAGTGTGGACACCCTGCATTGCCCCCAGGCTCAGGGGCAAGGGCCCAGAGAGAGCACCACCCTGAAGCGCTTTTCTTCCGGGCTTAGGAGCATTGTGCCGGCCTGCTGGTAACAGTGGCCGGGAGCGCTTGCAAACCGGCCTTTGGAGGCAGCCGGGGAGGTCTTCCAGTGGGAGAGGGCCGGTTGTGCTCAGAGGCCCCACAGGCCAGGGGCAGGACCCAGCAGGGCCCCTGCCCCTGGCCAGCCTTACCCAGACCTTCCTGGCCTCCGGGGGTACTGCCCGACCAAGGGGCAGGCTGCGGGGACTGGGTCCAGACATGCTCGGGCGCCTCCCCTGGCTCATCCCCGCTGGTGCCTTTCCCCTGGGCCTAGGCCTCGGTTGAGGCCTCCTTGGAAAGGAGGTTGCTGGCAGGGGCTGTCTCCACACTGCAAGGTGCTGGAGCTCAGAGGGCCTCGTCAGAGGGAAGGGACCAGTAAGGGGCTGGATGCCCAAGACCTCTTTGGCCCAGCAGCCTCAGGGCAGCAGGGAGAGCAAGAGGCCCAACTTGCCCCTAGGGCGGCTCTGCCCCTTCCCACACAGGCGGCCAACCCAGCAGCTGCCTGACAGACTCTGGCTCCCCCTAGCTCTCTGCCGGTGCAGGGGACAGGAACAGACGTGGGCATGTGGTTCTGCCTTGGCCTGGGAGTGTGTTCCCCCTGCCTTGCCCCCAGGCTCAGGGGCAAGGGCCCGGAGAGAGCACCACACCGAAGCGCTTTTCTCCTGGCCTTGGGAGCGTTGTGCGTGCCTGGCGGGAACAGCGGGCGGGAGTGTTGGCAAACCCGCCTTTGGAGGCAGCCGGGGAGGTCTTCCAGTGGGAGAGGGCCGGTTGTGCTCAGAGGCCCCACAGGCCAGGAGCAGGACCCAGCAGGGACCCTGCCCCTGGCCAGCCTTGCCCAGACCTTCCTGGCCTCCGGGGGTACTGCCCCACCAAGGGGCAGGCTGCGGGGACTGGGTCCTGATATGCCCGTGCGCCTCCACTGGCTCATCCCCGCTGGTGCCTTTCCCCTGGGCCTAGGCCTCGGTTGAGGCCTCCTTGGAGAGGAGGTTGCTGGCAGGGGCTGTCTCCACACTGCAAGGTGCTGGAGCTCAGAGGGCCTCGTCAGAGGGAAGGGACCAGCAAGGGGCTGGATGCCCAAGACCTCTTTGGCCCAGCAGCCTCAGGGCAGCAGGGAGAGCAAGAGGCACAACTTGCCCCTAGGTCGGCTCTGCCCCTTCCCACACAGGCGGCCAGCCCAGCAGCTGCCTGACAGACTCTGGCTCCCCCCAGCTCTCTGCCGGTGGAGGGGGCAGGAACAGACGTGTGCATGTTGTTGTGCCTTGGCCTGGGACTGTGGATCCCCTGCCTGGCCCCCAGGCTCAGGGGCAAGGGCCCGGAGAGACCACCACCCCGAAGCGCTTTTCTCCCGGGCTTGGGAGCATTGTGCGCGCCTGGCGGGAACAGTGGGCGGGAGTGCTTGCAAACCGGCCTTTGGAGGCAGCCGGGGAGGTCTTCCAGTGGGAGAGGGCCGGTTGTGCTCAGAGGCCCCACAGGCCAGGGGCAGGACCCAGCAGGGCCCCTGCCCCTGGCCAGCCTTGCCCAGACCTTCCTGGCCTCCGGGGGTACTGCCCCACCAAGGGGCAGGCTGCGGGGACAGGGTCCAGACATGCCCGGGCGCCTCCCCTGGCTCAACCCCGCTGGTGCCTTTCCCGTGGGCCTAGGCCTCGGTTGAGGCCTCCTTGGAGAGGAGATTGCTGGCAGGGGCTGTCTCCACACTACAAGGTGCTGGAGCTCAGAGGGCCTCGTCAGAGGGAAGGGACCAGTAAGGGGCTGGATGCCCAAGACGTCTTTGGCCCTGCAGCCTCAGGGCAGCAGGGAGAGCAAGAGGCCCAACTTGCCCCTAGGTCGGCTCTGCCCCTTCCCACACAGGCGGCCAGCCCAGCACCTGCCTGAGAGACTCTGGCTCCCCCGAGCTCTCTGCCGGTGCAGGGGACAGGACCAGACGTGTGCATGTGTTTCTGCCTTCGTCTGGGAGTGTGTTCCCCTTGCCTTGCCCACAGGCTCAGGGGCAAGGGCCCGGAGAGAGCACCACCCCGAAGCGCTTTTCTCCCGGGCTTGGGAGCATTGTGCGTGCCTGGCGGGAAGAGCGGGCAGGAGTGTTGGCAAACTGGCCTTTGGAGGCAGCCGGGGAGGTCTTCCAGTGGGAGAGGGCCGGTTGTGCTCAGAGGCCCCACAGGCCATGGGGAGGACCCAGCAGGGCCCCTGCCCCTGGCCAGCCTTGCCCAGATCTTCCTGGCCTCCGGGGGTACTGCCCCACCAAGGGGCAGGCTGCGGGGACTGGGTCCAGACATGCCCGGGCGCCTCCCCAGGCTCATCCCCGCTGGTGCCTTTCCCCTGGGCCTAGGCCTCGGTTGAGGCCTCCTTGGAGAGGATGTTGCTGGCAGGGGCTGTCTCCACACTGCAAGGTGCTGGAGCTCAGAGGGCCTGGTCAGAGGGAAGGGACCAGCAAGGGGCTGGATGCCCAAGAACTCTTTGGCCCAGCAGCCTCAGGGCAGCAGGGAGAGGAAGAGGCCCAACTTGCCCCTAGGTCGGCTCTGCCCCTTCCCACACAGGCGGCCAGCCCAGCAGCTGCCTGACAGACTCTGGCTCCCCCGAGCTCTCTGCCGGTGCAGGGGGCAGCAACAGACGTGTGCATGTGGTTCTGCCTTGGTCTGGGAGTGTGGACCAACTGCCTGGCCCCCAGGCTCAGGGGCAAGGGCCCGAGGAGAGCACCACCCCGAAGCGCTTTTCTCCCGGGCTTGGGAGCATTGTGCTTGCCTGGCGGGAACAGCGGGCGGGAGTGTTGGCAAACTGGCCTTTGGAGGCAGCCGGGGAGTTCTTCCAGTGGGAGAGGGCCGGTTGTGCTCAGAGGCCCCACAGGCCAGGGGCAGGACCCAGCAGGGCCCCTGCCCCTGGCCAGCCTTGCCCAGACCTTCCTGGCCTCCGGGGGTACTGCCCCACCAAGGGGCAGGCTGCGGGGACTGGGTCCAGACATGCCCGGGCGCCTCCCCAGGCTCATCCCCGCTGGTGCCTTTCCCCTGGGCCTAGGCCTCGGTTGAGGCCTCCTTGGAGAGGAGGTTGCTGGCAGGGGCTGTCTCCACACTGCAAGGTGCTGGAGCTCAGAGGGCCTCGTCAGAGGGAAGGGACCAGCAAGGGGCTGGATGCCCAAGACCTCTTTGGCCCAGCAGCCTCAGGGCAGCAGGGAGAGCAAGAGGCCCAACTTGCCCCTAGGTCGGCTCTGCCACTTCCCACACAGGCGGCCAGCCCAGCAGCTGCCTGACAGACTCTGGCTCCCCCGAGCTCTCTGCCGGTGCAGGGGGCAGATCAGACGTGTGCATGTGGTTCTGCCTTGGCCTGGGAGTGTGGACACCCTGCATTGCCCCCAGGCTCAGGGGCAAGGGCCCAGAGAGAGCACCACCCTGAAGCGCTTTTCTTCCGGGCTTAGGAGCATTGTGCCGGCCTGCTGGTAACAGTGGCCGGGAGCGCTTGCAAACCGGCCTTTGGAGGCAGCCGGGGAGGTCTTCCAGTGGGAGAGGGCCGGTTGTGCTCAGTGGCCCCACAGGCCAGGGGCAGGACCCAGCAGGGCCCCTGCCCCTGGCCAGCCTTGCCCAGACCTTCCTGGCCTCCGGGGGTACTGCCCCACCAAGGGGCAGGCTGCGGGGACTGGGTCCAGTCATGCCCGGGCGCCTCCCCAGGCTCATCCCCGCTGGTGCCTTTCCCCTGGGCCTAGGCCTCGGTTGAGGCCTCCTTGGAGAGGAGGTTGCCGGCAGGGGCTGTCTCCACACTGCAAGGTGCTGGAGCTCAGAGGGCCTCGTCAGAGGGAAGGGACCAGCAAGGGGCTGGATGGCCAAGACCTCTTTGGCCCAGCAGCCTCATGGCAGCAGGGAGAGCAAGAGGCCCATCTTGCCCCTAGGTCGGCTCTGCCCCTTCCCACACAGGCGGCCAGCCCAGCAGCTGCCTGACAGACTCTGGCTCCCCCGAGCTCTCTGCCGGTGCAGGGGGCAGATCAGACGTGTGCATGTGGTTCTGCCTTGGCCTGGGAGTGTGGACACCCTGCCTTGCCCCCAGGCTCAGGGGCAAGGGCCCAGAGAGAGCACCACCCTGAAGCGCTTTTCTCCCGGGCTTGGGAGCATTGTGCACGCCTGCTGGGAACAGTGGGCAGGAGCGCTTGCAAACCGGCCTTTGGAGGCAGCCGGGGAGGTCTTCCAGTGGGAGAGGGCCGGTTGGGCTCAGAGGCCCCACAGGCCAGGGGCAGGACCCAGCAGGGCCCCTGCCCCTGGCCAGCCTTGCCCAGACCTTCCTGGCCTGCGGGGGTACTGCCCCACCAAGGGGCAGGCTGCGGGGACTGGGTCCAGACATGCTCGGGCGCCTCCCCTGGCTCATCACCGCTGGTGCCTTTCCCCTGGGCCTAGGCCTCCCTTGAGGCCTCCTTGGAGAGGAGGTTGCTGGCAGGGGCTGTCTCCACACTGCAAGGTGCTGGAGCTCAGAGGGCCTCGTCAGAGGGAAGGGACCAGTAAGCGGCTGGATGCCCAAGACGTCTTTGGACCAGCAGCCTCAGGGCAGCAGGGAGAGCAAGAGGCCCAACTTGCCGCTAGGGCGGCTCTGCCCCTTCCCACACAGGTGGCCAACCCAGCAGCTGCCTGACAGACTCTGGCTCCCCCAAGCTCTCTGCCGGTGCAGGGGACAGGAACAGACGTGGGCATGTGGTTCTGCCTTGGCCTGGGAGTGTGTTCCCCATGCCTTGCCCCCAGGCTCAGGGGCAAGGGCCCGGAGAGAGCACCACCCCGAAGCGCTTTTCTCCCGGGCTTGGGAGCATTGTACAAGTCTGGCGTGAACAGCGGTGGGAGTGTTGGCAAACAGGACTTTAGAGGCAGCCGGGGAGGTCTTCCAGTTGGAGAGGGCCGGTTGTGCTCAGAGGCCCCACAGGCCAGGGGCAGGACCCAGCAGGTCCCCTGCCCCTGGCCAGCCTTTCCCAGACCTTCCTGGCCTCCGGGGGTACTGCCCCACCAAGGGGCAGGCTGCGGGGACTGGGTCCAGACATGCCCGGGCGCCTCCCCAGGCTCATCCCCGCTGGTGCCTTTCCCCTGGTCATAGGTCTCGGTTGAGGCCTCCTTGGAGAGGAGGTTGCTGGCAGGGGCTGTCTCCACACTGCAAGGTGCTGGAGCTCAGAGGGCCTCGTCAGAGGGAAGGGACAAGCAAAGGGCTGGATGCCCAAGACCTCTTTGGCCCAGCAGCCTCAGGACAGCAGGGAGAGCAAGAGGCCCAACTTGCCCCTAGGTCGGCTCTGCCCCTTCCCACAAAGGCGGCCAGCCCAGCAGCTGCCTGACAGACTCTGGCTCCCCCGAGCTCTCTGCCGGTGCAGGGGTCAGGAACAGACGTGTGCATGTGGTTCTGCCTTGGCCTGGGAGTGTGGACCCCCTGCCTGGCCCCCAGGCTCAGGGGCAAGGGCCCGGAGAGAGCCCCACCCCGAAGCGCTTTTCTCCCGGGCTTGGGAGCATTGTGCGTGCCTGGCGGGAACAGCGGGCGGGAGTGCTTGCAAACCGGCCTTTGGAGGCAGACGGGGAGGTCTTCCAGCGGGAGAGTGCCGGTTGTGCTCAGACGCCCCACAGGCCAGGGGCACGACCCAGCAGGGCCCCTGCCCCTCGCAGCCTTGCCCAGACCTTCCTGGCCTCGGGGGGTACTGCCCCACCAAGGGGCAGGCTGCGGGGACTGGGTCCAGACATGCCCGTGCGCCTCCACTGGCTCATCCCCGCTGGTGCCTTTCCCCTGGGCCTAGGCCTCGGTTGAGGCCTCCTTGGATAGGAGGTTGCTGGCAGGGGCTGTCTCCACACTGCAAGGTGCTGGAGCTCAGAGGGCCTCGTCAGAGGGAAGGGACCAGTAAGGGGCTGGATGCCCTAGACGTCTTTGGCCCAGCAGCCTCAGGGCAGCAGGGAGAGGAAAAGGCCCAACTTGCCCCTAGGTCGGCTCTGCCCCTTCCCACACAGGCGGCCAGCCCAGCAGCTGCCTGACAGACTCTGGCTCCCCCCAGCTCTCTGCCGGTGGAGGGGGCAGGAACAGACGTGTGCATGTGGTTCTGCCTTGGTCTGGGAGTGTGGACCCACTGCCTGGCCCCCACACTCAGGGGCAAGGGCCCGGAGAGAGCAACACACCGAAGCGCTTTTCTCCCGGGCTTGGGAGAATTGTGCGTGCCTGGCGAGAACAGCGGGCGGGAGTGTTGGCAAACCGGCCTTTGGAGGCAGCCGGGGAGGTTTCCAGTGGGAGAGGGCCGGTTGTGCTCAGAGGCCCCACAGGCCAGGGGCAGGACCCAGCAGGGCCCCTGCCCCTGGCCAGCCTTGCCCAGACCTTCCTGGCCTCCGGGGGTACTGCCCCACCAAGGGGCAGGCTGCGGGGACTGGGTCCAGTCATGCCCGGGCGCCTCCCCAGGCTCATCCCCGCTGGTGCCTTTCCCCTGGGCCTAGGCCTCGGTTGAGGCCTCCTTGGAGAGGAGGTTGCTGGCAGGGGCTGTCTCCACACTGCAAGGTGCTGGAGCTCAGAGGGCCTCGTCAGAGGGAAGGGACCAGCAAGGGTCTGGATGGCCAAGACCTCTTTGGCCCAGCAGCCTCATGGCAGCAGGGAGAGCAAGAGGCCCATCTTGCCCCTAGGTCGGCTCTGCCCCTTCCCACACAGGCGGCCAGCCCAGCAGCTGCCTGACAGACTCTGGCTCCCCCGAGCTCTCTGCCGGTGCAGGGGGCAGATCAGACGTGTGCATGTGGTTCTGCCTTGGCCTGGGAGTGTGGACACCCTGCCTTGCCCCCAGGCTCAGGGGCAAGGGCCCAGAGAGAGCACCACCCTGAAGCGCTTTTCTCCCGGGCTTGGGAGCATTGTGCACGCCTGCTGGGAACAGTGGGCGGGAGCGCTTGCAAACCGGCCTTTGGAGGCAGCCGGGGAGGTCTTCCAGTGGGAGAGGGCCGGTTGGGCTCAGAGGCCCCACAGGCCAGGGGCAGGACCCAGCAGGGCCCCTGCCCCTGGCCAGCCTTGCCCAGACCTTCCTGGCCTGCGGGGGTACTGCCCCACCAAGGGGCAGGCTGCGGGGACTGGGTCCAGACATGCTCGGGCGCCTCCCCTGGCTCATCACCGCTGGTGCCTTTCCCCTGGGCCTAGGCCTCCCTTGAGGCCTCCTTGGAGAGGAGGTTGCTGGCAGGGGCTGTCTCCACAGTGCAAGGTGCTGGAGCTCAGAGGGCCTCGTCAGAGGGAAGAGACCAGTAAGGGGCTGGATGCACAAGATGTCTTTGGCCCAGCAGCCTCAGGGCAGCAGGGAGAGCAAGAGGCCCAACTTGCCCCTAGGTCGGCTCTGCCCCATCCCAGACAGGCAGCCAGCCCAGCAGCAGCCTGGCAGTCTCTGGCTCCCCCGAGCTCTCTGCCGGTGTAGGGGGCAGGAACAGACGTGTGCATGTCGTTCTGCCTTGGCCTGGGAGTGTGTTCCCCCTGCCTGGCCCCCAGGCTCAGGGGCAAGGGCCCGGAGAGAGCACCACCCCGAAGCGCTTTTCTCCCGGGCTTGGTAGCATTGTGCGTGCCTGGCGGGAACAGCGGGCGGGAGTGCTTGCAAACCGGCCTTTGGAAGCAGCCAGGGAGGTCTTCCAGCGGGAGAGTGCCGGTTGTGCTCAGACGCCCCAGAGGCCAGGGGCAGGACCCAGCAGTGTCCCTGCCCCTGGCAGCCTTGCCCAGACCCTCCTGGCCTCCGGGGTTACTACCCCACCAAGGGGCAGGCTGCGGGGACTGGGTCCAGACATGCCCGGGCGCCTCCCCAGGCTCATCCCCGCTGGTGCCTTTCCCCTGGGCCTAGGCCTCGGTTGAGGCCTCCTTGGAGAGGAGGTTGCTGGCAGGGGCTGTCTCCACACTGCAAGGTGCTGGAGCTCAGAGGGCCTCGGCAGCGGGAAGGGACCAGCAAGGGGCTGGATACCCAAGACCTCTTTGGCCCAGCAGCCTCAGGGCAGCAGGGAGAGGAAGAGGCCCAACTTCCCCTAGGTCGGCTCTGCCCCTTCCCACACAGGCAGCCAACCCAGCAGCTGCCTGACAGACTCTGGCTCCCCCGAGCTCTCTGCCGGTGCAGGGGGCAGATCAGTCGTGTGCATGTGGTTCTGCCTTGGCCTGGGAGTGTGGACACCCTGCCTTGCCCCCAGGCTCAGGGGCAAGGGCCCGGAGAGAACACCACCCCGAAGCGCTTTTCTCCCGGGCTTAGGAGCATTGTGCACGCCTGCTGGGAACAGTGGGCGGGAGCGCTTGCAAACCGGCCTTTGGAGGCAGCCGGGGAGGTCTTCCAGTGGGAGAGGGCCGGTTGTGCTCAGAGGCCCCACAGGCCAAGGGCAGGACGCAGCAGGGCCCCTGCCCCTGGCCAGCCTTGCCCAGACCTTCCTGGCCTCCGGGGGTACTGCCCCACCAAGGGGCAGGCTGCGGGGACTGGGTCCAGACATGCTCGGGCGCCTCCCCTGGCTCATCCCCGCTGGTGCCTTTCCCCTGGGCCTAGGCCTCGGTTGAGGCCTCCTTGGAGAGGAGGTTGCTGGCAGGGGCTGTCTCCACACTGCAAGGTGCTGCAGCTCAGACAGCCTCGTCAGAGAGAAGGGACCAGTAAAGGGCTGGATGCCCAAGACATCTTTGGCCCAGCAGCCTCAGGGCAGCAGGGAGAGCAAGAGGCCCAACTTGCCCCTAGGGCGGCTCTGCCCCTTCCCACACAGGCAGCCAACCCAGCAGCTGCCTGACAGACTCTGGCTCCCCCAAGCTCTCTGCCGGTGCAGGGGACAGAAACAGATGTGGGCATGTGGTTCTGCCTTGGCCTGGGAGTGTGTTCTCCCTGCCTTGCCCCCAGGCTCATGGGCAAGGGCCCGGAGAGAGCACCACACCGAAGCGCTTTTCTCCCCGGCTTGGGAGCTTTGTGCATTCCTGACGTGAACAGCGGGCGGGAGTGTTGCAAACAGGACTTTGGAGGCAGCCGGGGAGGTCTTCCAGTGGGAGAGGGCCGGTTGTGCTCAGAGGCCCCACAGGCCAGGGTCAGGACCCAGCAGGGCCCCTGCCCCTGGCCAGACTTGCCCAGACCTTCCTGGCCTCCGGGGGTACTGCCCCACCAAGGGGCAGGCTGAGGAGACTGGATCCAGACATGTCTGTGCGCCTCCCCAGGATCATCCCCGCTGGTGCCTTTCCCCTGGTTGTAGGCCTCGGTTGAGGACTCTTTGGAGAGGAGGTTGCTGACAGGGGCTGTCTCCACACTGCAAGGTGCTGGAGCTCAGAGGGCCTCGTCAGAGGGAAGGCACCAGCAAAGCGCTGGATGCCCAAGACCTCTTTGACCCAGCAGCCTCAGGGCAGCAGGGAGAGCAAGAGGCCCAACATGCCCCTAGGTCGGCTCTGCCCCGTACCACACAGGCAGCCAGCCCAGCAGCAGCCTGGCAGTCTCTGGCTCCCCCGAGCTCTCTGCCGGTGTAGGGGGCAGGAACACACGTGTGCATGTGGTTCTGCCTTGGTCTGGGAGTGTGGACCCACTGCCTGGACCCCAGGCTCAGGGGCAAGGGCCCGGAGAGAGCAACACCCCGAAGCGCTTTTCTCCCGGGCTTGGGAGCATTGTGCGTGCTTTGTGGGAACAGTGGGCGGGAGTGCTTGCAAACCGGCCTTTGGAGGCAGCCGGGGAGGTCTTCCATTGGGAGAGGGCCGGTTGTGCTCAGAGGCCCCACAGGCCAGGGGCAGGACCCAGCAGGTCCCCTGCCCCTGGCCAGCCTTTCCCAGACCTTCCTGGCCTCTGGGGTACTGCCCCACCAAGGGGCAGGCTGCGGGGACTGGGTCCAGACATGCCCGGGCGCTTCCCCAGGCTCATCCCCACTGGTGCCTTTCCCCTGGGCCTAGGCCTCGGTTTAGGCCTCTTGGAGAGGAGGTTGCTGGCAGGGGCTGTCTCCACACTGCAAGGTGCTGGAGCTCAGAGGGCCTCGTCAGAGGGAAGGGACCAGCAAGGGGCTGGACGCCCAAGACCTCTTTGGCCCAGCAGCCTCAGGGCAGCAGGGAGAGCAAGAGGCACAACTTGCCCCTAGGTCGGCTCTGCCCCTTCCCACACAGGCGGCTAGCCCAGCAGCTGCCTGACATATTCTGGCTCCCCCGAGCTCTTTGCCGGTGCAGGGGGCAGATCAGAGGTGTGCATGTGGTTCTGACTTGGCCTGGGATTGTGGACACCGTGCCTTGCCCCCAGGCTCAGGAGCAAGGGCCCGGAGAGAGCACCACCCCGAAGCGCTTTTCTCCCGGGCTTGGGAGCATTGTTCGCGGCTGTCGGGAACAGAGGACATGAGTGCTTGCAAACCGGCCTTTAGAGGCAGCCGGGGAGTCTTCCAAGGGCCCGGAGAGAGACCACCCCAAAATGCTTTTCTCCCGGGCTTGGGAGCATTGTGTGTGGCTGGCGGGTCAGCGGGAGGGAGTTCTCGAAAACCAGCCTTTGGAGGCAGCCGGGGAGGTCTTCCAAGGGCCAGGAGAGAGCACCACCCCGAAGCGCTTTTCTCCCGGGCTTGGGAGCATTGTGCGCGGCTGGCGGGAACAGCGGGATTGAGTGCTTGCAAACTGGCCTTTGGAGGCAGCCGGGGAGGTCTTCCAAGGGCCGGGAGAGAGCACCACCCCGAAGCGCTTTTCTCCTAGGCTTGGGAGCATTGTGCGCGGCTGGCGGGAACAGCGGGCATGAGTGCTTGCAAACCGGCCTTTGGAGACAAACGGGGAGGTCTTCCAAGGGCCCGTAGAGAGCACCACCCCGAAGCGCTTTTCTCCCGTGATTGGGAGCATTGTGTGCGGCTGGCGGGACAGCGGGAGGGAGTACTTGAAATCCAGCCTTTGGAGGCAGCCGGGGAGGTCTTCCAAGGGCCGGGATAGAGCACCACCCTGAAGGGCTTTTCTCCTGGGCTTGGAGCATTTGCACGGATGGCGGGAACAGCGAGTGGGAGTGCTTGCAAACCGGCATTTGGGGGCAGCCCGGGAGGTCTTTCTTGGGCCCAGAGAGAACACCACCCCGAAACGCTTTTCTCCCGGGCTTGGGAGCATTGTGCGCGGGTGGCGGGAACAGCAGGCAGAAGTGCTTGCAAACCGGCCTTGGAGGCAGCCGGGGAGGTCTTCCAAAGCCCGGAGTGAGCACCACCCCAAAATGCTTTTCTCCCGGGCTTGGGAGCATTGTGCGCAGCTGGTGTGAACAGCGGGATTGAGTGCTTGCAAACCAGCCTTTGGAGGCAGCCGGGGAGGTCTTCCAGCGGGAGAGTGCCAGTTGTTCTCAGAGGCCCCACAGGCCAGGGGCAGGACCCAGCAGTGTCCCTGCCTCTGGCAGCCTTGCCCAGACCTTCCTGGCCTCCGGGGGTACTACCCCACCAAGGGGCAGGCTGCGGGGCCTGGGTCCAGACATGCCCGGGCGCCTCCCCAGGCTCATCCCCGCTGGTGGCTTTCCCCTGGGCCTAGGTCTCGGTTGAGGCCTCCTTGGAGAGGAGGTTGCCGGCAGGGGCTGTCTGCACACTGCAAGGTGCTGGAGCTCAGAGGGCCTCGTCAGAGGGAAAGGACCAGCAAAGGGCTGGATGCCCAAGACCTCTTTGACCCAGCAGCCTCAGGGCAGCAGGGAGAGCAAGAGGCCCAACTTGCCCCTAGGTCGGCTCTACCCCGTCCCACACAGGCAGCCAGCCCAGCAGCAGCCTGGCAGTGTCTGGCTCCCCCGAACTCTCTGCCGGTGTAGGGGGCAGGAACAGACGTGTGCATGTCGTTCTGCCTTGGCCTGGGAGTGTGTTCCCCCTGCCTGTCCCCCAGGCTCAGGGGCAAGGGCCCGGAGAGAGCACCACCCCGAAGCGCTTTTCTCCCGGGCTTGGGAGCATTGTGCGTGCCTGGCGGAAACAGCGGGCGGGAGTGCTTGCAAACCGGCCTTTGGAGGCAGCCGGGGAGGTCTTCCAGCGGGAGAGTGCCGGTTGTGCTCAGACGCCCCACAGGCCAGGGGCAGGACCCAGCAGTGTCCCTGCCCCTGGCAGCCTTGCCCAGACCCTCCTGGCCTCCGGGGGTACTGCCCCACCAAGGGGCAGGCTGCGGGGACTGGGTCCAGACATGGCCGGGCGCCTCCCCAGGCTCATCCCCGCTGGTGCCTTTCCCCTGGGCCTAGGCCTCGGTTGAGGCCTCCTTGGAGAGGAGGTTGCTGGCAGGGGCTGTCTCCACACTGCAAGGTGCTGGAGCTCAGAGGGCCTCGTCAGAGGGAAGGGACCAGCAAGGGGCTGGATGCCCAAGACCTCTTTGGCCCAGCAGCCTCAGGGCAGCAGGGAGAGGAAGAGGCCCAACTTGCCCCTAGGTCGGCTCTGCCCCTTCCCACACAGGCGGCCAGCCCAGCAGCTGCCTGACAGACTCTGGCTCCCCCGAGCTCTCTGCCGGTGCAGGGGTCAGGAACAGACGTGTGCATGTGGTTCTGCGTTGGTCTGGGAGTGTGGACCCACTGCCTCGCCCCCAGGCTCATGGGCAAGGGCCCGGAGAGACCACCACCCCGAAGCGCTTTTCTCCCGGGCTTGGGAGAATTGTGCGTGCCTGGCGGGAACAGCGGGCGGGAGTGTTGGCAAACCGGCCTTTGGAGGCAGCCGGGGAAGTCTTCCAGTGGGAGAGGGCCGGTTGTGCTCAGAGGCCCCACAGGCCAGGGGCAGGACCCAGCAGGGCCCCTGCCCGTGGCCAGCCTTGCCCAGACCTTCCTGGCTTCCGGGGGTACTGCCCCACCAAGGGGCAGGCTGCGGGGACTGGGTCCAGACATGCCCGGGCGCCTCCCCAGGCTCATCCCCGCTGGTGCCTTTCCCCTGGGCCTAGGCCTCGGTTGAGGCCTCCTTGGAGACGAGGTTGCTGGCAGGGGCTGTCTCCACACTGCAAGGTGCTGGAGCTCAGAGGGCCTCGTCAGAGGGAAGGGACAAGCAAGGGGCTGGATGCCCAAGATCTCTTTGGCCCAGCAGCCTCATGGCAGCAGGAAGAGCAAGAGGCCCAACTTGCCCCTAGGTCGGCTCTGCCCCTTCCCACACAGGCGGCCAGCCCAGCAGCTGCCTGACAGACTTTGGCTCCCCCGAGCTCTCTGCCGGTGCATGGGGCAGGAACAGACGTGTGCATGTCGTTCTGCCTTGGCCTGGGAGTGTGGACACCCTGCCTGGCCCCCAGGCTCAGGGGAAAGGGCCCGGAGAGAGCACCACCCCGAGGCGATTTTCTCCCGGGCTTGGGAGCGTTGTGCGCCCTTGGTTGGAACAGTGGGCGGGAGTGCTTGCAAACCGGCCTTTGGAGGCAGCCGGGGACGTCTTCCAGTGGGAGAGGGCCGGTTGTGCTCAGAGGCCCCACAGGCCAGGGGCAGGACCCAGCAGGTCCCCTGCCCCTGGCCAGCCTTTCCCAGACCTTCCTCGCCTCCGGGGGTACTGCCCCACCAAGGGGCAGGCTGCGGGGACTGGGTCCATACATGCCCGGGCGCCTCCCCAGGCTCATCCCCGCTGGTGCTTTTCCCCTGTGCCTAGGCCTCGGTTTAGGCCTCCTTGGAGAGGAGGTTGCTGGCAGGGGCTGTCTCCACACTGCAAGGTGCTGGAGCTCAGAGGGCCTCGTCAGAGGGAAGGGACCAGCAAGGGGTTGGATGCCCAAGACCTCTTTGGCCCAGCAGCCTCAGGGCAGCAGGGAGGGCAAGAGGCCCAACTTGCCCCTAGGTCGGCTCTGCCACTTCCCACACAGGCGGCCAGCCCAGCAGCTGCCTGACAGACTCTGGCTCCCCCGAGCTCTCTGCCGGTGCAGGGGGCAGGAACAGACGTGTGCATGTGGTTCTGACTTGGCCTGGGAGTGTGGACACCGTGCCTTGACCCCAGGCTCAGGGGCAAGGGCCCGGAGAGAGCACCACCCTGAAGCGCTTTTCTCCCGGGCTTGGGAGCATTGTGCACGCCTGCTGGGAACAGTGGGCGGGAGCGCTTGCAAACCGGCCTTTGGAGGCAGCCGGGGAGGTCTTCCAGTGGGAGAGGGCCGGTTGTGCTCAGAGGCCCCACAGGCCAGGGGCAGGACGCAGCAGGGCCCCTGCCCCTGGCCAGCCTTGCCCAGACCTTCCTGGCCTCCGGGGGTACTGCCCCACCAAGGGGCAGGCTGCGGGGACTGGGTCCAGACATGCTCGGGCGCCTCCCCTGGCTCATCCCCGCTGGTGCCTTTCCCCTGGGCCTAGGCCTCGGTTGAGGCCTCCTTGGAGAGGAGGTTGCTGGCAGGGGCTGTCTCCACACTGCAAGGTGCTGGAGCTCAGAGGGCCTCGTCAGAGGGAAGGGACCAGTAAGGGGCTGGATGCCCAAGACGCCTTTGGCCCAGCAGCCTCAGGGCAGCAGGGAGAGCAAGAGGCCCAACTTGCCCCTAGGGCGGCTCTGCCCCT
This sequence comes from Dama dama, assembly GCF_033118175.1. Lineage (NCBI taxonomy): Eukaryota > Metazoa > Chordata > Mammalia > Artiodactyla > Cervidae > Dama > Dama dama. The sequence continues at coordinate 287,923 of NW_026871032.1, read as the reverse complement.
TCCCACACAGGCGGCCAACCCAGCAGCTGCCTGCCAGACTCTGGCTCCCCCAAGCTCTCTGCCGGTGCAGGGGACAGGAACAGACGTGGGCATGTGGTTCTGCCTTGGCCAGGGAGTGTGTTCCCCGTGCCTTGCCCCCAGGCTCAGGGGCAAGGGCCCGGATAGAGAACCACCCCAATGCGCTTTTCTCCCGGGCTTGCGAGCATTGTGCGAGCCTGGCGTGAACAGCGGGCGGGAGTGTTAGCAAACAGGACTTTGGAGGCAGCCGGGGAGGTCTTCCAGTGGGAGAGGGCCGGTTGTGCTCAGAGGCCCCACAGGCCAGGGGCAGGACCCAGCAGGGCCCCTGACCCTGGCCAGCCTTGCCCAGACCTTCCTGGCCTCCGGGGGTACTGCCCCACCAAGGGGCAGGCTGCGGGGACTGGGTCCAGACATGGCCGGGCGCCTCCCCAGGCTCATCCCCGCTGGTGCCTTTCCCCTGGGCCTAGGCCTCGGTTGAGGCCTCCTTGGAGAGGAGGTTGCTGGCAGGGGCTGTCTCCACACTGCAAGGTGCTGGAGCTCAGAGGGCCTCGTCAGAGGGAAGGGACCAGCAAGGGGCTGGATGCCCAAGACCTCTTTGGCCCAGCAGCCTCAGGGCAGCAGGGAGAGGAAGAGGCCCAACTTGCCCCTAGGTCGGCTCTGCCCCTTCCCACACAGGCGGCCAGCCCAGCAGCTGCCTGACAGACTCTGGCTCCCCCGAGCTCTCTGCCGGTGCAGGGGTCAGGAACAGACGTGTGCATGTGGTTCTGCGTTGGTCTGGGAGTGTGGACCCACTGCCTCGCCCCCAGGCTCATGGGCAAGGGCCCGGAGAGACCACCACCCCGAAGCGCTTTTCTCCCGGGCTTGGGAGAATTGTGCGTGCCTGGCGGGAACAGCGGGCGGGAGTGTTGGCAAACCGGCCTTTGGAGGCAGCCGGGGAAGTCTTCCAGTGGGAGAGGGCCGGTTGTGCTCAGAGGCCCCACAGGCCAGGGGCAGGACCCAGCAGGGCCCCTGCCCGTGGCCAGCCTTGCCCAGACCTTCCTGGCTTCCGGGGGTACTGCCCCACCAAGGGGCAGGCTGCGGGGACTGGGTCCAGACATGCCCGGGCGCCTCCCCAGGCTCATCCCCGCTGGTGCCTTTCCCCTGGGCCTAGGCCTCGGTTGAGGCCTCCTTGGAGACGAGGTTGCTGGCAGGGGCTGTCTCCACACTGCAAGGTGCTGGAGCTCAGAGGGCCTCGTCAGAGGGAAGGGACAAGCAAGGGGCTGGATGCCCAAGATCTCTTTGGCCCAGCAGCCTCATGGCAGCAGGAAGAGCAAGAGGCCCAACTTGCCCCTAGGTCGGCTCTGCCCCTTCCCACACAGGCGGCCAGCCCAGCAGCTGCCTGACAGACTTTGGCTCCCCCGAGCTCTCTGCCGGTGCATGGGGCAGGAACAGACGTGTGCATGTCGTTCTGCCTTGGCCTGGGAGTGTGGACACCCTGCCTGGCCCCCAGGCTCAGGGGAAAGGGCCCGGAGAGAGCACCACCCCGAGGCGATTTTCTCCCGGGCTTGGGAGCGTTGTGCGCCCTTGGTTGGAACAGTGGGCGGGAGTGCTTGCAAACCGGCCTTTGGAGGCAGCCGGGGACGTCTTCCAGTGGGAGAGGGCCGGTTGTGCTCAGAGGCCCCACAGGCCAGGGGCAGGACCCAGCAGGTCCCCTGCCCCTGGCCAGCCTTTCCCAGACCTTCCTCGCCTCCGGGGGTACTGCCCCACCAAGGGGCAGGCTGCGGGGACTGGGTCCATACATGCCCGGGCGCCTCCCCAGGCTCATCCCCGCTGGTGCTTTTCCCCTGTGCCTAGGCCTCGGTTTAGGCCTCCTTGGAGAGGAGGTTGCTGGCAGGGGCTGTCTCCACACTGCAAGGTGCTGGAGCTCAGAGGGCCTCGTCAGAGGGAAGGGACCAGCAAGGGGTTGGATGCCCAAGACCTCTTTGGCCCAGCAGCCTCAGGGCAGCAGGGAGGGCAAGAGGCCCAACTTGCCCCTAGGTCGGCTCTGCCACTTCCCACACAGGCGGCCAGCCCAGCAGCTGCCTGACAGACTCTGGCTCCCCCGAGCTCTCTGCCGGTGCAGGGGGCAGGAACAGACGTGTGCATGTGGTTCTGACTTGGCCTGGGAGTGTGGACACCGTGCCTTGACCCCAGGCTCAGGGGCAAGGGCCCGGAGAGAGCACCACCCTGAAGCGCTTTTCTCCCGGGCTTGGGAGCATTGTGCACGCCTGCTGGGAACAGTGGGCGGGAGCGCTTGCAAACCGGCCTTTGGAGGCAGCCGGGGAGGTCTTCCAGTGGGAGAGGGCCGGTTGTGCTCAGAGGCCCCACAGGCCAGGGGCAGGACGCAGCAGGGCCCCTGCCCCTGGCCAGCCTTGCCCAGACCTTCCTGGCCTCCGGGGGTACTGCCCCACCAAGGGGCAGGCTGCGGGGACTGGGTCCAGACATGCTCGGGCGCCTCCCCTGGCTCATCCCCGCTGGTGCCTTTCCCCTGGGCCTAGGCCTCGGTTGAGGCCTCCTTGGAGAGGAGGTTGCTGGCAGGGGCTGTCTCCACACTGCAAGGTGCTGGAGCTCAGAGGGCCTCGTCAGAGGGAAGGGACCAGTAAGGGGCTGGATGCCCAAGACGCCTTTGGCCCAGCAGCCTCAGGGCAGCAGGGAGAGCAAGAGGCCCAACTTGCCCCTAGGGCGGCTCTGCCCCTTCCCACACAGGCGGCCAACCCAGCAGCTGCCTGCCAGACTCTGGCTCCCCCAAGCTCTCTGCCGGTGCAGGGGACAGGAACAGACGTGGGCATGTGGTTCTGCCTTGGCCAGGGAGTGTGTTCCCCGTGCCTTGCCCCCAGGCTCAGGGGCAAGGGCCCGGATAGAGAACCACCCCAATGCGCTTTTCTCCCGGGCTTGCGAGCATTGTGCGAGCCTGGCGTGAACAGCGGGCGGGAGTGCTAGCAAACAGGACTTTGGAGGCAGCCGGGGAGGTCTTCCAGTGGGAGAGGGCCGGTTGTGCTCAGAGGCCCCACAGGCCAGGGGCAGGACCCAGCAGGGCCCCTGACCCTGGCCAGCCTTGCCCAGACCTTCCTGGCCTCCGGGGGTACTGCCCCACCAAGGGGCAGGCTGCGGGGACTGGGTCCAGACATCCCCGGGCGCCTCCCCAGGCTCATCCCCGCTGGTGCCTTTCCCCTGGGCCTAGGCCTCGGTTGAGGCCTCCTTGGAGAGGAGGTTGCTGGCAGGGGCTGTCTCCACACTGCAAGGTGCTGGAGATCAGAGGGCCTCGTCAGAGGGAAGGGACCAGCAAAGGGCTGGATGCCCAAGACCTCTTTGACCCAGCAGCCTCAGGGCAGCAGGGAGAGCAAGAGGCCCAACTTGCCCCTAGGTCGGCTCTGCCCCGTCCCACACAGGCGGCCAGCCCAGCAGCAGCCTGGCAGTCTCTGGCTCCCCCGAGCTCTCTGCCGGTGTAGGGGGCAGGAACAGACGTGTGCATGTCGTTCTGCCTTGGCCTGGGAGTGTGTTCCCCCTGCCTGGCCCCCAGGCTCAGGGGCAAGGGCCCGGTGAGAGCACCACCCCGAAGCGCTTTTCTCCCGGGCTTGGGAGCATTGTGCGTGCCTGGCGGGAACAGCGGGCGGGAGTGCTTGCAAACCGGCCTTTCGAGGCAGACGGGGAGGTCTTCCAGCGGGAGAGTGCCGGTTGTGCTCAGACGCCCCACAGGCCAGGGGCAGGACCCAGCAGTGTCCCTGCCCCTGGCAGCCTTGCCCAGACCTTCCTGGCCTCCGGGGGTACTGCCCCACCAAGGGGCAGGCTGCGGGGACTGGGTCCAGACATGCCCGGGCGCCTCCCCAGGCTCATCCCCGCTGGTGCCTTTCCCCTGGGCCTAGGCCTCGGTTGAGGACTCCTTGGAGAGGAGGTTGCTGGCAGGGGCTGTCTCCACACTGCAAGGTGCTGGAGCTCAGAGGGCCTCGTCCGAGGGAAGGGACCAGCAAGGGGCTGGATGCCCAAGACCTCTTTGGCCCAGCAGCCTCAGGGCAGCAGGGAGAGCAAGAGGCCCAACTTGCCCCTAGGTCGGCTCTGCCCCTTCCCACACAGGCGGCCAGCCCAGCAGCTGCCTGACAGACTCTGGCTCCCCCGAGCTCTCTGCCGGTGCAGGGGGCAGATCAGACGTGTGCATGTGGTTCTGCCTTGTCCTGGGAGTGTGGACACCCTGCCTTGACCCCAGGCTCAGGGGCAAGGGCCCGGAGCGAGTACCACCCTGAAGCGCTTTTCTCCCGGGCTTGGGAGCATTGTGCACGCCTGCTGGGAACAGTGGGCGGGAGCGCTTGCAAACCGGCCTTTGGAGGCAGCCGGGGAGGTCTTCCAGTGGGAGAGGGCCGGTTGTGCTCAGAGGCCCCACAGGCCAGGGGCAGGACGCAGCAGGGCCCCTGCCCCTGGCCAGCATTGCCCAGACCTTCCTGGCCTCCGGGGGTACTGCCCCACCAAGGGGCAGGCTGCGGGGACTGGGTCCAGACATGCCCGGGCGCCTCCCCAGGCTCATCCCCGCTGGTGCCTTTCCCCTGGGCCTAGGCCTCGGTTGAGGCCTCCTTGGAGAGGAGGTTGCTGGCAGGGGCTGTCTCCACACTGCAAGGTGCTGGAGCTCAGAGGGCCTCGTCAGAGGGAAGGGACCAGTAAGGGGCTGGATGCCCAAGACGTCTTTGGCCCAGCAGCCTCAGGGCAGCAGGGAGAGCAAGAGGCCCAACTTGCCCCTAGGGCGGCTCTGCCCCTTCCCACACAGGCGGCCAACTCAGCAGCTGCCTGACAGACTCTGGCTCCCCCAAGCTCTCTGCCGGTGCAGGGGGCAGGAACAGACGTGTGCATGTGGTTCTGCCTTGGCCTGGGACTGTGGATCCCCTGCCTGGCCCCCAGGCTCAGGGGAAGGGGCCCGGAGAGACCACCACCCCGAAGCGCTTTTCTCCGGGGTTTTGGAACATTGTGTGTGCCTGGCGGGAACAGCGAGTGGGAATGCTTGCAAACCGGCCTTTGGGGGCAGCCGGGGAGGTCCTCCATGGTCCCTGAGAGAACACCACCCCGAAGCGCTTTTCTCACGGTCTTGGGAGCATTGTGCACGGCTGGCGGGAACAGCGGGCATGAGTGCTTGCAAACTGTCCTTTGGAGGCAGCCGGGGAGGTCTTCCAAGGGCCGGACTGATCACCACCCCAAAATGCTTTTCTCTCGGGCTTGGGAGCATTGTGCGCGGCTGTCGGGAACAACGGACATGAATGCTTGCAAACCGGCCTTTGGAGGCAGCCCGGGAGGTCTTCCAAGGGCCCGGAGAGAGCACCACCCCAAAATGCTTTTCTCCCGGGCTTGGGAGCATTGTGCGTGGCTGGCGGAAGCAGCGGGAATGAGTACTTACAAACCGGCCTTTGGAGGCAGCCGGGGAGGTCTTGAAAGTGCCCGGAGAGAGCACCACCCCGAAGCGCTTTTCTCCCGGGCTTGGGAACATTGTGCGCGGCTGGCGGGAACAGCAGGCAGGACTGCTTGCAAACTGGCCTTTGGAGGCAGCCGGGGAGGTCTTCCAAGGGCCCGGAGTGAGCACCACCCCAAAATGCTTTTCTCCCGGGCTTGGGAGCATTGTGCACGGATGGCGGGAACAGCGAGTGGGAGTGCTTGCAAACCGGCCTTTGGGGGCACCCCGGGAGGTCTTCCATGGGCACGGAGAGAACAGCACCCCGAAGCGCTTTTCTCCGGGGTTTTGGAGGATTGTGCGTGGCTGGCGGGAACAGCGAGTGGGAGTGCTTGCAAACCGGCCTTTGGGGGCAGCCAGGGAGGTCCTCCATTGGCACGGAGAGAACACCACCCCGAAGCGCTTTTCTCCCGGTCTTGGGAGCATTGTGCGAGGCTGGCGGGAACAGCGGGCGGGAGTGCTTGCAAACCGGCCTTTGGAGGCAGCTTGGGAGGTCTTCCAAGGGCCCGGAGAGAGCACCATCCCGAAGCACTTTTCTCACGGAATTGGGAGCATTGTTCGCGGCTGTCGGGAACAGAGGACATGAGTGCTTGCAAACCGGCCTTTAGAGGCAGCCGGGGAGTCTTCCAAGGGCCCGGAGAGAGACCACCCCAAAATGCTTTTCTCCCGGGCTTGGGAGCATTGTGTGCGGCTGGCGGGTCAGCGGGAGGGAGTTCTCGAAAACCAGCCTTTGGAGGCAGCCGGGGAGGTCTTCCAAGGGCCAGGAGAGAGCACCACCCCGAAGCGCTTTTCTCCCGGGCTTGGGAGCATTGTGCGCGGCTGGCGGGAACAGCGGGATTGAGTGCTTGCAAACTGGCCTTTGGAGGCAGCCGGGGAGGTCTTCCAAGGGCCGGGAGAGAGCACCACCCCGAAGCGCTTTTCTCCTAGGCTTGGGAGCATTGTGCGCGGCTGGCGGGAACAGCGGGCATGAGTGCTTGCAAACCGGCCTTTGGAGACAAACGGGGAGGTCTTCCAAGGGCCCGTAGAGAGCACCACCCCGAAGCGCTTTTCTCCCGTGATTGGGAGCATTGTGTGCAGCTGGCGGGACAGCGGGAGGGAGTACTTGAAATCCAGCCTTTGGAGGCAGCCGGGGAGGTCTTCCAAGGGCCCGGAGTGAGCACCACCCCAAAATGCTTTTCTCCCGGGCTTGGGAGCATTGTGCGCGGCTGGTGGGAACAACGGGCATGAGTGCTTGCAAACCGGCCTTTGGAGGCAGCCGGGGACGACTTCCAAGGGCCCGGAGAGATCACCACCCCGAAGCACTTTTCTCCCGGGCTTGGGAGCATTGTGCGTGGCTGGCGGGAACAGCAGGAAGGAGTCCTTGCAAACCTGCCTTTGGAGGCAGCGGGGGAGGTCTTCCAAGGGCCTGTAGAGAGCACCACCCCGAAGCGCTTTTCTCCCGGGCTTGGGAGTATTGTGCGCGGGTGGCGGGAACAGCAGGCAGGAGTGCTTGAAAACCGGCCTTTGCAGGCAGCCGGGGAGGTCTTCCAGGGCCCGGTGTGAGCACCACCCCAAAAAGCTTTTCTCCCGGGCTTGGGAGCATTGTGCGCGGGTGGCGGGAACAGCAGGCAGAAGTGCTTGCAAACCGGCCTTGGAGGCAGCCGGGGATGTCTTCCAAAGCCCGGAGTGAGCACCACCCCAAAATGCTTTTCTCCCGGGCTTGGGAGCATTGTGCGCAGCTGGCGTGAACAGCGGGATTGAGTGCTTGCAAACCAGCCTTTGGAGGCAGCCGGGGAGGTCTTCCAGCGGGAGAGTGCCAGTTGTTCTCAGAGGCCCCACAGGCCAGGGGCAGGACCCAGCAGTGTCCCTGCCTCTGGCAGCCTTGCCCAGACCTTCCTGGCCTCCGGGGGTACTACCCCACCAAGGGGCAGGCTGCGGGGACTGGGTCCAGACATGCCCGGGCGCCTCCCCAGGCTCATCCCCGCTGGTGCCTTTCCCCTGGGCCTAGGCCTCGGTTGAGGCCTCCTTGGAGAGGAGGTTGCCGGCAGGGGCTGTCTGCACACTGCAAGGTGCTGGAGCTCAGAGGGCCTCGTCAGAGGGAAAGGACCAGCAAAGGGCTGGATGCCCAAGACCTCTTTGACCCAGCAGCCCCAGGGCAGCAGGGAGAGCAAGAGGCCCAACTTGCCCCTAGGTCGGCTCTACCCCGTCCCACACAGGCAGCCAGCCCAGCAGCAGCCTGGCAGTGTCTGGCTCCCCCGAACTCTCTGCCGGTGTCGGGGGCAGGAACAGACGTGTGCATGTCGTTCTGCCTTGGCCTGGGAGTGTGTTCCCCCTGCCTGTCCCCCAGGCTCAGGGGCAAGGGCCCGGAGAGAGCACCACCCCGAAGCGCTTTTCTCCCGGGCTTGGGAGCATTGTGCGTGCCTGGCGGGAACAGCGGGCGGGAGTGCTTGCAAACCGGCCTTTGGAGGCAGCCGGGGAGGTCTTCCAGCGGGAGAGTGCCGGTTGTGCTCAGACGCCCCACAGGCCAGGGGCAGGACCCAGCAGTGTCCCTGCCCCTGGCAGCCTTGCCCAGACCCTCCTGGCCTCCGGGGGTACTGCCCCACCAAGGGGCAGGCTGCGGGGACTGGGTCCAGACATGGCCGGGCGCCTCCCCAGGCTCATCCCCGCTGGTGCCTTTCCCCTGGGCCTAGGCCTCGGTTGAGGCCTCCTTGGAGAGGAGGTTGCTGGCAGGGGCTGTCTCCACACTGCAAGGTGCTGGAGCTCAGAGGGCCTCGTCAGAGGGAAGGGACCAGCAAGGGGCTGGATGCCCAAGACCTCTTTGGCCCAGCAGCCTCAGGGCAGCAGGGAGAGCAAGAGGCCCAACTTGCCCCTAGGTCGGCTCTGCCCCTTCCCACACAGGCGGCCAGCCCAGCAGCTGCCTGACAGACTCTGGCTCCGCTGAGCTCTCTGCCGGTGCAGGGGTCAGGAACAGACGTGTGCATGTGGTTCTGCGTTGGTCTGGGAGTGTGGACCCACTGCCTCGCCCCCACGCTCAGGGGCAAGGGCCCGGAGAGAGCAACACCCCGAAGCGCTTTTCTCCCGGGCTTGGGAGAATTGTGCGTGCCTGGCGGGAACAGCGGGCGGGAGTGTTGGCAAACCGGCCTTTGGAGGCAGCCGGGGAAGTCTTCCAGTGGGAGAGGGCCGGTTGTGCTCAGAGGCCCCACAGGCCAGGGGCAGGACCCAGCAGGGCCCCTGCCCGTGGCCAGCCTTGCCCAGACTTTCCTGGCCTCCGGGGGTACTGCCCCACCAAGGGGCAGGCTGCGGGGACTGGGTCCAGACATGCCCGGGCGCCTCCCCAGGCTCATCCCCGCTGGTGCCTTTCCCCTGTGCCTAGGCCTCGGTTTAGGCCTCCTTGGAGAGGAGGTTGCTGGCAGGGGCTGTCTCCACACTGCAAGGTGCTGGAGCTCAGAGGGCCTCGTCAGAGGGAAGGGACCAGCAAGGGGTTGGAGGCCCAAGACCTCTTTGGCCCAGCAGCCTCAGGGCAGCAGGGAGGGCAAGAGGCCCAACTTGCCCCTAGGTCGGCTCTGCCACTTCCCACACAGGCGGCCAGCCCAGCAGCTGCCTGACAGACTCTGGCTCCCCCGAGCTCTCTGCCGGTGCAGGGGGCAGATCAGACGTGTGCATGTGGTTCTGCCTTGGCCTGGGAGTGTGGACACCCTGCCTTGCCCCCAGGCTCAGGGGCAAGGGCCCAGAGAGAGCACCACCCTGAAGCGCTTTCCTCCCGGGCTTAGGAGCATTGTGCACTCCTGCTGGGAACAGTGGGCGGTAGCGCTTGCAAAACGGCCTTTGGAGGCAGCCGGGGAGGTCTTTCAGTGGGAGAAGGCCGGTTGTGCTCAGAGGCCCCACAGGCCAGGGGCAGGACCCAGCAGGGCCCCTGCCCCTGGCCAGCCTTGCCCAGACCTTCCTGGCCTCCGGGGGTACTGCCCCACCAAGGGGCAGGCTGCGGCAACTGGGTCCAGACATGCTCGGGCGCCTCCCCTGGCTCATCCCCGCTGGTGCCTTTCCCCTGGGCCTAGGCCTCGGTTGAGGCCTCCTTGGAGAGGAGGTTGCTGGCAGGGGCTGTCTCCACACTGCAAGGTGCTGGAGCTCAGAGGGCCTCGTCAGAGGGAAGGGACCAGTAAGGGGCTGGATGCCCAAGACGTCTTTGGCCCAGCAGCCTCAGGGCAGCAGGGAGAGCAAGAGGCCCAACTTGCCCCTAGGGCGGCTCTGCCCCTTCCCACACAGGCGGCCAACCCAGCAGCTGCCTGACAGACTCTGGCTCCCCCAAGCTCTCTGCCGGTGCAGGGGACAGGAACAGACGTGGGCATGTGGTTCTGCCTTGGCCTGGGAGTGTGTTCCCCCTGCCTTGCCCCCAGGCTCAGGGGCAAGGGCCCGGAGAGAGCACCACACCGAAGCGCTTTTCTCCTGGCCTTGGGAGCGTTGTGCGTGCCTGGCGGGAACAGCGGGCGGGAGTGTTGGCAAACCCGCCTTTGGAGGCAGCCGGGGAGGTCTTCCAGTGGGAGAGGGCCGTTGTGCTCAGAGGCCCCACAGGCCAGGAGCAGGACCCAGCAGGGCCCCTGCCCCTGGCCAGCCTTGCCCAGACCTTCCTGGCCTCCGGGGGTACTGCCCCACCAAGGGGCAGGCTGTGGGGACTGGGTCCAGTCATGCCCGGGCGCCTCCCCAGGCTCATCCCCGCTGGTGCCTTTCCCCTGGGCCTAGGCCTCGGTTGAGGCCTCCTTGGAGAGGAGGTTGCTGGCAGGGGCTGTCTCCACACTGCAAGGTGCTGGAGCTCAGAGGGCCTCGTCAGAGGGAAGGGACCAGCAAGGGGCTGGATGGCCAAGACCTCTTTGGCCCAGCAGCCTCAGGGCAGCAGGGAGAGCAAGAGGCCCATCTTGCCCCTAGGTCGGCTCTGCCCCTTCCCACACAGGCGGCCAGCCCAGCAGCTGCCTGACAGACTCTGGCTCCCCCGAGCTCTCTGCCGGTGCAGGGGGCAGATCAGACGTGTGCATGTGGTTCTGCCTTGGCCTGGGAGTGTGGACACCCTGCCTTGCCCCCAGGCTCAGGGGCAAGGGCCCAGAGAGAGCACCACCCTGAAGCGCTTTTCTCCCGGGCTTGGGAGCATTGTGCACGCCTGCTGGGAACAGTGGGCGGGAGCGCTTGCATCCGGCCTTTGGAGGCAGCCGGGGAGGTCTTCCAGTGGGAGAGGGCCGGTTGTGCTCAGAGGCCCCACAGGCCAGGGGCAGGACCCAGCAGGGCCCCTGCCCCTGGCCAGCCTTGCCCAGACCTTCCTGGCCTCCGGGGGTACTGCCCCACCAAGGGGCAGGCTGCGGGGACTGGGTCCAGACATGCTCGGGCGCCTCCCCTGGCTCATCACCGCTGGTGCCTTTCCCCTGGGCCTAGGCCTCCCTTGAGGCCTCCTTGGAGAGGAGGTTGCTGGCAGGGGCTGTCTCCACAGTGCAAGGTGCTGGAGCTCAGAGGGCCTCGTCAGAGGGAAGAGACCAGTAAGGGGCTGGATGCCCAAGACGTCTTTGGCCCAGCAGCCTCAGGGCAGCAGGGAGAGCAAGAGGCCCAACTTGCCCCTAGGTCGGCTCTGCCCCATCCCAGACAGGCAGCCAGCACAGCAGCAGCCTGGCAGTCTCTGGCTCCCCCGAGCTCTCTGCCGGTGTAGGGGGCAGGAACAGACGTGTGCATGTCGTTCTGCCTTGGCCTGGGAGTGTGTTCCCCCTGCCTGGCCCCCAGGCTCAGGGGCAAGGGCCCGGAGAGAGCACCACCCCGAAGGGCTTTTCTCCCGGGCTTGGTAGCATTGGGCGTGCCTGGCGGGAACAGCGGGCGGGAGTGCTTGCAAACCGGCCTTTGGAGGCAGCCAGGGAGGTCTTCCAGCGGGAGAGTGCCGGTTGTGCTCAGACGCCCCAGAGGCCAGGGGCAGGACCCAGCAGTGTCCCTGCCCCTGGCCAGCCTTGCCCAGACCCTCCTGGCCTCCGGCGTTACTACCCCACCAAGGGGCAGGCTGCGGGGACTGGGTCCAGACATGCCCGGGCGCCTCCCCAGGCTCATCCCCGCTGGTGCCTTTCCCCTGGGCCTAGGCCTCGGTTGAGGCCTCCTTGGAGAGGAGGTTGCTGGCAGGGGCTGTCTCCACACTGCAAGGTGCTGGAGCTCAGAGGGCCTCGGCAGCGGGAAGGGACCAGCAAGGGGCTGGATACCCAAGACGTCTTTGGCCCAGCAGCCTCAGGGCAGCAGGGAGAGGAAGAGGCCCAACTTCCCCTAGGTCGGCTCTGCCCCTTCCCACACAGGCAGCCAACCCAGCAGCTGCCTGACAGACTGTGGCTCCCCCGAGCGCTCTGCCGGTGCAGGGGTCAGGAACAGACGTGTGCATGTGGTTCTGCCTTGGTCTGGGAGTGTGGACACACTGCCTGGACCCCAGGCTCATGGGCAAGGGCCCGGAGAGAGCAACACCCCGAAGCGCTTTTCTCCCGGGCTTGGAAGCATTGTGCGTGCCTGGCGGGAACAGCGGGCGGGAGTGTTGGCAAACCGGCCTTTGGAGGCAGCCGGGGAGGTCTTCCAGTGGGAGAGGGCCGGTTGTGCTCAGAGGCCCCACAGGCCAGGGGCAGGACCCAGCAGGGCCCCTGCCCCTGGCCAGCCTTGCCCAGACCTTCTTGGCCTCCGGGGGTACTGCCCCACCAAGGGGCAGGCTGCGGGGACTGGGTCCAGACATGCCCGTGCGCCTCCACTGGCTCATCCCCGCTGGTGCCTTTCCCCTGGGCCTAGGCCTCGGTTGAGGCCTCCTTGGAGAGGAGGTTGCTGGCAGGGGCTGTCTCCACACTGCAAGGTGCTGGAGCTCAGAGGGCCTCGTCAGAGGGAAGGGACCAGCAAGGGGCTGGATGCCCAAGACCTCTTTGGCCCAGCAGCCTCAGGGCAGCAGGGAGAGCAAGAGGCCCAACTTGCCCCTAGGTCGGCTCTGCCCCTTCCCACACAGGCGGCCAGCCCAGCAGCTGCCTGACAGACTCTGGCTCCCCCCTGCTCTCTGCCGGTAGAGGGGGCAGGAACAGACGTGTGCATGTGGTTCTGCCTTGGCCTGGGACTGTGGATCCCCTGCCTGGCCCCCAGGCTCAGGGGCAGGGGCCCGGAGAGACCACCACCCCGAAGCGCTTTTCTCCTGGGCTTGGGAGCATTGTGCGTGCCTGGCGGGAACAGCGGGCAGGAGTGTTGGCAAACTGGCCTTTGGAGGCAGCCGGGGAGGTCTTCCAGCGGGAGAGGGCCGGTTGTGCTCAGAGGCCCTACAGGCCAGGGGCAGGACCCAGCAGGGCCCCTGCCCCTGGCCAGCCTTGCCCAGACCTTCCTGGCGTCCGGTGGTACTGCCCCACCAAGGGGCAGGCTGCGGGGACTGGGTCCAGACATGCCCGGGCGCCTCCCCAGGCTCATCCCCGCTGGTGCCTTTCCCCTGGGCCTAGGCCTCGGTTGAGGCCTCCTTGGAGAGGAGGTTGCTGGCAGGGGCTGTCTCCACACTGCAAGGTGCTGGAGCTCAGAGGGCCTCATCAGAGGGAAGGGACCAGCAAGGGGCTGGATGCCCAAGACCTCTTTGGCCCAGCAGCCTCAGGGCAGCAGGGAGAGCAAGAGGCCCAACTTGCCCCTAGGTCGGCTCTGCCCCTTCCCACACAGGCGGCCAGCCCAGCAGCTGCCTGACAGACTCTGGCTCCCCCGAGCTCTCTGCCGGTGCAGGGGGCAGATCAGTCGTGTGCATGTGGTTCTGCCTTGGCCTGGGAGTGTGGACACCCTGCCTTGCCCCCAGGCTCAGGGGCAAGGGCCCGGAGAGAGCACCACTCCGAAGCGCTTTTCTCCCGGGCTTAGGAGCATTGTGCACGCCTGCTGGGAACAGTGGGCGGGAGCGCTTGCAAACCGGCCTTTGGAGGCAGCCGGGGAGGTCTTCCAGTGGGAGAGGGCCGGTTGTGCTCAGAGGCCCCACAGGCCAAGGGCAGGACGCAGCAGGGCCCCTGCCCCTGGCCAGCCTTGCCCAGACCTTCCTGGCCTCCGGGGGTACTGCCCCACCAAGGGGCAGGCTGCGGGGACTGGGTCCAGACATGCTCGGGCTCCTCCCCTGGCTCATCCCCGCTGGTGCCTTTCCCCTGGGCCTAGGCCTCGGTTGAGGCCTCCTTGGAGAGGAGGTTGCTGGCAGGGGCTGTCTCCACACTGCAAGGTGCTGGAGCTCAGAGGGCCTCGTCAGCGGGAAGGGACCAGCAAGGGGCTGGATGCCCAAGACCTCTTTGGCCCAGCAGCCTCAGGGCAGCAGGGAGAGCAAGAGGCCCAACTTGCCCCTAGGTCGGCTCTGCCCCTTCCCACACAGGCAGCCAACCCAGCAGCTGCCTGATAGACTCTGGCTCCCCCGAGCTCTCTGCCGGTTCAGGGGTCAGGAACAGACGTGTGCATGTGGTTCTGCCTTGGTCTGGGAGTGTGGACCCACTGCCTGGACCCCAGGCTCAGGGGCAAGGGCCCGGAGAGAGCAACACCCCGAAGCGCTTTTCTCCTGGCCTTGGGAGCGTTGTGCGTGCCTGGCGGGAACAGCGGGCGGGAGTGTTGGCAAACCCGCCTTTGAAGGCAGCCGGGGAGGTCTTCCAGTGGGAGAGGGCCGGTTGTGCTCAGAGGCCCCACAGGCCAGGGGCAGGACCCAGCAGGGCCCCTGCCCCTGGCCAGCCTTGCCCAGACCTTCCTGGCCTCCGGTGGTACTGCCCCACCAAGGGGCAGGCTGTGGGGACTGGGTCCAGACATGCCCGGGCCCCTCCACTGGCTCATCCCCGCTGGTGCCTTTCCCCTGGGCCTAGGCCTCGGTTGAGGCCTCCTTGGAGAGGAGGTTGCTGGCAGGGTCTGTCTCCACACTGCAAGGTGCTGGAGCTCAGAGGGCCTCGTCAGAGGGAAGGGACCAGCAAGGGGCTGGATGCCCAAGACCTCTTTGGCCCAGCAGCCTCAGGGCAGCAGGGAGAGCAAGAGGCCCAACTTGCCCCTAGGTCGGCTCTGCCCCTTCCCACACAGGCGGCCAGCCCAGCAGCTGCCTGACAGACTCTGGCTCCCCCCAGCTCTCTGCCGGTGGAGGGGGCAGGAAGAGACGTGTGCACGTTGTTGTGCCTTGGCCTGGTACTGTGGATCCCCTGCCTGGCCCCCAGGCTCAGGGGCAAGGGCCCGGAGAGAGCACCACCCCGAAGCGCTTTTCTCCCGGGCTTGGGAGCATTGTGCGTGCCTGGCGGGAACAGCGGGCGGGAGTGCTAGCAAACCGGCCTTTGGAGGCAGACGGGGAGGTCTTCCAGCGGGAGAGTGCCGGTTGTGCTCAGACGCCCCACAGGCCAGGGGCACGACCCAGCAGGGCCCCTGCCCCTCGCAGCCTTGCCCAGACCTTCCTGGCCTCCGGGGGTACTGCCCCACCAAGGGGCAGGCTGCGGGGACTGGGTCCAGACATGCCCGTGCGCCTCCACTGGCTCATCTCCGCTGGTGCCTTTCCCCTGGCCTAGGCCTCGGTTGAGGCCTCCTTGGAGAGGAGGTTGCTGGCAGGGGCTGTCTCCACACTGCAAGGTGCTGGAGCTCAGAGGGCCTCGTCAGAGGGAAGGGACCAGCAAGGGGCTGGATGCCCAAGACCTCTTTCGCCCAGCAGCCTCAGGGCAGCAGGGAGAGCAAGAGGCCCAACTTGCCCCTAGGTCGGCTCTGCCCCTTCCCACACAGGCGGGCAGCCCAGCAGCTGCCTGACAGACTCTGGCTCCCCCCAGCTCTCTGCCGGTGGAGGGGGCAGGAACAGACGTGTGCATGTGGTTCTGCCTTGGCCTGGGACTGTGGATCCCCTGCCTGGCCCCCAGGCTCAGGGGCAGGGGCCCGGAGAGACCACCACCCCGAAGCGCTTTTCTCCGGGGTTTTGGAACATTGTGTGTGCCTGGCGGGAACAGCGAGTGGGAATGCTTGCAAACTGGCCTTTGGGGGCAGCCGGGGAGGTCCTCCATGTTCCCTG
This sequence comes from Dama dama, assembly GCF_033118175.1. Taxonomy (NCBI): domain Eukaryota; kingdom Metazoa; phylum Chordata; class Mammalia; order Artiodactyla; family Cervidae; genus Dama; species Dama dama. The sequence continues at coordinate 272,483 of NW_026871032.1, read as the reverse complement.
AGAGAACACCACCCCGAAGCGCTTTTCTCACGGTCTTGGGAGCATTGTGCGCGGCTGGCGGGAACAGCGGGCATGAGTGCTTGCAAACTGTCCTTTGGAGGCAGCCGGGGAGGTCTTCCAAGGGCCGGACTGATCACCACCCCAAAATGCTTTTCTCTCGGGCTTGGGAGCATTGTGCGCGGCTGTCGGGAACAACGGACATGAATGCTTGCAAACCGGCCTTTGGAGGCAGCCCGGGAGGTCTTCCAAGGGCCCGGAGAGAGCACCACCCCAAAATGCTTTTCTCCCGGGCTTGGGAGCATTGTGCGCGGATGGCGGGAACAGCAGGAAGGAGTCCTTGCAAACCGGCCTTTGGAGGCAGCCGGGGAGGTCTTGAAAGTGCCCGGAGAGAGCACCACCCCGAAGCGCTTTTCTCCCGGGCTTGGGAACATTGTGCGCGGCTGGCGGGAACAGCAGGCAGGACTGCTTGCAAACTGGCATTTGGAGGCAGCCGGGGAGGTCTTCCAAGGGCCCGGAGTGAGCACCACCCCAAAATGCTTTTCTCCCGGGCTTGGGAGCATTGTGCGCGGATGGCGGGAACAGCGAGTGGGAGTGCTTGCAAACCGGCCTTTGGGGGCACCCCGGGAGGTCTTCCATGGGCACGGAGAGAACACCACCCCGAAGCGCTTTTCTCCGGGGTTTTGGAGGATTGTGCGTGGCTGGCGGGAACAGCGAGTGGGAGTGCTTGCAAACCGGCCTTTGGGGGCAGCCAGGGAGGTCCTCCATTGGCACGGAGAGAACACCACCCCGAAGCGCTTTTCTCCCGGTCTTGGGAGCATTGTGCGAGGCTGGCGGGAACAGCGGGCGGGAGTGCTTGCAAACCGGCCTTTGGAGGCAGCTTGGGAGGTCTTCCAAGGGCCCGGAGAGAGCACCATCCCGAAGCACTTTTCTCACGGAATTGGGAGCATTGTTCGCGGCTGTCGGGAACAGAGGACATGAGTGCTTGCAAACCGGCCTTTAGAGGCAGCCGGGGAGTCTTCCAAGGGCCCGGAGAGAGACCACCCCAAAATGCTTTTCTCCCGGGCTTGGGAGCATTGTGTGCGGCTGGCGGGTCAGCGGGAGGGAGTTCTCGAAAACCAGCCTTTGGAGGCAGCCGGGGAGGTCTTCCAAGGGCCAGGAGAGAGCACCACCCCGAAGCGCTTTTCTCCCGGGCTTGGGAGCATTGTGCGCGGCTGGCAGGAACAGCGGGATTGAGTGCTTGCAAACTGGCCTTTGGAGGCAACCGGGGAGGTCTTCCAAGGGCCGGGAGAGAGCACCACCCCGAAGCGCTTTTCTCCTAGGCTTGGGAGCATTGTGCGCGGCTGGCGGGAACAGCGGGCATGAGTGCTTGCAAACCGGCCTTTGGAGACAAACGGGGAGGTCTTCCAAGGGCCCGTAGAGAGCAACACCCCGAAGCGCTTTTCTCCCGTGATTGGGAGCATTGTGTGCAGCTGGCGGGACAGCGGGAGGGAGTACTTGAAATCCAGCCTTTGGAGGCATCCGGGGAGGTCTTCCAAGGGCCGGGAGAGAGCACCACCCTGAAGGGCTTTTCTCCTGGGCTTGGAGCATTTGCACGGATGGCGGGAACAGCGAGTGGGAGTGCTTGCAAACCGGCATTTGGGGGCAGCCCGGGAGGTCTTTCTTGGGTCCAGAGAGAACACCACCCCGAAACGCTTTTCTCCCGGGCTTGGGAGCATTGTGCGCGGGTGGCGGGAACAGCAGGCAGAAGTGCTTGCAAACCTGCCTTGGAGGCAGCCGGGGAGGTCTTCCAAAGCCCGGAGTGAGCACCACCCCAAAATGCTTTTCTCCCGGGCTTGGGAGCATTGTGCGCAGCTGGCGTGAACAGCGGGATTGAGTGCTTGCAAACCAGCCTTTGGAGGCAGCCGGGGAGGTCTTCCAGCGGGAGAGTGCCAGTTGTTCTCAGAGGCCCCACAGGCCAGGGGCAGGACCCAGCAGGGCCCCTGCCTCTGGCAGCCTTGCCCAGACCTTCCTGGCCTCCGGGGGTACTACCCCACCAAGGGGCAGGCTGCGGGGCCTGGGTCCAGACATGCCCGGGCGCCTCCCCAGGCTCATCCCCGCTGGTGCCTTTCCCCTGGGCCTAGGCCTCGGTTGAGGCCTCCTTGGAGAGGAGGTTGCCGGCAGGGGCTGTCTGCACACTGCAAGGTGCTGGAGCTCAGAGGGCCTCGTCAGAGGGAAAGGACCAGCAAAGGGCTGGATGCCCAAGACCTCTTTGACCCAGCAGCCTCAGGGCAGCAGGGAGAGCAAGAGGCCCAACTTGCCCCTAGGTCGGCTCTACCCCGTCCCACACAGGCAGCCAGCCCAGCAGCAGCCTGGCAGTCTCTGGCTCCCCCGAACTCTCTGCCGGTGTAGGGGGCAGGAACAGACGTGTGCATGTCGTTCTGCCTTGGCCTGGAAGTGTGTTCCCCCTGCCTGTCCCCCAGGCTCAGGGGCAAGGGCCCGGAGAGAGCACCACCCCGAAGCGCTTTTCTCCCGGGCTTGGGAGCATTGTGCGTGCCTGGCGGGAACAGCGGGCGGGAGTGCTTGCAAACCGGCCTTTGGAGGCAGCCGGGGAGGTCTTCCAGCGGGAGAGTGCCGGTTGTGCTCAGACGCCCCACAGGCCAGGGGCAGGACCCAGCAGTGTCCCTGCCCCTGGCAGCCTTGCCCAGACCCTCCTGGCCTCCGGGGCTACTGCCCCACCAAGGGGCAGGCTGCGGGGACTGGGTCCAGACATGCCCGGGCGCCTCCCCAGGCTCATCCCCGCTGGTGCCTTTCCCCTGGGCCTAGGCCTCAGTTGAGGCCTCCTTGGAGAGGAGGTTGCTGGCAGGGGCTGTCTCCACACTGCAAGGTGCTGGAGCTCAGAGGGCCTCGTCAGAGGGAAGGGACCAGCAAGGGGCTGGATGCCCAAGACCTCTTTGGCCCAGCAGCCTCAGGGCAGCAGGGAGAGGAAGAGGCCCAACTTGCCCCTAGGTCGGCTCTGCCCCTTCCCACACAGGCGGCCAGCCCAGCAGCTGCCTGAAAGACTCTGGCTCCCCCGAGCTCTCTGCCGGTGCAGGGGTCAGGAACAGACGTGTGCATGTGGTTCTGCGTTGGTCTGGGAGTGTGGACCCACTGCCTCGCCCCCACGCTCAGGGGCAAGGGCCCGGAGAGAGCACCACCCTGAAGCGCTTTTCTCCCGGGCTTGGGAGCATTGTGCACGCCTGCTGGGAACAGTGGGCGGGAGCGCTTGCAAACCGGCCTTTGGAGGCAGCCGGGGAGGTCTTCCAGTGGGAGAGGGCCGGTTGTGCTCAGAGGCCCCACAGGCCAGGGGCAGGACGCAGCAGGGCCCCTGCCCCTGGCCAGCCTTGCCCAGACCTTCCTGGCCTCCGGGGGTACTGCCCCACCAAGGGGCAGGCTGCGGGGACTGGGTCCAGACATGCCTGGGCGCCTCCCCAGGCTCATCCCCGCTGGTGCCTTTCCCCTGGGCATAGGCCTCGGTTGATGCCTCCTTGGAGAGGAGGTTGCTGGCAGGGGCTGTCTCCACACTGCAAGGTGCTGGAGCTCAGAGGGCCTCGTCAGAGGGAAGGGACCAGTAAGGGGCTGGATGCCCAAGACGTCTTTGGCCCAGCAGCCTCAGGGCAGCAGGGAGAGCAAGAGGCCCAACTTGCCCCTAGGGCGGCTCTGCCCCTTCCCACACAGGCGGCCAACTCAGCAGCTGCCTGACAGACTCTGGCTCCCCCAAGCTCTCTGCCGGTGCAGGGGACAGGAACAGACGTGGGCATGTGGTTCTGCCTTGGCCTGGGAGTGTGTTCCCCCTGCCTTGCCCCCAGGCTCAGGGGCAAGGGCCCGGAGAGAGCAACACCCCGAAGCGCTTTTCTCCCGGGCTTGGGAGCATTGTGAGAGCCTGGCGTGAACTGCGGGCGGGAGTGTTTGCAAACAGGACTTTGGAGGCAGCCGGGGAGGTCTTCCAGTGGGAGAGGGCCGGTTGTGCTCAGAGGCCTCACAGGCCAGGGGCAGGACCCAGCAGGTCCCCTGCCCCTGGCCAGCCTTGCCCAGACCTTCCTGGCCTCCGGGGGTACTGCCCCACCAAGGGGCAGGCTGCGGGGACTGGGTCCAGACATGCCTGGGCGCCTCCCCAGGCTCATCCCCGCTGGTGCCTTTCCCCTGGGCATAGGCCTCGGTTGATGCCTCCTTGGAGAGGAGGTTGCTGGCAGGGGCTGTCTCCACACTGCAAGGTGCTGGAGCTCAGAGGGCCTCGTCAGCGGGAAGGGACCAGCAAGGGGCTGGATGCCCAAGACCTCTTTGGCCCAGCAGCCTCAGGGCAGCAGGGAGAGCAAGAGGCCCAACTTGCCCCTAGGTCGGCTCTGCCCCTTCCCACACAGGCAGCCAAGCCAGCAGCTGCCTGATAGACTCTGGCTCCCCCGAGCTCTCTGCCGGTTCACGGGTCAGGAACAGACGTGTGCATGTGGTTCTGCCTTGGTCTGGGAGTGTGGACCCACTGCCTGGACCCCAGGCTCAGGGGCAAGGGCCCGGAGAGAGCAACACCCCGAAGCGCTTTTCTCCTGGCCTTGGGAGCGTTGTGCGTGCCTGGCGGGAACAGCGGGCGGGAGTGTTGGCAAACCCGCCTTTGAAGGCAGCCGGGGAGGTCTTCCAGTGGGAGAGGGCCGGTTGTGCTCAGAGGCCCCACAGGCCAGGGGCAGGACCCAGCAGGGACCCTGACCCTGGCCAGCCTTGCCCAGACCTTCCTGGCCTCCGGGGGTACTGCCCCACCAAGGGGCAGGCTGCGGGGACTGGGTCCAGACATGCCCGGGCCCCTCCACTGGCTCATCCCCGCTGGTGCCTTTCCCCTGGGCCTAGGCCTCGGTTGAGGCCTCCTTGGAGAGGAGGTTGCTGGCAGGGGCTGTCTCCACACTGCAAGGTGCTGGAGCTCAGAGGGCCTCGTCAGAGGGAAGGGACCAGCAAGGGGCTGGATGCCCAAGACCTCTTTGGCCCAGCAGCCTCAGGGCAGCAGGGAGAGCAAGAGGCCCAACTTGCCCCTAGGTCGGCTCTGCCCCTTCCCACACAGGCGGCCAGCCCAGCAGCTGCCTGACAGACTCTGGCTCCCCCCAGCTCTCTGCCGGTGGATGGGGCAGGAACAGACGTGTGCATGTGGTTCTGCCTTGGCCTGGGACTGTGGATCCCCTGCCTGGCCCCCAGGCTCAGGGGCAAGGGCCCGGAGAGACCACCACCCCGAAGCGCTTTTCTCCCGGGCTTGGGAGCATTGTGCGCGCCTGGCGGGAACAGTGGGCGGGAGTGCTTGCAAACCGGCCTTTGCAGGCAGCCGGGGAGGTCTTCCAGTGGGAGAGGGCCGGTTGTGCTCAGAGGCCCCACAGGCCAGGGGCAGGACCCAGCAGGGCCCCTGCCCCTGGCCAGCCTTGCCCAGACCTTCCTGGCCCCCGGGGGTACTGCCCCACCAAGGGGCAGGCTGCGGGGACAGGGTCCAGACATGCCCGGGCGCCTCCCCTGGCTCAACCCCGCTGGTGCCTTTCCCCTGGGCCTAGGCCTCGGTTGAGGCCTCCTTGGAGAGGAGATTGCTGGCAGGGGCTGTCTCCACACTGCAAGGTGCTGGAGCTCAGAGGGCCTCGTCAGAGGGAAGGGACCAGTAAGGGGCTGGATGCCCAAGACGTCTTTGGCCCAGCAGCCTCAGGGCAGCAGGGAGAGCAAGAGGCCCAACTTGCCCCTAGGTCGGCTTTGCCCCGTCCCACACAGGCAGCCAGCCCAGCAGCAGCCTGGCAGTCTCTGGCTCTCCCGAGCTCTCTGCCGGTGTAGGGGGCAGGAACAGACGTGTGCATGTCGTTCTGCATTGGCCTGGGAGTGTGTTCCAACTGCTTGGCCCCCAGGCTCAGGGGCAAGGGCCCGGAAAGAGCACCACCCCGAAGCGCTTTTCTCCCGGGCTTGGGAGCATTGTGCGTGCCTGGCGGGAACAGCGGGCGGGAGTGCTTGCAAACCGGCCTTTGGAGGCAGACGGGGAGGTCTTCCAGCGGGAGAGTGCCGGTTGTGCTCAGACGCCCCACAGGCCAGGGGCACGACCCAGCAGGGCCCCTGCCCCTCGCAGCCTTACCCAGACCTTCCTGGCCTCCGGGGGTACTGCCCCACCAAGGGGCAGGCTGCGGGGACTGCGTCCAGACATGCCCGTGCGCCTCCACTGGCTCATCTCCGCTGGTGCCTTTCCCCTGGGCCTAGGCCTCGGTTGAGGCCTCCTTGGAGAGGAGGTTGCTGGCAGGGGCTGTCTCCACACTGCAAGGTGCTGGAGCTCAGAGGGCCTCGTCAGAGGGAAGGGACCAGCAAGGGGCTGGATGCCCAAGACCTCTTTGGCCCAGCAGCCTCAGGGCAGCAGGGAGAGCAAGAGGCCCAACTTGCCCCTAGGTCGGCTCTGCCCCTTCCCACACAGGCGGCCAGCCCAGCAGCTGCCTGACAGACTCTGGCTCCCCCCAGCTCTCTGCCGGTGGATGGGGCAGGAACAGACGTGTGCATGTGGTTCTGCCTTGGCCTGGGACTGTGGATCCCCTGCCTGGCCCCCAGGCTCAGGGGCAGGGGCCCGGAGAGACCACCACCCCGAAGCGCTTTTCTCCGGGGTTTTGGAACATTGTGTGTGCCTGGCGGGAACAGCGAGTGGGAATGCTTGCAAACCGGCCTTTGGGGGCAGCCGGGGAGGTCCTCCATGGTCCCTGAGAGAACACCACCCCGAAGCGCTTTTCTCACGGTCTTGGGAGCATTGTGCTCGGCTGGCGGGAACAGCGGGCATGAGTGCTTGCAAACTGTCCTTTGGAGGCAGCCGGGGAGATCTTCCAAGGGCCGGACTGATCACCACCCCAAAATGCTTTTCTCTCGGGCTTGGGAGCATTGTGCGCGGCTGTCGGGAACAACGGACATGAATGCTTGCAAACCGGCCTTTGGAGGCAGCCCGGGAGGTCTTCCAAGGGCCCGGAGAGAGCACCACCCCAAAATGCTTTTCTCCCGGGCTTGGGAGCATTGTGCGTGGCTGGCGGAAGCAGCGGGAATGAGTACTTACAAACCGGCCTTTGGAGGCAGCCGGGGAGGTCTTGAAAGTGCCCGGAGAGAGCACCACCCCGAAGCGCTTTTCTCCCGGGCTTGGGAACATTGTGCGCGGCTGGCGGGAACAGCAGGCAGGACTGCTTGCAAACTGGCCTTTGGAGGCAGCCGGGGAGGTCTTCCAAGGGCCCGGAGTGAGCACCACCCCAAAATGCTTTTCTCCCGGGCTTGGGAGCATTGTGCGCGGCTGGTGGGAACAACGGGCATGAGTGCTTGCAAACCGGCCTTTGGAGGCAGCCGGGGACGTCTTCCAAGGGCCCGGAGAGAGCACCACCCCGAAGCGCTTTTCTCCCGGGCTTGGGAGCATTGTGCGCGGCTGGCGGGAACAGCAGGCAGGACTGCTTGCAAACTGGCCTTTGGAGGCAGCCGGGGAGGTCTTCCAAGGGCCTGTAGAGAGCACCACCCCGAAGCGCTTTTCTCCCGCGCTTGGGAGCATTCTGCGCGGGTGGCGGGAACAGCAGGCAGGAGTGCTTGAAAACCGTCCTTTGGAGGCAGCCGGGGAGGTCTTCCAGGGCCCGGTGTGAGCACCACCCCAAAATGCTTTTCTCCCGGGCTTGGGAGCATTGTGCGTGGCTGGCGGGAACAGCAGGAAGGAGTCCTTGCAAACCGGCCTTTGGAGGCAGCCGGGGAGGTCTTCCAAGGGCCTGTAGAGAGCACCACCCCGAAGCGCTTTTCTCCCGGGCTTGGGAGCATTGTGCGCGGGTGGCGGGAACAGCAGGCAGGAGTGCTTGAAAACCGTCCTTTGGAGGCAGCCGGGGAGGTCTTCCAGGGCCCGGTGTGAGCACCACCCCAAAATGCTTTTCTCCCGGGCTTGGGAGCATTGTGCGCGGATGGCGGGAACAGCAGGAAGGAGTCCTTGCAAACCGGCCTTTGGAGGCAGCCCGGGAGGTCTTCCAAGGGCCTGTAGAGAGCACCACCCGGAAGCGCTTTTCTCCCGGGCTTGGGATTATTGTGCGCGGGTGGCGGGAACAGCAGGCAGGAGTGCTTGAAAACCGTCCTTTGGAGGCAGCCGGGGAGGTCTTCCAGGGCCCGGTGTGAGCACCACCCCAAAATGCTTTTCTCCCGGGCTTGGGAGCATTGTGCGCGGATGGCGGGAACAGCGAGTGGGAGTGCTTGCAAACCGTCCTTTGGGGGCACCCCGGGAGGTCTTCCATGGGCACGGAGAGAACACCACCCCGAAGCGCTTTTCTCCGGGGTTTTGGAGGATTGTGCGTGGCTGGCGGGAACAGCGAGTGGGAGTGCTTGCAAACCGGCCTTTGGGGGCAGCCAGGGAGGTCCTCCATTGGCACGGAGAGAACACCACCCCGAAGCGCTTTTCTCCCGGTCTTGGGAGCATTGTGCGAGGCTGGCGGGAACAGCGGGCGGGAGTGCTTGCAAACCGGCCTTTGGAGGCAGCTTGGGAGGTCTTCCAAGGGCCCGGAGAGAGCACCATCCCGAAGCACTTTTCTCACGGAATTGGGAGCATTGTTCGCGGCTGTCGGGAACAGAGGACATGAGTGCTTGCAAACCGGCCTTTAGAGGCAGCCGGGGAGTCTTCCAAGGGCCCGGAGAGAGACCACCTCAAAATGCTTTTCTCCCGGGCTTGGGAGCATTGTGTGCGGCTGGCGGGTCAGCGGGAGGGAGTTCTTGAAAACCAGCCTTTGGAGGCAGCCGGGGAGGTCTTCCAAGGGCCGGGAGAGAGCACCACCCCGAAGCGCTTTTCTCCCGGGCTTGGGAGCATTGTGCGCGGCTGGCGGGAACAGCGGGATTGAGTGCTTGCAAACCGGCCTTTGGAGGCAGCCGGGGAGGTCTTCCAAGGGCCGGGAGAGAGCACCACCCCGAAGCGCTTTTCTCCTAGGCTTGGGAGCATTGTGCGCGGCTGGCGGGAACAGCGGGCATGAGTGCTTGCAAACCGGCCTTTGGAGACAAACGGGGAGGTCTTCCAAGGGCCCGTAGAGAGCACCACCCCGAAGCGCTTTTCTCCCGTGATTGGGAGCATTGTGTGCGGCTGGCGGGACAGCGGGAGGGAGTACTTGAAATCCAGCCTTTGGAGGCAGCCGGGGAGGTCTTCCAAGGGCCGGGAGAGAGCACCACCCTGAAGGGCTTTTCTCCTGGGCTTGGAGCATTTGCACGGATGGCGGGAACAGTGAGTGGGAGTGCTTGCAAACCGGCATTTGGGGGCAGCCCGGGAGGTCTTTCTTGGGTCCAGAGAGAACACCACCCCGAAACGCTTTTCTCCCGGGCTTGGGAGCATTGTGCGCGGGTGGCGGGAACAGCAGGCAGAAGTGCTTGCAAACCGGCCTTGGAGGCAGCCGGGGAGGTCTTCCAAAGCCCGGAGTGAGCACCACCCCAAAATGCTTTTCTCCCGGGCTTGGGAGCATTGTGCGCAGCTGGCGTGAACAGCGGGATTGAGTGCTTGCAAACCAGCCTTTGGAGGCAGCCGGGGAGGTCTTCCAGCGGGAGAGTGCCAGTTGTTCTCAGAGGCCCCACAGGCCAGGGGCAGGACCCAGCAGTGTCCCTGCCTCTGGCAGCCTTGCCCAGACCTTCCTGGCCTCCGGGGGTACTACCCCACCAAGGGGCAGGCTGCGGGGACTGGGTCCAGACATGCCCGGGCGCCTCCCCAGGCTCATCCCCGCTGGTGCCTTTCCCCTGGGCCTAGGCCTCGGTTGAGGCCTCCTTGGAGAGGAGGTTGCCGGCAGGGGCTGTCTGCACACTGCAAGGTGCTGGAGCTCAGAGGGCCTCGTCAGAGGGAAAGGACCAGCAAAGGGCTGGATGCCCAAGACCTCTTTGACCCAGCAGCCTCAGGGCAGCAGGGAGAGCAAGAGGCCCAACTTGCCCCTAGGTCGGCTCTACCCCGTCCCACACAGGCAGCCAGCCCAGCAGCAGCCTGGCAGTGTCTGGCTCCCCCGAACTCTCTGCCGGTGTAGGGGGCAGGAACAGACGTGTGCATGTCGTTCTGCCTTGGCCTGGGAGTGTGTTCCCCCTGCCTGTCCCCCAGGCTCAGGGGCAAGGGCCCGGAGAGAGCACCACCCCGAAGCGCTTTTCTCCCGGGCTTGGGAGCATTGTGCGTGCCTGGCGGGAACAGCGGGCGGGAGTGCTTGCAAACCGGCCTTTGGAGGCAGCCGGGGAGGTCTTCCAGCGGGAGAGTGCCGGTTGTGCTCAGACGCCCCACAGGCCAGGGGCAGGACCCAGCAGTGTCCCTGCCCCTGGCAGCCTTGCCCAGACCCTCCTGGCCTCCGGGGGTACTGCCCCACCAAGGGGCAGGCTGCGGGGACTGGGTCCAGACATGGCCGGGCGCCTCCCCAGGCTCATCCCCGCTGGTGCCTTTCCCCTGGGCCTAGGCCTCGGTTGAGGCCTCCTTGGAGAGGAGGTTGCTGGCAGGGGCTGTCTCCACACTGCAAGGTGCTGGAGCTCAGAGGGCCTCGTCAGAGGGAAGGGACCAGCAAGGGGCTGGATGCCCAAGACCTCTTTGGCCCAGCAGCCTCAGGGCAGCAGGGAGAGCAAGAGGCCCAACTTGCCCCTAGGTCGGCTCTGCCCCTTCCCACACAGGCGGCCAGCCCAGCAGCTGCCTGACAGACTCTGGCTCCGCCGAGCTCTCTGCCGGTGCAGGGGTCAGGAACAGACGTGTGCATGTGGTTCTGCGTTGGTCTGGGAGTGTGGACCCACTGCCTCGCCCCCACGCTCAGGGGCAAGGGCCCGGAGAGAGCAACACCCCGAAGCGCTTTTCTCCCGGGCTTGGGAGAATTGTGCGTGCCTGGCGGGAACAGCGGGCGGGAGTGTTGGCAAACCGGCCTTTGGAGGCAGCCGGGGAAGTCTTCCAGTGGGAGAGGGCCGGTTGTGCTCAGAGGCCCCACAGGCCAGGGGCAGGACCCAGCAGGGCCCCTGCCCGTGGCCAGCCTTGCCCAGACCTTCCTGGCCTCCGGGGGTACTGCCCCACCAAGGGGCAGGCTGCGGGGACTGGGTCCAGACATGCCCGGGCGCCTCCCCAGGCTCATCCCCGCTGGTGCCTTTCCCCTGTGCCTAGGCCTCGGTTTAGGCCTCCTTGGAGAGGAGGTTGCTGGCAGGGGCTGTCTCCACACTGCAAGGTGCTGGAGCTCAGAGGGCCTCGTCAGAGGGAAGGGACCAGCAAGGGGTTGGAGGCCCAAGACCTCTTTGGCCCAGCAGCCTCAGGGCAGCAGGGAGGGCAAGAGGCCCAACTTGCCCCTAGGTCGGCTCTGCCACTTCCCACACAGGCGGCCAGCCCAGCAGCTGCCTGACAGACTCTGGCTCCCCCGAGCTCTCTGCCGGTGCAGGGGGCAGATCAGACGTGTGCATGTGGTTCTGCCTTGGCCTGGGAGTGTGGACACCCTGCCTTGCCCCCAGGCTCAGGGGCAAGGGCCCAGAGAGAGCACCACCCTGAAGCGCTTTCCTCCCGGGCTTAGGAGCATTGTGCACGCCCGCTGGGAACAGTGGGCGGTAGCGCTTGCAAAACGGCCTTTGGAGGCAGCCGGGGAGGTCTTTCAGTGGGAGAAGGCCGGTTGTGCTCAGAGGCCCCACAGGCCAGGGGCAGGACCCAGCAGGGCCCCTGCCCCTGGCCAGCCTTGCCCAGACCTTCCTGGCCTCCGGGGGTACTGCCCCACCAAGGGGCAGGCTGCGGGAACTGGGTCCAGACATGCTCGGGCGCCTCCCCTGGCTCATCCCCGCTGGTGCCTTTCCCCTGGGCCTAGGCCTCGGTTGAGGCCTCCTTGGAGAGGAGGTTGCTGGCAGGGGCTGTCTCCACACTGCAAGGTGCTGGAGCTCAGAGGGCCTCGTCAGAGTGAAGGGACCAGTGAGGGGCTGGATGCCCAAGACGTCTTTGGCCCAGCAGCCTCAGGGCAGCAGGGAGAGCAAGAGGCCCAACTTGCCCCTAGGTCGGCTCTGCCCCTTCCCACACAGGCGGCCAACCCAGCACCTGCCTGACAGACTCTGGCTCCCCCAAGCTCTCTGCCAGTGCAGGGGACAGGAACAGACGTGTGCATGTGTTTCTGGCTTGGCCTGGGAGTGTGTTCCCCCTGCCTTGCCCCCAGGCTCAGGGGCAAGGGCCCGGAGAGAGCACCACTCCGAAGTGCTTTTCTCCCGGGCTTGGGAGCATTGTGCGAGCCTGACGTGAACAGCGGGCGGGAGTGTTTGCAAACAGGACTTTGGAGGCAGCCGGGGAGGTCTTCCAGTGGGAGAGGGCCGGTTGTGCTCAGAGGCCCCACAGGCCAGGGTCAGGACCCAGCAGGGCCCCTGCCCCCGGCCAGACTTGCCCAGACCTTCCTGGACTCCGGGGGTACTGCCCCACCAAGGGGCAGGCAGCGGAGACTGGGTCCAGACATGTCCGTGCGCCTCCCCAGGATCATCCCCGCTGGTGCCTTTCCCCTGGGTGTAGTCCTCGGTTGAGGCCTCTTTGGAGAGGAGGTTGCTGGCAGGGGCTGTCTCCACACTGCAAGGTGCTGGAGCTCAGAGGGCCTCGTCAGAGGGAAGGCACCAGCAAAGGGCTGGATGCCCAAGACCTCTTTGACCCAGCAGCCTCAGGGCAGCAGGGAGAGCAAGAGGCCCAACTTGCCCCTAGGTCGGCTCTGCCCCGTCCCACATAGGCAGCCAGCCCAGCAGCAGCCTGGCAGTCTCTGGCTCCCCCGAGCTCTCTGCCGGTGTAGGGGGCAGGAACAGACGTGTGCATGTCGTTCTCCCTTGGCCTGGGAGTGTGTTCCCCCTGCCTGGCCCCAGGCTCAGGGGCAAGGGCCCGGAGAGAGCACCACCCCGAAGCGCTTTTCTCCCGGGCTTGGGAGCATTGTGCGTGCCTGGGGGAACAGCGGGTGGGAGTGCTTGCAAACCGTCTTTTGGAGGCAGACGGGGAGGTCTTCCAGCGGGAGACTGCCGGTTGTGTTCAGACGCCCCACAGGCCAGGGGCAGGACCCAGCAGTGTCCCTGCCCCTGGCAGCCTTGCCGAGACCTTCCTGGCTTCCGGGGGTACTGCCCCACCAAGGGGCAGGCTGCGGGGACTGGGTCCAGACATCCCCGGGCGCCTCCCCAGGCTCATCCCCGCTGGTGCCTTTCCCCTAGGCCTAGGCCTCGGTTGAGGCCTCCTTGGAGAGGATGTTGCTGGCAGGGGCTGTCTCCACACTGCAAGGTGCTGGAGCTCAGAGGGCCTCATCAGAGGGAAGGGACCAGCAAGGGGCTGGATGCCCAAGACCTCTTTGGCCCAGCAGCCTCAGGGCAGCAGGGAGAGGAAGAGGCCCAACTTGCCCCTAGGTCGGCTCTGCCCCTTCCCACACAGGCGGCCAGCCCAGCAGCTGCCTGACAGACTCTGGCTCCCCCGAGCTCTCTGCCGGTGCAGGGGTCAGGAACAGACGTGTGCATGTGGTTCTGCCTTGGTCTCCGAGTGTGGACCAACTGACTGGCCCCCAGGTTCAGGGGCAAGGGCCCGGAGAGAGCACCACCCCGAAGCACTTTTCTCCCGGGCTTGGGAGCATTGTGCGTGCCTGGCGGGAACAGCGGGTGGGAGTGCTTGCAAACAGGCCTTTGGAGGCAGACGGGGAGGTCTTCCAGCGGGAGGGTGCTGGTTGTGCTCAGACGCCCCACAGGCCAGGGGCAGGACACAGCAGTGTCCCTGCCCCTGGCAGCCTTGCCTAGACCTTCGTGGCCTCCGGGGGTACTGCCCCACCAAGGGGCAGGCTGCGGGGACTGGGTCCAGACATGCCCGGGCGCCTCCCCAGGCTCATCCCCGCTGGTGCCTTTCCCCTGGGCCTAGGCCTCGGTTGAGGCCTCCTTGGAGAGGAGGTTGCTGGCAGGGGCTGTCTCCACACTGCAAGGTGCTGGAGCTCAGAGGGCCTCGTCAGAGGGAAGGGACCAGCAAGGGGCTGGATGCCCAAGACCTCTTTGGCCCAGCAGCCTCAGGGCAGCAGGGAGAGCAAGAGGCCCAACTTGCCCCTAGGTCGGCTCTGCCACTTTCCACACAGGCGGCCAGCCCAGCAGCTGCCTGACAGACTCTGGCTCGCCCGAGCTCTCTGCCGGTGCAGGGGGCAGGTCAGACGTGTGCATGTGGATCTGCCTTGGCCTGGGAGTGTGGACACCCTGCCTTGCCCCCAGGCTCAGGGGCAAGGGCCCAGAGAGGGCACCACCCTGAAGCGCTTTTCTTCCGGGCTTAGGAGCATTGTGCCCGCCTGCTGGTAACAGTGGCCGGGAGCGCTTGCAAACCGGCCTTTGGAGGCAGCCGGGGAGGTCTTCCAGTGGGAGAGGGCCGGTTGTGCTCAGAGGCCCCACAGGCCAGGGGCAGGACCCAGCAGGGCCCCTGCCCCTGGCCAGCCTTACCCAGACCTTCCTGGCCTCCGGGGGTACTGCCCCACCAAGGGGCAGGCTGCGGGGACTGGGTCCAGACATGCTCGGGCGCCTCCACTGGCTCATCCCCGCTGGTGCCTTTCCCCTGGGCCTAGGCCTCGGTTGAGGCCTCCTTGGAGAGGAGGTTGCTGGCAGGGGCTGTCTCCACACTGCAAGGTGCTGGAGCTCAGAGGGCCTCGTCAGAGGGAAGGGACCAGTAAGGGGCTGGATGCCCAAGACGTCTTTGGCCCAGCAGCCTCAGGGCAGCAGGGAGAGCAAGAAGCCCAACTTGCCCCTAGGGCGGCTCTGCCCCTTCCCACACAGGCGGCCAACCCAGCAGCTGCCTGACAGACTCTGGCTCCCCCAAGCTCTCTGCCGGTGCAGGGGACAGGAACAGACGTGGGCATGTGGTTCTGCCTTGGCCTGGGAGTTTGTTCCCCCTGCCTTGCCCCCAGGCTCAGGGGCAAGGGCCCGGAGAGAGCACCACACCGAAGTGCTTTTCTCCTGGCCTTGGGAGCGTTGTGCGTGCCTGGCGGGAACAGCGGGCGGGAGTGTTGGCAAACCCGCCTTTGGAGGCAGCCGGGGAGGTCTTCCAGTGGGAGAGGGCCGTTGTGCTCAGAGGCCCCACAGGCCAGGAGCAGGACCCAGCAGGGACCCTGCCCCTGGCCAGCCTTGCCCAGACCTTCCTGGCCTCCGGGGGTACTGCCCCACCAAGGAGCAGGCTGCGGGGACTGGGTCCTGATATGCCCGTGCGCCTCCACTGGCTCATCCCCGCTGGTGCCTTTCCCCTGGGCCTAGGCCTCGGTTGAGGCCTCCTTGGAGAGGAGGTTGCTGGCAGGGGCTGTCTCCACACTGCAAGGTGCTGGAGCTCAGAGGGCCTCGTCAGAGGGAAGGGACCAGCAAGGGGCTGGATGCCCAAGACCTCTTTGGCCCAGCAGCCTCAGGGCAGCAGGGAGAGCAAGAGGCACAACTTGCCCCTAGGTCGGCTCTGCCCCTTCCCACACAGGCGGCCAGCCCAGCAGCTGCCTGACAGACTCTGGCTCCCCTCAGCTCTCTGCCGGTGGAGGGGGCAGGAACAGACGTGTGCATGTTGTTGTGCCTTGGCCTGGGACTGTGGATCCCCTGCCTGGCCCCCAGGCTCAGGGGCAAGGGCCCGGAGAGACCACCACCCCGAAGCGCTTTTCTCCCGGGCTTGGGAGCATTGTGCGCGCCTGGCGGGAACAGTGGGCGGGAGTGCTTGCAAACCGGCCTTTGGAGGCAGCCGGGGAGGTCTTCCAGTGGGAGAGGGCCGGTTGTGCTCAGAGGCCCCACAGGCCAGGGGCAGGACCCAGCAGGGCCCCTGCCCCTGGCCAGCCTTGCCCAGACCTTCCTGGCCTCCGGGGGTACTGCCCCACCAAGGGGCAGGCTGCGGGGACAGGGTCCAGACATGCCCGGGCGCCTCCCCTGGCTCAACCCCGCTGGTGCCTTTCCCCTGGGCCTAGGCCTCGGTTGAGGCCTCCTTGGAGAGGAGATTGCTGGCAGGGGCTGTCTCCACACTGCAAGGTGCTGGAGCTCAGAGGGCCTCGTCAGAGGGAAGGGACCAGTAAGGGGCTGGATGCCCAAGACATCTTTGGCCCAACAGCCTCAGGGCAGCAGGGAGAGCAAGAGGCCCAACTTGCCCCTAGGTCGGCTCTGCCCCTTCCCACACAGGCGGCCAGCCCAGCACCTGCCTGAGAGACTCTGGCTCCCCCGAGCTCTCTGCCGGTGCAGGGGGCAGATCAGACGTGTGCATGTGGTTCTGCCTTGGTCTGGGAGTGTGGAACCACTGCCTGGCCCCCACACTCAGGGGCAAGGGCCCGGAGAGAGCAACACACCGAAGCGCTTTTCTCCCGGGCTTGGGAGAATTGTGCGTGCCTGGCGAGAACAGCGGGCGGGAGTGTTGGCAAACCGGCCTTTGGAGGCAGCCGGGGAGGTCTTCCAGTGGGAGAGGGCCGGTTGTGCTCAGAGGCCCCACAGGCCAGGGGCAGGACCCAGCAGGGCCCCTGCCCCTGGCCAGCCTTGCCCAGACCTTCCTGGCCTCCGGGGGTACTGCCCCACCAAGGGGCAGGCTGCGGGGACTGGGTCCAGTCATGCCCGGGCGCCTCCCCAGGCTCATCCCCGCTGGTGCCTTTCCCCTGGGCCTAGGCCTCGGTTGAGGCCTCCTTGGAGAGGAGGTTGCTGGCAGGGGCTGTCTCCACACTGCAAGGTGCTGGAGCTCAGAGGGCCTCGTCAGAGGGAAGGGACCAGCAAGGGGCTGGATGGCCAAGACCTCTTTGGCCCAGCAGCCTCAGGGCAGCAGGGAGAGCAAGAGGCCCATCTTGCCCCTAGGTCGGCTCTGCCCCTTCCCACACAGGCGGCCAGCCCAGCAGCTGCCTGACAGACTCTGGCTCCCCCGAGCTCTCTGCCGGTGCAGGGGGCAGATCAGACGTGTGCATGTGGTTCTGCCTTGGCCTGGGAGTGTGGACACCCTGCCTTGCCCCCAGGCTCAGGGGCAAGGGCCCAGAGAGAGCACCACCCTGAAGCGCTTTTCTCCCGGGCTTGGGAGCATTGTGCACGCCTGCTGGGAACAGTGGGCGGGAGCGCTTGCAAACCGGCCTTTGGAGGCAGCCGGGGAGGTCTTCCAGTGGGAGAGGGCCGGTTGTGCTCAGAGGCCCCACAGGCCAGGGGCAGGACCCAGCAGGGCCCCTGCCCCTGGCCAGCCTTGCCCAGACCTTCCTGGCCTCCGGGGGTACTGCCCCACCAAGGGGCAGGCTGCGGGGACTGGGTCCAGACATGCTCGGGCGCCTCCCCTGGCTCATCACCGCTGGTGCCTTTCCCCTGGGCCTAGGCCTCCCTTGAGGCCTCCTTGGAGAGGAGGTTGCTGGCAGGGGCTGTCTCCACAGTGCAAGGTGCTGGAGCTCAGAGGGCCTCGTCAGAGGGAAGAGACCAGTAAGGGGCTGGATGCCCAAGACGTCTTTGGCCCAGCAGCCTCAGGGCAGCAGGGAGAGCAAGAGGCCCAACTTGCCCCTAGGTCGGCTCTGCCCCATCCCAGACAGGCAGCCAGCCCAGCAGCAGCCTGGCAGTCTCTGGCTCCCCCGAGCTCTCTGCCGGTGTAGGGGGCAGGAACAGACGTGTGCATGTCGTTCTGCCTTGGCCTGGGAGTGTGTTCCCCCTGCCTGTCCCCCAGGCTCAGGGGCAAGGGCCCGGAGAGAGCACCACCCCGAAGCGCTTTTCTCCCGGGCTTGGTAGCATTGGGCGTGCCTGGCGGGAACAGCGGGCGGGAGTGCTTGCAAACCGGCCTTTGGAGGCAGCCAGGGAGGTCTTCCAGCGGGAGAGTGCCGGTTGTGCTCAGACGCCCCAGAGGCCAGGGGCAGGACCCAGCAGTGTCCCTGCCCCTGGCAGCCTTGCCCAGACCCTCCTGGCCTCCGGCGTTACTACCCCACCAAGGGGCAGGCTGTGGGGACTGGGTCCAGACATGCCCGGGCGCCTCCCCAGGCTCATCCCCGCTGGTGCCTTTCCCCTGGGCCTAGGCCTCGGTTGAGGCCTCCTTGGAGAGGAGGTTGCTGGCAGGGGCTGTCTCCACACTGCAAGGTGCTGGAGCTCAGAGGGCCTCGGCAGCGTGAAGGGACCAGCAAGGGGCTGGATACCCAAGACCTCTTTGGCCCAGCAGCCTCAGGGCAGCAGGGAGAGGAAGAGGCCCAACTTCCCCTAGGTCGGCTCTGCCCCTTCCCACACAGGCAGCCAACCCAGCAGCTGCCTGACAGACTGTGGCTCCCCCGAGCGCTCTGCCGGTGCAGGGGTCAGGAACAGACGTGTGCATGTGGTTCTGCCTTGGTCTGGGAGTGTGGACACACTGCCTGGACCCCAGGCTCATGGGCAAGGGCCCGGAGAGAGCAACACCCCGAAGCGCTTTTCTCCCGGGCTTGGAAGCATTGTGCGTGCCTGGCGGGAACAGCGGGCGGGAGTGTTGGCAAACCGGCCTTTGGAGGCAGCCGGGGAGGTCTTCCAGTGGGAGAGGGCCGGTTGTGCTCAGAGGCCCCACAGGCCAGGGGCAGGACCCAGCAGGGCCCCTGCCCCTGGCCAGCCTTGCCCAGACCTTCCTGGCCTCCGGGGGTACTGCCCCACCAAGGGGCAGGCTGCGGGGACTGGGTCCAGACATGCCCGTGCGCCTCCACTGGCTCATCCCCGCTGGTGCCTTTCCCCTGGGCCTAGGCCTCGGTTGAGGCCTCCTTGGAGAGGAGGTTGCTGGCAGGGGCTGTCTCCACACTGCAAGGTGCTGGAGCTCAGAGGGCCTCGTCAGAGGGAAGGGACCAGCAAGGGGCTGGATGCCCAAGACCTCTTTGGCCCAGCAGCCTCAGGGCAGCAGGGAGAGCAAGAGGCCCAACTTGCCCCTAGGTCGGCTCTGCCCCTTCCCACACAGGCGGCCAGCCCAGCAGCTGCCTGACAGACTCTGGCTCCCCCCAGCTCTCTGCCGGTAGAGGGGGCAGGAACAGACGTGTGCATGTGGTTCTGCCTTGGCCTGGGACTGTGGATCCCCTGCCTGGCCCCCAGGCTCAGGGGCAGGGGCCCGGAGAGACCACCACCCCGAAGCGCTTTTCTCCTGGGCTTGGGAGCATTGTGCGTGCCTGGCGGGAACAGCGGGCAGGAGTGTTGGCAAACTGGCCTTTGGAGGCAGCCGGGGAGGTCTTCCAGCGGGAGAGGGCCGGTTGTGCTCAGAGGCCCTACAGGCCAGGGGCAGGACCCAGCAGGGCCCCTGCCCCTGGCCAGCCTTGCCCAGACCTTCCTGGCCTCCGGTGGTACTGCCCCACCAAGGGGCAGGCTGCGGGGACTGGGTCCAGACATGCCCGGGCGCCTCCCCAGGCTCATCCCCGCTGGTGCCTTTCCCCTGGGCCTAGGCCTCGGTTGAGGCCTCCTTGGAGAGGAGGTTGCTGGCAGGGGCTGTCTCCACACTGCAAGGTGCTGGAGCTCAGAGGGCCTCATCAGAGGGAAGGGACCAGCAAGGGGCTGGATGCCCAAGACCTCTTTGGCCCAGCAGCCTCAGGGCAGCAGGGAGAGCAAGAGGCCCAACTTGCCCCTAGGCTGGCTCTGCCCCTTCCCACACAGGCGGCCAGCCCAGCAGCTGCCTGACAGACTCTGGCTCCCCCGAGCTCTCTGCCGGTGCAGGGGGCAGATCAGTCGTGTGCATGTGGTTCTGCCTTGGCCTGGGAGTGTGGACACCCTGCCTTGCCCCCAGGCTCAGGGGCAAGGGCCCGGAGAGAGCACCACCCCGAAGCGCTTTTCTCCAGGGCTTAGGAGCATTGTGCACGCCTGCTGGGAACAGTGGGCGGGAGCGCTTGCAAACCGGCCTTTGGAGGCAGCCGGGGAGGTCTTCCAGTGGGAGAGGGCCGGTTGTGCTCAGAGGCCCCACAGGCCAAGGGCAGGACGCAGCAGGGCCCCTGCCCCTGGCCAGCCTTGCCCAGACCTTCCTGGCCTCCGGGGGTACTGTCCCACCAAGGGGCAGGCTGCGGGGACTGGGTCCAGACATGCTCGGGCGCCTCCCCTGGCTCATCCCCGCTGGTGCCTTTCCCCTGGGCCTAGGCCTCGGTTGAGGCCTCCTTGGAGAGGAGGTTGCTGGCAGGGGCTGTCTCCACACTGCAAGGTGCTGCAGCTCAGACAGCCTCGTCAGAGAGAAGGGACCAGTAAAGGGCTGGATGCCCAAGACATCTTTGGCCCAGCAGCCTCAGGGCAGCAGGGAGAGCAAGAGGCCCAACTTGCCCCTAGGGCGGCTCTGCCCCTTCCCACACAGGCGGCCAACCCAGCAGCTGCCTGACAGACTCTGGCTCCCCCAAGCTCTCTGCCGGTGCAGGGGACAGGAACAGATGTGGGCATGTGGTTCTGCCTTGGCCTGGGAGTGTGTTCTCCCTGCCTTGCCCCCAGGCTCATGGGCAAGGGCCCGGAGAGAGCACCACACCGAAGCGCTTTTCTCCCCGGCTTGGGAGCTTTGTGCATTCCTGACGTGAACAGCGGGCGGGAGTGTTGCAAACAGGACTTTGGAGGCAGCCGGGGAGGTCTTCCAGTGGGAGAGGGCCGGTTGTGCTCAGAGGCCCCACAGGCCAGGGTCAGGACCCAGCAGGGCCCCTGCCCCTGGCCAGACTTGCCCAGACCTTCCTGGCCTCCGGGGGTACTGCCCCACCAAGGGGCAGGCTGAGGAGACTGGGTCCAGACATGTCTGTGCGCCTCCCCAGGATCATCCCCGCTGGTGCCTTTCCCCTGGTTGTAGGCCTCGGTTGAGGACTCTTTGGAGAGGAGGTTGCTGACAGGGGCTGTCTCCACACTGCAAGGTGCTGGAGCTCAGAGGGCCTCGTCAGAGGGAAGGCACCAGCAAAGCGCTGGATGCCCAAGACCTCTTTGACCCAGCAGCCTCAGGGCAGCAGGGAGAGCAAGAGGCCCAACATGCCCCTAGGTCGGCTCTGCCCCGTACCACACAGGCAGCCAGCCCAGCAGCAGCCTGGCAGTCTCTGGCTCCCCCGAGCTCTCTGCCGGTGTAGGGGGCAGGAACACATGTGTGCATGTGGTTCTGCCTTGGTCTGGGAGTGTGGACCCACTGCCTGGACCCCAGGCTCAGGGGCAAGGGCCCGGAGAGAGCAACACCCCGAAGCGCTTTTCTCCCGGGCTTGGGAGCATTGTGCGTGCTTTGTGGGAACAGTGGGCGGGAGTGCTTGCAAACCGGCCTTTGGAGGCAGCCGGGGAGGTCTTCCATTGGGAGAGGGCCGGTTGTGCTCAGAGGCCCCACAGGCCAGGGGCAGGACCCAGCAGGTCCCCTGCCCCTGGCCAGCCTTTCCCAGACCTTCCTGGCCTCAGGGGTACTGCCCCACCAAGGGGCAGGCTGCGGGGACTGGGTCCAGACATGCCCGGGCGCTTCCCCAGGCTCATCCCCACTGGTGCCTTTCCCCTGGGCCTAGGCCTCGGTTTAGGCGTCTTGGAGAGGAGGTTGCTGGCAGGGGCTGTCTCCACACTGCAAGGTGCTGGAGCTCAGAGGGCCTCGTCAGAGGGAAGGGACCAGCAAGGGGCTGGACGCCCAAGACCTCTTTGGCCCAGCAGCCTCAGGGCAGCAGGGAGAGCAAGAGGCACAACTTGCCCCTAGGTCGGCTCTGCCCCTTCCCACACAGGCGGCTAGCCCAGCAGCTGCCTGACATACTCTGGCTCCCCCGAGCTCTTTGCCGGTGCAGGGGGCAGATCAGAGGTGTGCATGTGGTTCTGACTTGGCCTGGGATTGTGGACACCGTGCCTTGCCCCCAGGCTCAGGAGCAAGGGCCCGGAGAGAGCAACACCCCGAAGCGCTTTTCTCCCGGGCTTGGGAGCATTGTACACGCCTGCTGGGAACAGTGGGCGGGAGCGCTTGCAAACTGGCCTTTGGAGGCAGCCGGGCAGGTCTTCCAGTGGGAGAGTGCCGGTTGTGCTCAGACGCCCCACAGGCCAGGGGCAGGACCCAGCAGTGTCCCTGCCCCTGGCAGCTTTGCCCAGACCTTCCTGGCCTCCGGGGGTACTGCCCCACCAAGGGGCAGGCTGCGGGGACTGGGTCCAGACATGCCAGTGCGCCTCCACTGGCTCATCCCCGCTGGTGCCTTTCCCCTGGGCCTAGGCCTCGGTTGAGGCCTCCTTGGAGAGGAGGTTGCTGGCAGGGGCTGTCTCCACACTGCAACGTGCTTGAGCTCAGAGGGCCTCGTCAGAGGGAAGGGACGAGCAAGGGGCTGGATGCCCAAGACCTCTATGGCCCAGCAGGCTCAGGGCAGCAGGGAGAGGAAGAGGCCCAACTTGCCCCTAGGTCGGCTCTGCCCCTTTCCACACAGGCCGCCAACCCAGCAGTTGCCTGGCATACTCTGGCTCCCCCGAGCTCTCTGCCGATGCAGGGACCAGGAACAGACGTTTGCATGTGGTTCTGCCTTGGCCTGGAGTGTGTTCCCCCTGCATTGCCCCCAGGCTCAGGGGCAAGGGCCCGGTGAGAGCACCACCCCGAAGCGCTTTTCTCCCGGGCTTGGGAGCATTGTGCGTGCCTGGCGGGAACAGCGGGCATGAGTTCTTGCAAACTGTCCTTTGGAGGCAGCCGGGGAGGTCTTCCAAGGGCCCGGACTGATCACCACCCCAAAATGCTTTTCTCCCGGGCTTGGGAGCATTGTGCGCGGCTGTCGGGAACAGCGGACATGAGTGCTTGCAAACCGGCCTTTGGAGGCAGC
Source organism: Dama dama (assembly GCF_033118175.1). Taxonomy (NCBI): domain Eukaryota; kingdom Metazoa; phylum Chordata; class Mammalia; order Artiodactyla; family Cervidae; genus Dama; species Dama dama. Next base: position 249,891 of record NW_026871032.1, on the reverse strand, counting down.
CCGGGAGGTCTTCCAAGGGCCCGGAGAGAGCACTACCCCAAAATGCTTTTCTTCCGGGCTTGGGAGCATTGTGCGCGTGTGGCGGGAACAGCAGGCAGGAGTGCTTGCAAACCGGCCTTTGGAGGCAGCGGGGGAGGTCTTCCAAGGGCCTGTAGAGAGCACCACCCCGAAGCGCTTTTCTCCCGGGCTTGGGAGTATTGTGCGCGGGTGGCGGGAACAGCAGGCAGGAGTGCTTGAAAACCGACCTTTGCAGGCAGCCGGGGAGGTCTTCCAGGGCCCGGTGTGAGCACCACCCCAAAAAGATTTTCTCCCGGGCTTGGGAGCATTGTGCGCGGCTGGCGGGAACAGCGGGCATGAGTGCTTGCAAACTGGCCACTGGAGGCAGCCGGGGAGGTCTTCCAAGGGCCTGTAGAGAGCACCACCCCAAAATGCTTCTCTCCCGGGCTTGGGAGCATTGTGCGTGGCTGGCGGGAACAGCAGGAAGGAGTCCTTGCAAACCGGCCTTTGGAGGCAGCCGGGGAGGTCTTCCAAGGGCCTGTAGAGAGCACCACCCCGAAGCGCTTTTCTCCCGGGCTTAGGAGCATTGTGCGCAGGTGGCGGGAACAGCAGGCAGGAGTGCTTGAAAACTGGCCTTTGGAGGCAGCCGGGGAGGTCTTCCAGGGCCCGGTGTGAGCACCACCCCAAAAAGCTTTTCTCCCGGGCTTGGGAGCATTGTGCGCGGCTGGTGGGAACAGCGGACATGAGTGCTTGCAAACTGGACATTGGAGGCAGCCGGGGAGGTCTTCCAAGGGCCCGGAGTGAGCACCAACCCAAAATGCTTTTCTCCCGGGCTTGGGAGCATTGTGCGTGGCTGGCGGGAACAGCAGGAAGGAGTCCTTGCAAACCGGCCTTTGGAGGCAGCCGGGGAGGTCTTCCAAGAGCCTGTAGAGAGCACCACCCCGAAGCGCTTTTCTCCCGCGCTTGGGAGCATTCTGCGCGGGTGGCGGGAACAGCAGGCAGGAGTGCTTGAAAACCGTCCTTTGGAGGCAGCCGGGGAGGTCTTCCAGGGCCCGGTGTGAGCACCACCCCAAAATGCTTTTCTCCCGGGCTTGGGAGCATTGTGCGCGGATGGCGGGAACAGCAGGAAGGAGTCCTTGCAAACCGGCCTTTGGAGGCAGCCGGGGAGGTCTTCCAAGGGCCTGTAGAGAGCACCACCCCGAAGCGCTTTTCTCCCGGGCTTGGGAGCATTGTGCGCGGGTGGCGGGAACAGCAGGCAGGAGTGCTTGAAAACCGTCCTTTGGAGGCAGCCGGGGAGGTCTTCCAGGGCCCGGTGTGAGCACCACCCCAAAATGCTTTTCTCCCGGGCTTGGGAGCATTGTGCGCGGATGGCGGGAACAGCGAGTGGGAGTGCTTGCAAACCGGCCTTTGGGGGCACCCCGGGAGGTCTTCCATGGGCACGGAGAGAACACCACCCCGAAGCGCTTTTCTCCGGGGTTTTGGAGGATTGTGCGTGGCTGGCGGGAACAGCGAGTGGGAGTGCTTGCAAACCGGCCTTTGGGGGCAGCCAGGGAGGTCCTCCATTGGCACGGAGAGAACACCACCCCGAAGCGCTTTTCTCCCGGTCTTGGGAGCATTGTGCGAGGCTGGCGGGAACAGCGGGCGGGAGTGCTTGCAAACCGGCCTTTGGAGGCAGCTTGGGAGGTCTTCCAAGGGCCCGGAGAGAGCACCATCCCGAAGCACTTTTCTCACGGAATTGGGAGCATTGTTCGCGGCTGTCGGGAACAGAGGACATGAGTGCTTGCAAACCGGCCTTTAGAGGCAGCCGGGGAGTCTTCCAAGGGCCCGGAGAGAGACCACCCCAAAATGCTTTTCTCCCGGGCTTGGGAGCATTGTGTGCGGCTGGCGGGTCAGCGGGAGGGAGTTCTCGAAAACCAGCCTTTGGAGGCAGCCGGGGAGGTCTTCCAAGGGCCAGGAGAGAGCACCACCCCGAAGCGCTTTTCTCCCGGGCTTGGGAGCATTGTGCGCGGCTGGCGGGAACAGCGGGATTGAGTGCTTGCAAACTGGCCTTTGGAGGCAACCGGGGAGGTCTTCCAAGGGCCGGGAGAGAGCACCACCCCGAAGCGCTTTTCTCCTAGGCTTGGGAGCATTGTGCGCGGCTGGCGGGAACAGCGGGCATGAGTGCTTGCAAACCGGCCTTTGGAGACAAACGGGGAGGTCTTCCAAGGGCCCGTAGAGAGCACCACCCCGAAGCGCTTTTCTCCCGTGATTGGGAGCATTGTGTGCGGCTGGCGGGACAGCGGGAGGGAGTACTTGAAATCCAGCCTTTGGAGGCAGCCGGGGAGGTCTTCCAAGGGCCGGGAGAGAGCACCACCCTGAAGGGCTTTTCTCCTGGGCTTGGAGCATTTGCACGGATGGCGGGAACAGCGAGTGGGAGTGCTTGCAAACCGGCATTTGGGGGCAGCCCGGGAGGTCTTTCTTGGGCCCAGAGAGAACACCACCCCGAAACGCTTTTCTCCCGGGCTTGGGAGCATTGTGCGCGGGTGGCGGGAACAGCAGGCAGAAGTGCTTGCAAACCGGCCTTGGAGGCAGCCGGGGAGGTCTTCCAAAGCCCGGAGTGAGCACCACCCCAAAATGCTTTTCTCCCGGGCTTGGGAGCATTGTGCGCAGCTGGCGTGAACAGCGGGATTGAGTGCTTGCAATCCAGCCTTTGGAGGCAGCCGGGGAGGTCTTCCAGCGGGAGAGTGCCAGTTGTTCTCAGAGGCCCCACAGGCCAGGGGCAGGACCCAGCAGTGTCCCTGCATCTGGCAGCCTTGCCCAGACCTTCCTGGCCTCCGGGGGTACTGCCCCACCAAGGGGCAGGCTGCGGGGCCTGGGTCCAGACATGCCCGGGCGCCTCCCCAGGCTCATCCCCGCTGGTGCCTTTCCCCTGGGCCTAGGCCTCGGTTGAGGCCTCCTTGGAGAGGAGGTTGCCGGCAGGGGCTGTCTGCACACTGCAAGGTGCTGGAGCTCAGAGGGCCTCGTCAGAGGGAAAGGACCAGCAAAGGGCTGGATGCCCAAGACCTCTTTGACCCAGCAGCCTCAGGGCAGCAGGGAGAGCAAGAGGCCCAACTTGCCCCTAGGTCGGCTCTACCCCGTCCCACACAGGCAGCCAGCCCAGCAGCAGCCTGGCAGTCTCTGGCTCCCCCGAACTCTCTGCCGGTGTAGGGGGCAGGAACAGACGTGTGCATGTCGTTCTGCCTTGGCCTGGGAGTGTGTTCCCCCTGCCTGTCCCCCAGGCTCAGGGGCAAGGGCCCGGAGAGAGCACCACCCCGAAGCGCTTTTCTCCCGGGCTTGGGAGCATTGTGCGTGCCTGGCGGGAACAGCGGGCGGGAGTGCTTGCAAACCGGCCTTTGGAGGCAGCCGGGGAGGTCTTCCAGCGGGAGAGTGCCGGTTGTGCTCAGACGCCCCACAGGCCAGGGGCAGGACCCAGCAGTGTCCCTGCCCCTGGCAGCCTTGCCCAGACCCTCCTGGCCTCCGGGGGTACTGCCCCACCAAGGGGCAGGCTGCGGGGACTGGGTCCAGACATGGCCGGGCGCCTCCCCAGGCTCATCCCCGCTGGTGCCTTTCCCCTGGGCCTAGGCCTCGGTTGAGGCCTCCTTGGAGAGGAGGTTGCTGGCAGGGGCTGTCTCCACACTGCAAGGTGCTGGAGCTCAGAGGGCCTCGTCAGAGGGAAGGGACCAGCAAGGGGCTGGATGCCCAAGACCTCTTTGGCCCAGCAGCCTCAGGGCAGCAGGGAGAGGAAGAGGCCCAACTTGCCCCTAGGTCGGCTCTGCCCCTTCCCACACAGGCGGCCAGCCCAGCAGCTGCCTGACAGACTCTGGCTCCCCCGAGCTCTCTGCCGGTGCAGGGGTCAGGAACAGACGTGTGCATGTGGTTCTGCGTTGGTCTGGGAGTGTGGACCCACTGCCTCGCCCCCAGGCTCAGGGGCAAGGGCCCGGAGAGAGCACCACCCCGAAGCGCTTTTCTCCCGGGCTTGGGAGAATTGTGCGTGCCTGGCGGGAACAGCGGGTGGGAGTGTTGGCAAACTGGCCTTTGGAGGCAGCCGGGGAAGTCTTCCAGTGGGAGAGGGCCGGTTGTGCTCAGAGGCCCCACAGGCCAGGGGCAGGACCTAGCAGGGCCCCTGCCCGTGGCCAGCCTTGCCCAGACCTTCCTGGCTTCCGGGGGTACTGCCCCACCAAGGGGCAGGCTGCGGGGACTGGGTCCAGACATGCCCGGGCGCCTCCCCAGGCTCATCCCCGCTGGTGCCTTTCCCCTGGGCCTAGGCCTCGGTTGAGGCCTCCTTGGAGAGGAGGTTGCTGGCAGGGGCTGTCTCCACACTGCAAGGTGCTGGAGCTCAGAGGGCCTTGTCAGAGGGAAGGGACAAGCAAGGGGCTGGATGCCCAAGATCTCTTTGGCCCAGCAGCCTCATGGCAGCAGGAAGAGCAAGAGGCCCAACTTGCCCCTAGGTCGGCTCTGCCCCTTCCCACACAGGCGGCCAGCCCAGCAGCTGCCTGACAAACTTTGGCTCCCCCGAGCTCTCTGCCGGTGCATGGGGCAGGAACAGACGTGTGCATGTCATTCTGCCTTGGCCTGGGAGTGTGGACACCCTGCCTGGCCCCCAGGCTCAGGGGAAAGGGCCCGGAGAGAGCACCACCCCGAGGCGATTTTCTCCCGGGCTTGGGAGCGTTGTGCGCCCTTGGTTGGAACAGTGGGCGGGAGTGCTTGCAAACCGGCCTTTGGAGGCAGCCGGGGACGTCTTCCAGTGGGAGAGGGCCGGTTGTGCTCAGAGGCCCCACAGGCCAGGGGCAGGACCCAGCAGGGCCCCTGCCCATGGCCAGCCTTTCCCAGACCTTCCTCGCCTCCGGGGGTACTGCCCCACCAAGGGGCAGGCTGCGGGGACTGGGTCCATACATGCCCGGGCGCCTCCCCAGGCTCATCCCCGCTGGTGCTTTTCCCCTGTGCCTAGGCCTCGGTTTAGGCCTCCTTGGAGAGGAGGTTGCTGGCAGGGGCTGTCTCCACACTGCAAGGTGCTGGAGCTCAGAGGGCCTCGTCAGAGGGAAGGGACCAGCAAGGGGTTGGATGCCCAAGACCTCTTTGGCCCAGCAGCCTCAGGGCAGCAGGGAGGGCAAGAGGCCCAACTTGCCCCTAGGTCGGCTCTGCCACTTCCCACACAGGCGGCCAGCCCAGCAGCTGCCTGACAGACTCTTGCTCCCCCGAGCTCTCTGCCGGTGCAGGGGGCAGGAACAGACGTGTGCATGTGGTTCTGCCTTGGCCTGGGAGTGTGGACCCCCTGCCTTGCCCCCAGGCTCAGGGGCAAGGGCCCGGAGAGAGCACCACCCTGAAGCACTTTTCTCCCGGGCTTGGGAGCATTGTGCACGCCTGCTGGGAACAGTGGGCGGGAGCGCTTGCAAACCGGCCTTTGGAGGCAGCCGGGGAGGTCTTCCAGTGGGAGAGGGCCGGTTGTGCTCAGAGGCCCCACAGGCCAGGGGCAGGACGCAGCAGGGCCCCTGCCCCTGGCCAGCCTTGCCCAGACCTTCCTGGCCTCCGGGGGTACTGCCCCACCAAGGGGCAGGCTGCGGGGACTGGGTCCAGACATGCTCGGGCGCCTCCCCTGGCTCATCCCCGCTGGTGCCTTTCCCCTGGGCCTAGGCCTCGGTTGAGGCCTCCTTGGAGAGGAGGTTGCTGGCAGGGGCTGTCTCCACACTGCAAGGTGCTGGAGCTCAGAGGGCCTCGTCAGAGGGAAGGGACCAGTAAGGGGCTGGATGCCCAAGACGTCTTTGGCCCAGCAGCCTCAGGGCAGCAGGGAGAGCAAGAGGCCCAACTTGCCCCTCGGTCGGCTCTGCCCCTTCCCACACAGGCGGCCAACCCAGCAGCTGCCTGCCAGACTCTGGCTCCCCCAAGCTCTCTGCCGGTGCAGGGGACAGGAACAGACGTGGGCATGTGGTTCTGCCTTGGCCAGGGAGTGTGTTCCCCGTGCCTTGCCCGCAGGCTCAGGGGCAAGGGCCCGGAGAGAGAACCACCCCAATGCGCTTTTCTCCCGGGCTTGGGAGCATTGTGCGAGCCTGGCGTGAACAGCGGGCGGGAGTGTTAGCAAACAGGACTTTGGAGGCAGCCGGGGAGGTCTTCCAGTGGGAGAGGGCTGGTTGTGCTCAGAGGCCCCACAGGCCAGGGGCAGGACCCAGCAGGGACCCTGACCCTGGCCAGCCTTGCCCAGACCTTCCTGGCCTCCGGGGGTACTGCCCCACCAAGGGGCAGGCTGCGGGGACTGGGTCCAGACATCCCCGGGCGCCTCCCCAGGCTCATCCCCGCTGGTGCCTTTCCCCTGGGCCTAGGCCTCGGTTGAGGCCTCCTTGGAGAGGAGGTTGCTGGCAGGGGCTGTCTCCACACTGCAAGGTGCTGGAGATCAGAGGGCCTCGTCAGAGGGAAGGGACCAGCAAAGGGCTGGATGCCCAAGACCTCTTTGACCCAGCAGCCTCAGGGCAGCAGGGAGAGCAAGAGGCCCAACTCGCCCCTAGGTCGGCTCTGCCCCGTCCCACACAGGCGGCCAGCCCAGCAGCAGCCTGGCAGTCTCTGGCTCCCCCGAGCTCTCTGCCGGTGTAGGGGGCAGGAACAGACGTGTGCATGTCGTTCTGCCTTGGCCTGGGAGTGTGTTCCCCCTGCCTGGCCCCCAGGCTCAGGGGCAAGGGCCCGGTGAGAGCACCACCCCGAAGCGCTTTTCTCCCGGGCTTGGGAGCATTGTGCGTGCCTGGCGGGAACAGCGGGCGGGAGTGCTTGCAAACCGGCCTTTCGAGGCAGACGGGGAGGTCTTCCAGCGGGAGAGTGCCGGTTGTGCTCAGACGCCCCACAGGCCAGGGGCAGGACCCAGCAGTGTCCCTGCCCCAGGCAGCATTGCCCAGACCTTCCTGGCCTCCGGGGGTACTGCCCCACCAAGGGGCAGGCTGCGGGGACTGGGTCCAGACATGCCCGGGCGCCTCCCCAGGCTCATCCCCGCTGGTGCCTTTCCCCTGGGCCTAGGCCTCGGTTGAGGACTCCCTGGAGAGGAGGTTGCTGGCAGGGGCTGTCTCCACACTGCAAGGTGCTGGAGCTCAGAGGGCCTCGTCCGAGGGAAGGGACCAGCAAGGGGCTGGATGCCCAGACCTCTTTGGCCCAGCAGCCTCAGGGCAGCAGGGAGAGCAAGAGGCCCAACTTGCCCCTAGGTCGGCTCTGCCCCTTCCCACACAGGCGGCCAGCCCAGCAGCTGCCTGACAGACTCTGGCTCCCCCGAGCTCTCTGCCGGTGCAGGGGGCAGATCAGACGTGTGCATGTGGTTCTGCCTTGTCCTGGGAGTGTGGACACCCTGCCTTGCCCCCAGGCTCAGGGGCAAGGGCCCGGAGAGAGCACCACCCTGAAGCGCTTTTCTCCCGGGCTTGGGAGCATTGTGAACGCCTGCTGGGAACAGTGGGCGGGAGCGCTTGCAAACCGGCCTTTGGAGGCAGCCGGGGAGGTCTTCCAGTGGGAGAGGGCCGGTTGTGCTCAGAGGCCCCACAGGCCAGGGGCAGGACGCAGCAGGGCTCCTGCCCCTGGCCAGCCTTGCCCAGACCTTCCTGGCCTCCGGGGGTACTGCCCCACCAAGGGGCAGGCTGCGGGGACTGGGTCCAGACATGCCCGGGCGCCTCCCCAGGCTCATCCCCGCTGGTGCCTTTCCCCTGGGCCTAGGCCTCGGTTGAGGCCTCCTTGGAGAGGAGGTTGCTGGCAGGGGCTGTCTCCACACTGCAAGGTGCTGGAGCTCATAGGGCCTCGTCAGAGGGAAGGGACCAGTAAGGGGCTGGATGCCCAAGACCTCTTTGGCCCAGCAGCCTCAGGGCAGCAGGGAGAGCAAGAGGCCCAACTTGCCCCTAGGGCGGCTCTGCCCCTTCCCACACAGGCGGCCAACTCAGCAGCTGCCTGACAGACTCTGGCTCCCCCAAGCTCTCTGCCGGTGCAGGGGACAGGAACAGACGTGGGCATGTGGTTCTGCCTTGGCCTGGGAGTGTGTTCCCCCTGCCTTGCCCCCAGGCTCAGGGGCAAGGGCCCGGAGAGAGCACCACCCTGAAGCGCTTTTCTCCCGGGCTTGTGAGCAGTGTGCGAGCCTGGCGTGAACAGCGGGCGGGAGTGTTTGCAAACAGGACTTTGGAGGCAGCCGTGGAGGTCTTCCAGTGGGAGAGGGCCGGTTGTGCTCAGAGGCCTCACAGGCCAGGGGCAGGACCCAGCAGGTCCCCTGCCCCTGGCCAGCCTTGCCCAGACCTTCCTGGCCTCCGGGGGTACTGCCCCACCAAGGGGCAGGCTGCGGGGACTGGGTCCAGACATGCCTGGGCGCCTCCCCAGGCTCATCCCCGCTGGTGCCTTTCCCCTGGGCATAGGCCTCGGTTGATGCCTCCTTGGAGAGGAGGTTGCTGGCAGGGGCTGTCTCCACACTGCAAGGTGCTGGAGCTCAGAGGGCCTCGTCATCGGGAAGGGACCAGCAAGGGGCTGGATGCCCAAGACCTCTTTGGCCCAGCAGCCTCAGGGCAGCAGGGAGAGCAAGAGGCCCAACTTGCCCCTAGGTCGGCTCTGCCCCTTCCCACACAGGCAGCCAACCCAGCAGCTGCCTGATAGACTCTGGCTCCCCCGAGCTCTCTGCCGGTTCAGGGGTCAGGAACAGACGTGTGCATGTGGTTCTGCCTTGGTCTGGGAGTGTGGACCCACTGCCTGGACCCCAGGCTCAGGGGCAAGGGCCCGGAGAGAGCAACACCCCGAAGCGCTTTTCTCCTGGCCTTGGGAGCGTTGTGCGTGCCTGGCGGGAACAGCGGGCGGGAGTGTTGGCAAACCCGCCTTTGAAGGCAGCCGGGGAGGTCTTCCAGGGGGAGAGGGCCGGTTGTGCTCAGAGGCCTCACAGGCCAGGGGCAGGACCCAGCAGGTCCCCTGCCCCTGGCCAGCCTTGCCCAGACCTTCCTGGCCTCCGGGGGTACTGCCCCACCAAGGGGCAGGCTGTGGGGACTGGGTCCAGACATGCCCGGGCCCCTCCACTGGCTCATCCCCGCTGGTGCCTTTCCCCTGGGCCTAGGCCTCGGTTGAGGCCTCCTTGGAGAGGAGGTTGCTGGCAGGGTCTGTCTCCACACTGCAAGGTGCTGGAGCTCAGAGGGCCTCGTCAGAGGGAAGGGACCAGCAAGGGGCTGGATGCCCAAGACCTCTTTGGCCCAGCAGCCTCAGGGCAGCAGGGAGAGCAAGAGGCCCAACTTGCCCCTAGGTCGGCTCTGCCCCTTCCCACACAGGCGGCCAGCCCAGCAGCTGCCTGACAGACTCTGGCTCCCCCCAGCTCTCTGCCGGTGGAGGGGGCAGGAACAGACGTGTGCATGTTGTTGTGCCTTGGCCTGGGACTGTGGATCCCCTGCCTGGCCCCCAGGCTCAGGGGCAAGGGCCCGGAGAGAGCACCACCCCGAAGCGCTTTTCTCCCGGGCTTGGGAGCATTGTGCGTGCCTGGCGGGAACAGCGGGCGGGAGTGCTTACAAACCGGCCTTTGGAGGCAGACGGGGAGGTCTTCCAGCGGGAGAGTGCCGGTTGTGCTCAGACGCCCCACAGGCCAGGGGCACGACCCAGCAGGGCCCCTGCCCCTCGCAGCCTTGCCCAGACCTTCCTGGCCTCCGGGGGTACTGCCCCACCAAGGGGCAGGCTGCGGGGACTGGGTCCAGACATGCCCGTGCGCCTCCACTGGCTCATCTCCGCTGGTGCCTTTCCCCTGGCCTAGGCCTCGGTTGAGGCCTCCTTGGAGAGGAGGTTGCTGGCAGGGGCTGTCTCCACACTGCAAGGTGCTGGAGCTCAGAGGGCCTCGTCAGAGGGAAGGGACCAGCAAGGGGCTGGATGCCCAAGACCTCTTTCGCCCAGCAGCCTCAGGGCAGCAGGGAGAGCAAGAGGCCCAACTTGCCCCTAGGTCGGCTCTGCCCCTTCCCACACAGGCGGGCAGCCCAGCAGCTGCCTGACAGACTCTGGCTCCCCCCAGCTCTCTGCCGGTGGAGGGGGCAGGAACAGACGTGTGCATGTGGTTCTGCCTTGGCCTGGGACTGTGGATCCCCTGCCTGGCCCCCAGGCTCAGGGGCAGGGGCCCGGAGAGACCACCACCCCGAAGCGCTTTTCTCCGGGGTTTTGGAACATTGTGTGTGCCTGGCGGGAACAGCGAGTGGGAATGCTTGCAAACCGGCCTTTGGGGGCAGCCGGGGAGGTCCTCCATGGTCCCTGAGAGAACACCACCCCGAAGCGCTTTTCTCACGGTCTTGGGAGCATTGTGCGCGGCTGGCGGGAACAGCGGGCATGAGTGCTTGCAAACTGTCCTTTGGAGGCAGCCGGGGAGGTCTTCCAAGGGCCGGACTGATCACAACCCCACAATGCTTTTCTCTCGGGCTTGGGAGCATTGTGCGCGGCTGTCGGGAACAACGGACATGAATGCTTGCAAACCGGCCTTTGGAGGCAGCCCGGGAGGTCTTCCAAGGGCCCGGAGAGAGCACCACCCCAAAATGCTTTTCTCCCGGGCTTGGGAGCATTGTGCGCGGATGGCGGGAACAGCAGGAAGGAGTCCTTGCAAACCGGCCTTTGGAGGCAGCCGGGGAGGTCTTGAAAGTGCCCGGAGAGAGCACCACCCCGAAGCGCTTTTCTCCCGGGCTTGGGAACATTGTGCGCGGCTGGCGGGAACAGCAGGCAGGACTGCTTGCAAACTGGCATTTGGAGGCAGCCGGGGAGGTCTTCCAAGGGCCCGGAGTGAGCACCACCCCAAAATGCTTTTCTCCCGGGCTTGGGAGCATTGTGCGCGGATGGCGGGAACAGCGAGTGGGAGTGCTTGCAAACCGGCCTTTGGGGGCACCCCGGGAGGTCTTCCATGGGCACGGAGAGAACACCACCCCGAAGCGCTTTTCTCCGGGGTTTTGGAGGATTGTGCGTGGCTGGCGGGAACAGCGAGTGGGAGTGCTTGCAAACCGGCCTTTGGGGGCAGCCAGGGAGGTCCTCCATTGGCACGGAGAGAACACCACCCCGAAGCGCTTTTCTCCCGGTCTTGGGAGCATTGTGCGAGGCTGGCGGGAACAGCGGGCGGGAGTGCTTGCAAACCGGCCTTTGGAGGCAGCTTGGGAGGTCTTCCAAGGGCCCGGAGAGAGCACCATCCCGAAGCACTTTTCTCACGGAATTGGGAGCATTGTTCGCGGCTGTCGGGAACAGAGGACATGAGTGCTTGCAAACCGGCCTTTAGAGGCAGCCGGGGAGTCTTCCAAGGGCCCGGAGAGAGACCACCCCAAAATGCTTTTCTCCCGGGCTTGGGAGCATTGTGTGCGGCTGGCGGGTCAGCGGGAGGGAGTTCTCGAAAACCAGCCTTTGGAGGCAGCCGGGGAGGTCTTCCAAGGGCCAGGAGAGAGCACCACCCCGAAGCGCTTTTCTCCCGGGCTTGGGAGCATTGTGCGCGGCTGGCGGGAACAGCGGGATTGAGTGCTTGCAAACTGGCCTTTGGAGGCAGCCGGGGAGGTCTTCCAAGGGCCGGGAGAGAGCACCACCCCGAAGCGCTTTTCTCCTAGGCTTGGGAGCATTGTGCGCGGCTGGCGGGAACAGCGGGCATGAGTGCTTGCAAACCGGCCTTTGGAGACAAACGGGGAGGTCTTCCAAGGGCCCGTAGAGAGCACCACCCTGAAGCGCTTTTCTCCCGTGATTGGGAGCATTGTGTGCAGCTGGCGGGACAGCGGGAGGGAGTACTTGAAATCCAGCCTTTGGAGGCATCCGGGGAGGTCTTCCAAGGGCCGGGAGAGAGCACCACCCTGAAGGGCTTTTCTCCTGGGCTTGGAGCATTTGCACGGATGGCGGGAACAGCGAGTGGGAGTGCTTGCAAACCGGCATTTGGGGGCAGCCCGGGAGGTCTTTCTTGGGCCCAGAGAGAACACCACCCCGAAACGCTTTTCTCCCGGGCTTGGGAGCATTGTGCGCGGGTGGCGGGAACAGCAGGCAGAAGTGCTTGCAAACCGGCCTTGGAGGCAGCCGGGGAGGTCTTCCAAAGCCCGGAGTGAGCACCACCCCAAAATGCTTTTCTCCCGGGCTTGGGAGCATTGTGCGCAGCTGGCGTGAACAGCGGGATTGAGTGCTTGCAAACCAGCCTTTGGAGGCAGCCGGGGAGGTCTTCCAGCGGGAGAGTGCCAGTTGTTCTCAGAGGCCCCACAGGCCAGGGGCAGGACCCAGCAGGGCCCCTGCCTCTGGCAGCCTTGCCCAGACCTTCCTGGCCTCCGGGGGTACTACCCCACCAAGGGGCAGGCTGCGGGGCCTGGGTCCAGACATGCCCGGGCGCCTCCCCAGGCTCATCCCCGCTGGTGCATTTCCCCTGGGCCTAGGCCTCGGTTGAGGCCTCCTTGGAGAGGAGGTTGCCGGCAGGGGCTGTCTGCACACTGCAAGGTGCTGGAGCTCAGAGGGCCTCGTCAGAGGGAAAGGACCAGCAAAGGGCTGGATGCCCAAGACCTCTTTGACCCAGCAGCCTCAGGGCAGCAGGGAGAGCAAGAGGCCCAACTTGCCCCTAGGTCGGCTCTACCCCGTCCCACACAGGCAGCCAGCCCAGCAGCAGCCTGGCAGTCTCTGGCTCCCCCGAACTCTCTGCCGGTGTAGGGGGCAGGAACAGACGTGTGCATGTCGTTCTGCCTTGGCCTGGAAGTGTGTTCCCCCTGCCTGTCCCCCAGGATCAGGGGCAAGGGCCCGGAGAGAGCACCACCCCGAAGCGCTTTTCTCCCGGGCTTGGGAGCATTGTGCGTGCCTGGCGGGAACAGCGGGCGGGAGTGCTTGCAAACCGGCCTTTGGAGGCAGCCGGGGAGGTCTTCCAGCGGGAGAGTGCCGGTTGTGCTCAGACGCCCCACAGGCCAGGGGCAGGACCCAGCAGTGTCCCTGCCCCTGGCAGCCTTGCCCAGACCCTCCTGGCCTCCGGGGCTACTGCCCCACCAAGGGGCAGGCTGCGGGGACTGGGTCCAGACATGGCCGGGCGCCTCCCCAGGCTCATCCCCGCTGGTGCCTTTCCCCAGGGCCTAGGCCTCAGTTGAGGCCTCCTTGGAGAGGAGGTTGCTGGCAGGGGCTGTCTCCACACTGCAAGGTGCTGGAGCTCAGAGGGCCTCGTCAGAGGGAAGGGACCAGCAAGGGGCTGGATGCCCAAGACCTCTTTGGCCCAGCAGCCTCAGGGCAGCAGGGAGAGGAAGAGGCCCAACTTGCCCCTAGGTCGGCTCTGCCCCTTCCCACACAGGCGGCCAGCCCAGCAGCTGCCTGACAGACTCTGGCTCCCCCGAGCTCTCTGCCGGTGCAGGGGTCAGGAACAGACGTGTGCATGTGGTTCTGCGTTGGTCTGGGAGTGTGGACCCACTGCCTCGCCCCCACGCTCAGGGGCAAGGGCCCGGAGAGAGCACCACCCTGAAGCGCTTTTCTCCCGGGCTTGGGAGCATTGTGCACGCCTGCTGGGAACAGTGGGCGGGAGCGCTTGCAAACTGGCCTTTGGAGGCAGCCGGGGAGGTCTTCCAGTGGGAGAGGGCCGGTTGTGCTCAGAGGCCCCACAGGCCAGGGGCAGGACGCAGCAGGGCCCCTGCCCCTGGCCAGCCTTGCCCAGACCTTCCTGGCCTCCGGGGGTACTGCCCCACCAAGGGGCAGGCTGCGGGGCCTGTGTCCAGACATGCCCGGGCGCCTCCCCAGGCTCATCCCCGCTGGTGCCTTTCCCCTGGGCCTAGGCCTCGGTTGAGGCCTCCTTGGAGAGGAGGTTGCTGGCAGGGGCTGTCTCCACACTGCAAGGTGCTGGAGCTCAGAGGGCCTCGTCAGAGGGAAGGGACCAGTAAGGGGCTGGATGCCCAAGACGTCTTTGGCCCAGCAGCCTCAGGGCAGCAGGGAGAGCAAGAGGCCCAACTTGCCCCTAGGGCGGCTCTGCCCCTTCCCACACAGGCGGCCAACTCAGCAGCTGCCTGACAGACTCTGGCTCCCCCAAGCTCTCTGCCGGTGCAGGGGACAGGAACAGACGTGGGCATGTGGTTCTGCCTTGGCCTGGGAGTGTGTTCCCCCTGCCTTGCCCCCAGGCTCAGGGGCAAGGGCCCGGAGAGAGCAACACCCCGAAGCGCTTTTCTCCCGGGCTTGGGAGCATTGTGCGAGCCTGGCGTGAACTGCGGGCGGGAGTGTTTGCAAACAGGACTTTGGAGGCAGCCGTGGAGGTCTTCCAGTGGGAGAGGGCCGGTTGTGCTCAGAGGCCTCACAGGCCAGGGGCAGGACCCAGCAGGTCCCCTGCCCCTGGCCAGCCTTGCCCAGACCTTCCTGGCCTCCGGGGGTACTGCCCCACCAAGGGGCAGGCTGCGGGGACTGGGTCCAGACATGCCTGGGCGCCTCCCCAGGCTCATCCCCGCTGGTGCCTTTCCCCTGGGCATAGGCCTCGGTTGATGCCTCCTTGGAGAGGAGGTTGCTGGCAGGGGCTGTCTCCACACTTCAAGGTGCTGGAGCTCAGAGGGCCTCGTCAGCGGGAAGGGACCAGCAAGGGGCTGGATGCCCAAGACCTCTTTGGCCCAGCAGCCTCAGGGCAGCAGGGAGAGCAAGAGGCCCAACTTGCCCCTAGGTCGGCTCTGCCCTTTCCCACACAGGCAGCCAACCCAGCAGCTGCCTGATAGACTCTGGCTCCCCCGAGCTCTCTGCCGGTTCACGGGTCAGGAACAGACGTGTGCATGTGGTTCTGCCTTGGTCTGGGAGTGTGGACCCACTGCCTGGACCCCAGGCTCAGGGGCAAGGGCCCGGAGAGAGCAACACCCCGAAGCGCTTTTCTCCTTGCCTTGGGAGCGTTGTGCGTGCCTGGCGGGAACAGCGGGCGGGAGTGTTGGCAAACCCGCCTTTGAAGGCAGCCGGGGAGGTCTTCCAGTGGGAGAGGGCCGGTTGTGCTCAGAGGCCCCACAGGCCAGGGGCAGGACCCAGCAGGGACCCTGACCCTGGCCAGCCTTGCCCAGACCTTCCTGGCCTCCGGGGGTACTGCCCCACCAAGGGGCAGGCTGCGGGGACTGGGTCCAGACATGCCCGGGCCCCTCCACTGGCTCATACCCGCTGGTGCCTTTCCCCTGGGCCTAGGCCTCGGTTGAGGCCTCCTTGGAGAGGAGGTTGCTGGCAGGGGCTGTCTCCACACTGCAAGGTGCTGGAGCTCAGAGGGCCTCGTCAGAGGGAAGGGACCAGCAAGGGGCTGGATGCCCAAGACCTCTTTGGCCCAGCAGCCTCAGGGCAGCAGGGAGAGCAAGAGGCCCAACTTGCCCCTAGGTCGGCTCTGCCCCTTCCCACACAGGCGGCCAGCCCAGCAGCTGCCTGACAGACTCTGGCTCCCCCCAGCTCTCTGCCGGTGGATGGGGCAGGAACAGACGTGTGCATGTGGTTCTGCCTTGGCCTGGGACTGTGGATCCCCTGCCTGGCCCCCAGGCTCAGGGGCAAGGGCCCGGAGAGACCACCACCCCGAAGCGCTTTTCTCCCGGGCTTGGGAGCATTGTGCGCGCCTGGCGGGAACAGTGGGCGGGAGTGCTTGCAAACCGGCCTTTGGAGGCAGCCGGGGAGGTCTTCCAGTGGGAGAGGGCCGGTTGTGCTCAGAGGCCCCACAGGCCAGGGGCAGGACCCAGCAGGGCCCCTGCCCCTGGCCAGCCTTGCCCAGACCTTCCTGGCCCCCGGGGGTACTGCCCCACCAAGGGGCAGGCTGCGGGGACAGGGTCCAGACATGCCCGGGCGCCTCCCCTGGCTCAACCCCGCTGGTGCCTTTCCCCTGGGCCTAGGCCTCGGTTGAGGCCTCCTTGGAGAGGAGATTGCTGGCAGGGGCTGTCTCCACACTGCAAGGTCCTGGAGCTCAGAGGGCCTCGTCAGAGGGAAGGGACCAGTAAGGGGCTGGATGCCCAAGACGTCTTTGGCCCTGCAGCCTCAGGGCAGCAGGGAGAGCAAGAGGCCCAACTTGCCCCTAGGTCGGCTCTGCCCCGTCCCACACAGGCAGCCAGCCCAGCAGCAGCCTGGCAGTCTCTGGCTCTCCCGAGCTCTCTGCCGGTGTAGGGGGCAGGAACAGACGTGTGCATGTCGTTCTGCATTGGCCTGGGAGTGTGTTCCAACTGCCTGGCCCCCAGGCTCAGGGGCAAGGGCCCGGAAAGAGCACCACCCCGAAGCGCTTTTCTCCCGGGCTTGGGAGCATTGTGCGTGCCTGGCGGGAACAGCGGGCGGGAGTGCTTGCAAACCGGCCTTTGGAGGCAGACGGGGAGGTCTTCCAGCGGGAGAGTGCCGGTTGTGCTCAGACGCCCCACAGGCCAGGGGCACGACCCAGCAGGGCCCCTGCCCCTCGCAGCCTTACCCAGACCTTCCTGGCCTCCGGGGGTACTGCCCCACCAAGGGGCAGGCTGCGGGGACTGCGTCCAGACATGCCCGTGCGCCTCCACTGGCTCATCTCCGCTGGTGCCTTTCCCCTGGGCCTAGGCCTCGGTTGAGGCCTCCTTGGAGAGGAGGTTGCTGGCAGGGGCTGTCTCCACACTGCAAGGTGCTGGAGCTCAGAGGGCCTCGTCAGAGGGAAGGGACCAGCAAGGGGCTGGATGCCCAAGACCTCTTTGGCCCAGCAGCCTCAGGGCAGCAGGGAGAGCAAGAGGCCCAACTTGCCCCTAGGTCGGCTCTGCCCCTTCCCACACAGGCGGCCAGCCCAGCAGCTGCCTGACAGACTCTGGCTCCCCCCAGCTCTCTGCCGGTGGATGGGGCAGGAACAGACGTGTGCATGTGGTTCTGCCTTGGCCTGGGACTGTGGATCCCCTGCCTGGCCCCCAGGCTCAGGGGCAGGGGCCCGGAGAGACCACCACCCCGAAGCGCTTTTCTCCGGGGTTTTGGAACATTGTGTGTGCCTGGCGGGAACAGCGAGTGGGAATGCTTGCAAACCGGCCTTTGGGGGCAGCCGGGGAGGTCCTCCATGGTCCCTGAGAGAACACCACCCCGAAGCGCTTTTCTCACGGTCTTGGGAGCATTGTGCGCGGCTGGCGGGAACAGCGGGCATGAGTGCTTGCAAACTGTCCTTTGGAGGCAGCCGGGGAGATCTTCCAAGGGCCGGACTGATCACCACCCCAAAATGCTTTTCTCTCGGGCTTGGGAGCATTGTGCGCGGCTGTCGGGAACAACGGACATGAATGCTTGCAAACCGGCCTTTGGAGGCAGCCCGGGAGGTCTTCCAAGGGCCCGGAGAGAGCACCACCCCAAAATGCTTTTCTCCCGGGCTTGGGAGCATTGTGCGTGGCTGGCGGAAGCAGCGGGAATGAGTACTTACAAACCGGCCTTTGGAGGCAGCCGGGGAGGTCTTGAAAGTGCCCGGAGAGAGCACCACCCCGAAGCGCTTTTCTCCCGGGCTTGGGAACATTGTGCGCGGCTGGCGGGAACAGCAGGCAGGACTGCTTGCAAACTGGCCTTTGGAGGCAGCCGGGGAGGTCTTCCAAGGGCCCGGAGTGAGCACCACCCCAAAATGCTTTTCTCCCGGGCTTGGGAGCATTGTGCGCGGCTGGTGGGAACAACGGGCATGAGTGCTTGCAAACCGGCCTTTGGAGGCAGCCGGGGACGTCTTCCAAGGGCCCGGAGAGAGCACCACCCCGAAGCGCTTTTCTCCCGGGCTTGGGAGCATTGTGCGCGGCTGGCGGGAAGAGCAGGCAGGACTGCTTGCAAACTGGCCTTTGGAGGCAGCCGGGGAGGTCTTCCAAGGGCCCGGAGTGAGCACCACCCCAAAATGCTTTTCTCCCGGGCTTGGGAGCATTGTGCGTGGCTGGCGGGAACAGCAGGAAGGAGTCCTTGCAAACCGGCCTTTGGAGGCAGCGGGGGAGGTCTTCCAAGGGCCTGTAGAGAGCACCACCCCGAAGCGCTTTTCTCCCGGGCTTGGGAGTATTGTGCGCGGGTGGCAGGAACAGCAGGCAGGAGTGCTTGAAAACCGGCCTTTGCAGGCAGCCGGGGAGGTCTTCCAGGGCCCGGTGTGAACACCACCCCAAAAAGCTTTTCTCCCGGGCTTGGGAGCATTGTGCGCGGCTGGTGGGAACAGCGGGCATGAGTGCTTGCAAACTGGCCACTGGAGGCAGCCGGGGAGGTCTTCCAAGGGCCTGTAGAGAGCACCACCATAAAATGCTTCTCTCCCGGGCTTGGGAGCATTGTGCGTGGCTGGCGGGAACAGCAGGAAGGAGTCCTTGCAAACCGGCCTTTGCAGGCAGCCGGGGAGGTCTTCCAGCGGGAGAGTGCCGGTTGTGCTCAGACGCCCCACAGGCCAGGGGCACGACCCAGCAGGGCCCCTGCCCCTCGCAGCCTTGCCCAGACCTTCCTGGCCTCCGGGGGTACTGCCCCACCAAGGGGCAGGCTGCGGGGACTGGGTCCAGACATGCCCGTGCGCCTCCACTGGCTCATCTCCGCTGGTGCCTTTCCCCTGGCCTAGGCCTCGGTTGAGGCCTCCTTGGAGAGGAGGTTGCTGGCAGGGGCTGTCTCCACACTGCAAGGTGCTGGAGCTCAGAGGGCCTCGTCAGAGGGAAGGGACCAGCAAGGGGCTGGATGCCCAAGACCTCTTTCGCCCAGCAGCCTCAGGGCAGCAGGGAGAGCAAGAGGCCCAACTTGCCCCTAGGGCGGCTCTGCCCCTTCCCACACAGGCGGGCAGCCCAGCAGCTGCCTGACAGACTCTGGCTCCCCCCAGCTCTCTGCCGGTGGAGGGGGCAGGAACAGACGTGTGCATGTGGTTCTGCCTTGGCCTGGGACTGTGGATCCCCTGCCTGGCCCCCAGGCTCAGGGGCAGGGGCCCGGAGAGACCACCACCCCGAAGCGCTTTTCTCCGGGCTTTTGGAACATTGTGTGTGCCTGGCGGGAACAGCGAGTGGGAATGCTTGCAAACCGGCCTTTGGGGGCAGCCGGGGAGGTCCTCCATGGTCCCTGAGAGAACACCACCCCGAAGCGCTTTTCTCACGGTCTTGGGAGCATTGTGCGCGGCTGGCGGGAACAGCGGGCATGAGTGCTTGCAAACTGTCCTTTGGAGGCAGCCGGGGAGGTCTTCCAAGGGCCGGACTGATCACCACCCCAAAATGCTTTTCTCTCGGGCTTGGGAGCATTGTGCGCGGCTGTCGGGAACAACGGACATGAATGCTTGCAAACCGGCCTTTGGAGGCAGCCGGGGAGGTCTTGAAAGTGCCCGGAGAGAGCACCACCCCGAAGCGCTTTTCTCCCGGGCTTGGGAACATTGTGCGCGGCTGGCGGGAACAGCAGGCAGGACTGCTTGCAAACTGGCATTTGGAGGCAGCCGGGGAGGTCTTCCAAGGGCCCGGAGTGAGCACCACCCCAAAATGCTTTTCTCCCGGGCTTGGGAGCATTGTGCGCGGATGGCGGGAACAGCGAGTGGGAGTGCTTGCAAACCGGCCTTTGGGGGCACCCCGGGAGGTCTTCCATGGGCACGGAGAGAACACCACCCCGAAGCGCTTTTCTCCGGGGTTTTGGAGGATTGTGCGTGGCTGGCGGGAACAGCGAGTGGGAGTGCTTGCAAACCGGCCTTTGGGGGCAGCCAGGGAGGTCCTCCATTGGCACGGAGAGAACACCACCCCGAAGCGCTTTTCTCCCGGTCTTGGGAGCATTGTGCGAGGCTGGCGGGAACAGCGGGCGGGAGTGCTTGCAAACCGGCCTTTGGAGGCAGCTTGGGAGGTCTTCCAAGGGCCCGGAGAGAGCACCATCCCGAAGCACTTTTCTCACGGAATTGGGAGCATTGTTCGCGGCTGTCGGGAACAGAGGACATGAGTGCTTGCAAACCGGCCTTTAGAGGCAGCCGGGGAGTCTTCCAAGGGCCCGGAGAGAGACCACCCCAAAATGCTTTTCTCCCGGGCTTGGGAGCATTGTGTGCGGCTGGCGGGTCAGCGGGAGGGAGTTCTCGAAAACCAGCCTTTGGAGGCAGCCGGGGAGGTCTTCCATGGGCCAGGAGAGAGCACCACCCCGAAGCGCTTTTCTCCCGGGCTTGGGAGCATTGTGCGCGGCTGGCGGGAACAGCGGGATTGAGTGCTTGCAAACTGGCCTTTGGAGGCAGCCGGGGAGGTCTTCCAAGGGCCGGGAGAGAGCACCACCCCGAAGCGCTTTTCTCCTAGGCTTGGGAGCATTGTGCGCGGCTGGCGGGAACAGCGGGCATGAGTGCTTGCAAACCGGCCTTTGGAGACAAACGGGGAGGTCTTCCAAGGGCCCGTAGAGAGCACCACCCCGAAGCGCTTTTCTCCCGTGATTGGGAGCATTGTGTGCGGCTGGCGGGACAGCGGGAGGGAGTACTTGAAATCCAGCCTTTGGAGGCATCCGGGGAGGTCTTCCAAGGGCCGGGAGAGAGCACCACCCTGAAGGGCTTTTCTCCTGGGCTTGGAGCATTTGCACGGATGGCGGGAACAGCGAGTGGGAGTGCTTGCAAACCGGCATTTGGGGGCAGCCCGGGAGGTCTTTCTTGGGCCCAGAGAGAACACCACCCCGAAACGCTTTTCTCCCGGGCTTGGGAGCATTGTGCGCGGGTGGCGGGAACAGCAGGCAGAAGTGCTTGCAAACCGGCCTTGGAGGCAGCCGGGGAGGTCTTCCAAAGCCCGGAGTGAGCACCACCCCAAAATGCTTTTCTCCCGGGCTTGGGAGCATTGTGCGCAGCTGGCGTGAACAGCGGGATTGAGTGCTTGCAAACCAGCCTTTGGAGGCAGCCGGGGAGGTCTTCCAGCGGGAGAGTGCCAGTTGTTCTCAGAGGCCCCACAGGCCAGGGGCAGGACCCAGCAGGGCCCCTGCCTCTGGCAGCCTTGCCCAGACCTTCCTGGCCTCCGGGGGTACTACCCCACCAAGGGGCAGGCTGCGGGGCCTGGGTCCAGACATGCCCGGGCGCCTCCCCAGGCTCATCCCCGCTGGTGCCTTTCCCCTGGGCCTAGGCCTCGGTTGAGGCCTCCTTGGAGAGGAGGTTGCCGGCAGGGGCTGTCTGCACACTGCAAGGTGCTGGAGCTCAGAGGGCCTCGTCAGAGGGAAAGGACCAGCAAAGGGCTGGATGCCCAAGACCTCTTTGACCCAGCAGCCTCAGGGCAGCAGGGAGAGCAAGAGGCCCAACTTGCCCCTAGGTCGGCTCTACCCCGTCCCACACAGGCAGCCAGCCCAGCAGCAGCCTGGCAGTCTCTGGCTCCCCCGAACTCTCTGCCGGTGTAGGGGGCAGGAACAGACGTGTGCATGTCGTTCTGCCTTGGCCTGGAAGTGTGTTCCCCCTGCCTGTCCCCCAGGCTCAGGGGCAAGGGCCCGGAGAGAGCACCACCCCGAAGCGCTTTTCTCCCGGGCTTGGGAGCATTGTGCGTGCCTGGCGGGAACAGCGGGCGGGAGTGCTTGCAAACCGGCCTTTGGAGGCAGCCGGGGAGGTCTTCCAGCGGGAGAGTGCCGGTTGTGCTCAGACGCCCCACAGGCCAGGGGCAGGACCCAGCAGTGTCCCTGCCCCTGGCAGCCTTGCCCAGACCCTCCTGGCCTCCGGGGCTACTGCCCCACCAAGGGGCAGGCTGCGGGGACTGGGTCCAGACATGCCCGGGCGCCTCCCCAGGCTCATCCCCGCTGGTGCCTTTCCCCTGGGCCTAGGCCTCAGTTGAGGCCTCCTTGGAGAGGAGGTTGCTGGCAGGGGCTGTCTCCACACTGCAAGGTGCTGGAGCTCAGAGGGCCTCGTCAGAGGGAAGGGACCAGCAAGGGGCTGGATGCCCAAGACCTCTTTGGCCCAGCAGCCTCAGGGCAGCAGGGAGAGGAAGAGGCCCAACTTGCCCCTAGGTCGGCTCTGCCCCTTCCCACACAGGCGGCCAGCCCAGCAGCTGCCTGACAGACTCTGGCTCCCCCGAGCTCTCTGCCGGTGCAGGGGTCAGGAACAGACGTGTGCATGTGGTTCTGCGTTGGTCTGGGAGTGTGGACCCACTGCCTCGCCCCCACGCTCAGGGGCAAGGGCCCGGAGAGAGCACCACCCTGAAGCGCTTTTCTCCCGGGCTTGGGAGCATTGTGCACGCCTGCTGGGAACAGTGGGCGGGAGCGCTTGCAAACTGGCCTTTGGAGGCAGCCGGGGAGGTCTTCCAGTGGGAGAGGGCCGGTTGTGCTCAGAGGCCCCACAGGCCAGGGGCAGGACGCAGCAGGGCCCCTGCCCCTGGCCAGCCTTGCCCAGACCTTCCTGGCCTCCGGGGGTACTGCCCCACCAAGGGGCAGGCTGCGGGGCCTGTGTCCAGACATGCCCGGGCGCCTCCCCAGGCTCATCCCCGCTGGTGCCTTTCCCCTGGGCCTAGGCCTCGGTTGAGGCCTCCTTGGAGAGGAGGTTGCTGGCAGGGGCTGTCTCCACACTGCAAGGTGCTGGAGCTCAGAGGGCCTCGTCAGAGGGAAGGGACCAGTAAGGGGCTGGATGCCCAAGACGTCTTTGGCCCAGCAGCCTCAGGGCAGCAGGGAGAGCAAGAGGCCCAACTTGCCCCTAGGGCGGCTCTGCCCCTTCCCACACAGGCGGCCAACTCAGCAGCTGCCTGACAGACTCTGGCTCCCCCAAGCTCTCTGCCGGTGCAGGGGACAGGAACAGACGTGGGCATGTGGTTCTGCCTTGGCCTGGGAGTGTGTTCCCCCTGCCTTGCCCCCAGGCTCAGGGGCAAGGGCCCGGAGAGAGCAACACCCCGAAGCGCTTTTCTCCCGGGCTTGGGAGCATTGTGTGAGCCTGGCGTGAACTGCGGGCGGGAGTGTTTGCAAACAGGACTTTGGAGGCAGCCGTGGAGGTCTTCCAGTGGGAGAGGGCCGGTTGTGCTCAGAGGCCTCACAGTCCAGGGGCAGGACCCAGCAGGTCCCCTGCCCCTGGCCAGCCTTGCCCAGACCTTCCTGGCCTCCGGGGGTACTGCCCCACCAAGGGGCAGGCTGCGGGGACAGGGTCCAGACATGCCCGGGCCCCTCCACTGGCTCATCCCCGCTGGTGCCTTTCCCCTGGGCCTAGGCCTCGGTTGAGGCCTCCTTGGAGAGGAGGTTGCTGGCAGGGGCTGTCTCCACACTGCAAGGTGCTGGAGCTCAGAGGGCCTCGTCAGAGGGAAGGGACCAGCAAGGGGCTGGATGCCCAAGACCTCTTTGGCCCAGCAGCCTCAGGGCAGCAGGGAGAGCAAGAGGCCCAACTTGCCCCTAGGTCGGCTCTGCCCCTTCCCACACAGGCGGCCAGCCCAGCAGCTGCCTGACAGACTCTGGCTCCCCCCAGCTCTCTGCCGGTGGATGGGGCAGGAACAGACGTGTGCATGTGGTTCTGCCTTGGCCTGGGACTGTGGATCCCCTGCCTGGCCCCCAGGCTCAGGGACAAGGGCCCGGAGAGACCACCACCCCGAAGCGCTTTTCTCCCGGGCTTGGGAGCATTGTGCGCGCCTGGCGGGAACCGTGGGCGGGAGTGCTTGCAAACCGGCCTTTGGAGGCAGCCGGGGAGGTCTTCCAGTGGGAGAGGGACGGTTGTGCTCAGAGGCCCCACAGGCCAGGGGCAGGACCCAGCAGGGCCCCTGCCCCTGGCCAGCCTTGCCCAGACCTTCCTGGCCCCCGGGGGTACTGCCCCACCAAGGGGCAGGCTGCGGGGACAGGGTCCAGACATGCCCGGGCGCCTCCCCTGGCTCAACCCCGCTGGTGCCTTTCCCCTGGGCCTAGGCCTCGGTTGAGGCCTCCTTGGAGAGGAGATTGCTGGCAGGGGCTGTCTCCACACTGCAAGGTGCTGGAGCTCAGAGGGCCTCGTCAGAGGGAAGGGACCAGTAAGGGGCTGGATGCCCAAGACGTCTTTGGCCCTGCAGCCTCAGGGCAGCAGGGAGAGCAAGAGGCCCAACTTGCCCCTAGGTCGGCTCTGCCCCGTCCCACACAGGCAGCCAGCCCAGCAGCAGCCTGGCAGTCTCTGGCTCTCCCGAGCTCTCTGCCGGTGTAGGGGGCAGGAACAGACGTGTGCATGTCGTTCTGCATTGGCCTGGGAGTGTGTTCCAACTGCCTGGCCCCCAGGCTCAGGGGCAAGGGCCCGGAAAGAGCACCACCCCGAAGCGCTTTTCTCCCGGGCTTGGGAGCATTGTGCGTGCCTGGCGGGAACAGCGGGCGGGAGTGCTTGCAAACCGGCCTTTGGAGGCAGACGGGGAGGTCTTCCAGCGGGAGAGTGCCGGTTGTGCTCAGACGCCCCACAGGCCAGGGGCACGACCCAGCAGGGCCCCTGCCCCTCGCAGCCTTACCCAGACCTTCCTGGCCTCCGGGGGTACTGTCCCACCAAGGGGCAGGCTGCGGGGACTGCGTCCAGACATGCCCGTGCGCCTCCACTGGCTCATCTCCGCTGGTGCCTTTCCCCTGGGCCTAGGCCTCGGTTGAGGCCTCCTTGGAGAGGAGGTTGCTGGCAGGGGCTGTCTCCACACTGCAAGGTGCTGGAGCTCAGAGGGCCTCGTCAGAGGGAAGGGACCAGCAAGGGGCTGGATGCCCAAGACCTCTTTGGCCCAGCAGCCTCAGGGCAGCAGGGAGAGCAAGAGGCCCAACTTGCCCCTAGGTCGGCTCTGCCCCTTCCCACACAGGCGGCCAGCCCAGCAGCTGCCTGACAGACTCTGGCTCCCCCCAGCTCTCTGCCGGTGGATGGGGCAGGAACAGACGTGTGCATGTGGTTCTGCCTTGGCCTGGGACTGTGGATCCCCTGCCTGGCCCCCAGGCTCAGGGGCAGGGGCCCGGAGAGACCACCACCCCGAAGCGCTTTTCTCCGGGGTTTTGGAACATTGTGTGTGCCTGGCGGGAACAGCGAGTGGGAATGCTTGCAAACCGGCCTTTGGGGGCAGCCGGGGAGGTCCTCCATGGTCCCTGAGAGAACACCACCCCGAAGCGCTTTTCTCACGGTCTTGGGAGCATTGTGCGCGGCTGGCGGGAACAGCGGGCATGAGTGCTTGCAAACTGTCCTTTGGAGGCAGCCGGGGAGATCTTCCAAGGGCCGGACTGATCACCACCCCAAAATGCTTTTCTCTCGGGCTTGGGAGCATTGTGCGCGGCTGTCGGGAACAACGGACATGAATGCTTGCAAACCGGCCTTTGGAGGCAGCCCGGGAGGTCTTCCAAGGGCCCGGAGAGAGCACCACCCCAAAATGCTTTTCTCCCGGGCTTGGGAGCATTGTGCGTGGCTGGCGGAAGCAGCGGGAATGAGTACTTACAAACCGGCCTTTGGAGGCAGCCGGGGAGGTCTTGAAAGTGCCCGGAGAGAGCACCACCCCGAAGCGCTTTTCTCCCGGGCTTGGGAACATTGTGCGCGGCTGGCGGGAACAGCAGGCAGGACTGCTTGCAAACTGGCCTTTGGAGGCAGCCGGGGAGGTCTTCCAAGGGCCCGGAGTGAGCACCACCCCAAAATGCTTTTCTCCCGGGCTTGGGAGCATTGTGCGCGGCTGGTGGGAACAACGGGCATGAGTGCTTGCAAACCGGCCTTTGGAGGCAGCCGGGGACGTCTTCCAAGGGCCCGGAGAGAGCACCACCCCGAAGCGCTTTTCTCCCGGGCTTGGGAGCATTGTGCGCGGCTGGCGGGAACAGCAGGCAGGACTGCTTGCAAACTGGCCTTTGGAGGCAGCCGGGGAGGTCTTCCAAGGGCCCGGAGTGAGCACCACCCCAAAATGCTTTTCTCCCGGGCTTGGGAGCATTGTGCGCGGCTGGTGGGAACAACGGGCATGAGTGCTTGCAAACCGGCCTTTGGAGGCAGCCGGGGACAACTTCCAAGGGCCCGGAGAGATCACCACCCCGAAGCACTTTTCTCCCGGGATTGGGAGCATTGTGCGTGGCTGGCGGGAACAGCAGGAAGGAGTCCTTGCAAACCGGCCTTTGGAGGCAGCGGGGGAGGTCTTCCAAGGGCCTGTAGAGAGCACCACCCCGAAGCGCTTTTCTCCCGGGCTTGGGAGTATTGTGCGCGGGTGGCAGGAACAGCAGGCAGGAGTGCTTGAAAACCGGCCTTTGCAGGCAGCCGGGGAGGTCTTCCAGGGCCCGGTGTGAACACCACCCCAAAAAGCTTTTCTCCCGGGCTTGGGAGCATTGTGCGCGGCTGGTGGGAACAGCGGGCATGAGTGCTTGCAAACTGGCCACTGGAGGCAGCCGGGGAGGTCTTCCAAGGGCCTGTAGAGAGCACCACCCCAAAATGCTTCTCTCCCGGGCTTGGGAGCATTGTGCGTGGCTGGCGGGAACAGCAGGAAGGAGTCCTTGCAAACCGGCCTTTGCAGGCAGCCGGGGAGGTCTTCCAAGGCCCTGTAGAGAGCACCACCCCGAAGCGCTTTTCTCCCGCGCTTGGGAGCATTCTGCGCGGGTGGCGGGAACAGCAGGCAGGAGTGCTTGAAAACCGTCCTTTGGAGGCAGCCGGGGAGGTCTTCCAGGGTCCGGTGTGAGCACCACCCCAAAATGCTTTTCTCCCGGGCTTGGGAGCATTGTGCGTGGCTGGCGGGAACAGCAGGAAGGAGTCCTTGCAAACCGGCCTTTGGAGGCAGCCGGGGAGGTCTTCCAAGGGCCTGTAGAGAGCACCACCCCGAAGCGCTTTTCTCCCGGGCTTGGGAGCATTTTGCGCGGGTGGCGGGAACAGCAGGCAGGAGTGCTTGAAAACCGTCCTTTGGAGGCAGCCGGGGAGGTCTTCCAGGGCCCAGTGTGAGCACCACCCCAAAATGCTTTTCTCCCGGGCTTGGGAGCATTGTGCGCGGATGGCGGGAACAGCAGGAAGGAGTCCTTGCAAACCGGCCTTTGGAGGCAGCCCGGGAGGTCTTACAAGGGCCCGGAGAGAGCACCACCCCAAAATGCTTTTCTCCCGGGCTTGGGAGCATTGTGCGTGGCTGGCGGAAGCAGCGGGAATGAGTACTTACAAACCGGCCTTTGGAGGCAGCCGGGGAGGTCTTGAAAGTGCCCGGAGAGAGCACCACCCCGAAGCGCTTTTCTCCCGGGCTTGGGAACATTGTGCGCGGCTGGCGGGAACAGCAGGCAGGACTGCTTGCAAACTGGCCTTTGGAGGCAGCCGGGGAGGTCTTCCAAGGGCCCGGAGTGAGCACCACCCCAAAATGCTTTTCTCCCGGGCTTGGGAGCATTGTGCGCGGCTGGTGGGAACAACGGGCATGAGTGCTTGCAAACCGGCCTTTGGAGGCAGCCGGGGACGTCTTCCAAGGGCCCGGAGAGAGCACCACCCCGAAGCGCTTTTCTCCCGGGCTTGGGAGCATTGTGCGCGGCTGGCGGGAACAGCAGGCAGGACTGCTTGCAAACTGGCCTTTGGAGGCAGCCGGGGAGGTCTTCCAAGGGCCCGGAGTGAGCACCACCCCAAAATGCTTTTCTCCCGGGCTTGGGAGCATTGTGCGCGGCTGGTGGGAACAACGGGCATGAGTGCTTGCAAACCGGCCTTTGGAGGCAGCCGGGGACGACTTCCAAGGGCCCGGAGAGATCACCACCCCGAAGCACTTTTCTCCCGGGCTTGCGAGCATTGTGCGTGGCTGGCGGGAACAGCAGGAAGGAGTCCTTGCAAACCGGCCTTTGGAGGCAGCGGGGGAGGTCTTCCAAGGGCCTGTAGAGAGCACCACCCCGAAGCGCTTTTCTCCCGGGCTTGGGAGTATTGTGCGCGGGTGGCAGGAACAGCAGGCAGGAGTGCTTGAAAACCGGCCTTTGCAGGCAGCCGGGGAGGTCTTCCAGGGCCCGGTGTGAACACCACCCCAAAAAGCTTTTCTCCCGGGCTTGGGAGCATTGTGCGCGGCTGGTGGGAACAGCGGGCATGAGTGCTTGCAAACTGGCCACTGGAGGCAGCCGGGGAGGTCTTCCAAGGGCCTGTAGAGAGCACCACCCCAAAATGCTTCTCTCCCGGGCTTGGGAGCATTGTGCGTGGCTGGCGGGAACAGCAGGAAGGAGTCCTTGCAAACCGGCCTTTGCAGGCAGCCGGGGAGGTCTTCCAAGGGCCTGTAGAGAGCACCACCCCGAAGCGCTTTTCTCCCGCGCTTGGGAGCATTCTGCGCGGGTGGCGGGAACAGCAGGCAGGAGTGCTTGAAAACCGTCCTTTGGAGGCAGCCGGGGAGGTCTTCCAGGGCCCGGTGTGAGCACCACCCCAAAATGCTTTTCTCCCGGGCTTGGGAGCATTGTGCGTGGCTGGCGGGAACAGCAGGAAGGAGTCCTTGCAAACCGGCCTTTGGAGGCAGCCGGGGAGGTCTTCCAAGGGCCTGTAGAGAGCACCACCCCGAAGCGCTTTTCTCCCGGGCTTGGGAGCATTTTGCGCGGGTGGCGGGAACAGCAGGCAGGAGTGCTTGAAAACCGTCCTTTGGAGGCAGCCGGGGAGGTCTTCCAGGGCCCGGTGTGAGCACCACCCCAAAATGCTTTTCTCCCGGGCTTGGGAGCATTGTGCGCGGATGGCGGGAACAGCAGGAAGGAGTCCTTGCAAACCGGCCTTTGGAGGCAGCCCGGGAGGTCTTCCAAGGGCCTGTAGAGAGCACCACCCCGAAGCGCTTTTCTCCCGGGCTTGGGATTATTGTGCGCGGGTGGCGGGAACAGCAGGCAGGAGTGCTTGAAAACCGTCCTTTGGAGGCAGCCGGGGAGGTCTTCCAGGGCCCGGTGTGAGCACCACCCCAAAATGCTTTTCTCCCGGGCTTGGGAGCATTGTGCGCGGATGGCGGGAACAGCGAGTGGGAGTGCTTGCAAACCGGCCTTTGGGGGCACCCCGGGAGGTCTTCCATGGGCACGGAGAGAACACCACCCCGAAGCGCTTTTCTCCGGGGTTTTGGAGGATTGTGCGTGGCTGGCGGGAACAGCGAGTGGGAGTGCTTGCAAACCGGCCTTTGGGGGCAGCCAGGGAGGTCCTCCATTGGCACGGAGAGAACACCACCCCGAAGCGCTTTTCTCCCGGTCTTGGGAGCATTGTGCGAGGCTGGCGGGAACAGCGGGCGGGAGTGCTTGCAAACCGGCCTTTGGAGGCAGCTTGGGAGGTCTTCCAAGGGCCCGGAGAGAGCACCATCCCGAAGCACTTTTCTCACGGAATTGGGAGCATTGTTCGCGGCTGTCGGGAACAGAGGACATGAGTGCTTGCAAACCGGCCTTTAGAGGCAGCCGGGGAGTCTTCCAAGGGCCCGGAGAGAGACCACCTCAAAATGCTTTTCTCCCGGGCTTGGGAGCATTGTGTGCGGCTGGCGGGTCAGCGGGAGGGAGTTCTTGAAAACCAGCCTTTGGAGGCAGCCGGGGAGGTCTTCCAAGGGCCGGGAGAGAGCACCACCCCGAAGCGCTTTTCTCCCGGGCTTGGGAGCATTGTGCGCGGCTGGCGGGAACAGCGGGATTGAGTGCTTGCAAACCGGCCTTTGGAGGCAGCCGGGGAGGTCTTCCAAGGGCCGGGAGAGAGCACCACCCCGAAGCGCTTTTCTCCTAGGCTTGGGAGCATTGTGCGCGGCTGGCGGGAACAGAGGGCATGAGTGCTTGCAAACCGGCCTTTGGAGACAAACGGGGAGGTCTTCCAAGGGCCCGTAGAGAGCACCACCCCGAAGCGCTTTTCTCCCGTGATTGGGAGCATTGTGTGCGGCTGGCGGGACAGCGGGAGGGAGTACTTGAAATCCAGCCTTTGGAGGCAGCCGGGGAGGTCTTCCAAGGGCCGGGAGAGAGCACCACCCTGAAGGGCTTTTCTCCTGGGCTTGGAGCATTTGCACGGATGGCGGGAACAGTGAGTGGGAGTGCTTGCAAACCGGCATTTGGGGGCAGCCCGGGAGGTCTTTCTTGGGTCCAGAGAGAACACCACCCCGAAACGCTTTTCTCCCGGGCTTGGGAGCATTGTGCGCGGGTGGCGGGAACAGCAGGCAGAAGTGCTTGCAAACCGGCCTTGGAGGCAGCCGGGGAGGTCTTCCAAAGCCCGGAGTGAGCACCACCCCAAAATGCTTTTCTCCCGGGCTTGGGAGCATTGTGCGCAGCTGGCGTGAACAGCGGGATTGAGTGCTTGCAAACCAGCCTTTGGAGGCAGCCGGGGAGGTCTTCCAGCGGGAGAGTGCCAGTTGTTCTCAGAGGCCCCACAGGCCAGGGGCAGGACCCAGCAGTGTCCCTGCCTCTGGCAGCCTTGCCCAGACCTTCCTGGCCTCCGGGGGTACTACCCCACCAAGGGGCAGGCTGCGGGGACTGGGTCCAGACATGCCCGGGCGCCTCCCCAGGCTCATCCCCGCTGGTGCCTTTCCCCTGGGCCTAGGCCTCGGTTGAGGCCTCCTTGGAGAGGAGGTTGCCGGCAGGGGCTGTCTGCACACTGCAAGGTGCTGGAGCTCAGAGGGCCTCGTCAGAGGGAAAGGACCAGCAAAGGGCTGGATGCCCAAGACCTCTTTGACCCAGCAGCCTCAGGGCAGCAGGGAGAGCAAGAGGCCCAACTTGCCCCTAGGTCGGCTCTACCCCGTCCCACACAGGCAGCCAGCCCAGCAGCAGCCTGGCAGTCTCTGGCTCCCCCGAACTCTCTGCCGGTGTAGGGGGCAGGAACAGACGTGTGCATGTCGTTCTGCCTTGGCCTGGGAGTGTGTTCCCCCTGCCTGTCCCCCAGGCTCAGGGGCAAGGGCCCGGAGAGAGCACCACCCCGAAGCGCTTTTCTCCCGGGCTTGGGAGCATTGTGCGTGCCTGGCGGGAACAGCGGGCGGGAGTGCTTGCAAACCGGCCTTTGGAGGCAGCCGGGGAGGTCTTCCAGCGGGAGAGTGCCGGTTGTGCTCAGACGCCCCACAGGCCAGGGGCAGGACCCAGCAGTGTCCCTGCCCCTGGCAGCCTTGCCCAGAACCTCCTGGCCTCCGGGGGTACTGCCCCACCAAGGGGCAGGCTGCGGGGACTGGGTCCAGACATGGCCGGGCGCCTCCCCAGGCTCATCCCCGCTGGTGCCTTTCCCCTGGGCCTAGGCCTCAGTTGAGGCCTCCTTGGAGAGGAGGTTGCTGGCAGGGGCTGTCTCCACACTGCAAGGTGCTGGAGCTCAGAGGGCCTCGTCAGAGGGAAGGGACCAGCAAGGGGCTGGATGCCCAAGACCTCTTTGGCCCAGCAGCCTCAGGGCAGCAGGGAGAGCAAGAGGCCCAACTTGCCCCTAGGTCGGCTCTGCCCCTTCCCACACAGGCGGCCAGCCCAGCAGCTGCCTGACAGACTCTGGCTCCCCCGAGCTC
Organism: Dama dama; assembly: GCF_033118175.1. Lineage (NCBI taxonomy): Eukaryota > Metazoa > Chordata > Mammalia > Artiodactyla > Cervidae > Dama > Dama dama. Next base: position 218,824 of record NW_026871032.1, on the reverse strand, counting down.
TCTGCCGGTGCAGGGGGCAGATCAGACGTGTGCATGTGGTTCTGCCTTGTCCTGGGAGTGTGGACACCCTGCCTTGCCCCCAGGCTCAGGGGCAAGGGCCCGGAAAGAGCACCACCCTGAAGCGCTTTTCTCCCGGGCTTGGGAGCATTGTGCACGCCTGCTGGGAACAGTGGGCGGGAGCGCTTGCAAACCGGCCTTTGGAGGCAGCCGGGGAGGTCTTCCAGTGGGAGAGGGCCGGTTGTGCTCAGAGGCCCCACAGGCCAGGGGCAGGACGCAGCAGGGCCCCTGCCCCTGGCCAGCCTTGCCCAGACCTTCCTGGCCTCCGGGGGTACTGCCCCACCAAGGGGCAGGCTGCGGGGCCTGGGTCCAGACATGCCCGGGCGCCTCCCCAGGCTCATCCCTGCTGGTGCCTTTCCCCTGGGCCTAGGCCTCGGTTGAGGCCTCCTTGGAGAGGAGGTTGCTGGCAGGGGCTGTCTCCACACTGCAAGGTGCTGGAGCTCAGAGGGCCTCGTCAGAGGGAAGGGACCAGCAAGGGGCTGGATGCCCAAGACCTCTTTGGCCCAGCAGCCTCAGGGCAGCAGGGAGAGCAAGAGGCCCAACTTGCCCCTAGGGCGGCTCTGCCCCTTCCCACACAGGCGGCCAACTCAGCAGCTGCCTGACAGACTCTGGCTCCCCCAAGCTCTCTGCCGGTGCAGGGGACAGGAACAGACGTGGGCATGTGGTTCTGCCTTGGCCTGGGAGTGTATTCCCCCTGCCTTGCCCCCAGGCTCAGGGGCAAGGGCCCGGAGAGAGCACCACCACGAAGCGCTTTTCTCCCGGGCTTGGGAGCGTTGTGCGAGCCTGCTGGGAACAGTGGGCGGGAGTGTTTGCAAACAGGACTTTGGAGGCAGCCGTGGAGGTTTTCCAGTGGGAGAGGGCCGGTTGTGCTCAGAGGCCTCACAGGCCAGGGGCAGGACCCAGCAGGTCCCCTGCCCCTGGCCAGCCTTGCCCAGACCTTCCTGGCCTCCGGGGGTACTGCCCCACCAAGGGGCAGGCTGCAGGGACTGGGTCCAGACATGCCTGGGCGCCTCCCCAGGCTCATCCCCGCTGGTGCCTTTCCCCTGGGCATAGGCCTCGGTTGATGCCTCCTTGGAGAGGAGGTTGCTGGCAGGGGCTGTCTCCACACTGCAAGGTGCTGGAGCTCAGAGGGCCTCGTCAGCGGGAAGGGACCAGCAAGGGGCTGGATGCCCAAGACCTCTTTGGCCCAGCAGCCTCAGGGCAGCAGGGAGAGCAAGAGGCCCAACTTGCCCCTAGGTCGGCTCTGCCCCTTCCCACACAGGCAGCCAACCCAGCAGCTGCCTGATAGACTCTGGCTCCCCCGAGCTCTCTGCCGGTTCAGGGGTCAGGAACAGACGTGTGCATGTGGTTCTGCCTTGGTCTGGGAGTGTGGACCCACTGCCTGGACCCCAGGCTCAAGGGCAAAGGCCCGGAGAGAGCAACACCCCGAAGCGCTTTTCTCCTGGCCTTGGGAGCGTTGTGCGTGCCTGGCGGGAACAGCGGGCGGGAGTGTTGGCAAACCCGCCTTTGAAGGCAGCCGGGGAGGTCTTCCAGTGGGAGTGGGCCGGTTGTGCTCAGAGGCCCCACAGGCCAGGGGCAGGACCCAGCAGGGACCCTGCCCCTGGCCAGCCTTGCCCAGACCTTCCTGGCCTCCGGGGGTACTGCCCCACCAAGGGGCAGGCTGCGGGGACTGGGTCCTGATATGCCCGTGCGCCTCCACTGGCTCATCCCCGCTGGTGCCTTTCCCCTGGGCCTAGGCCTCGGTTGAGGCCTCCTTGGAGAGGAGGTTGCTGGCAGGGTCTGTCTCCACACTGCAAGCTGCTGGAGCTCAGAGGGCCTCGTCAGAGGGAAGGGACCAGCAAGGGGCTGGATGCCCAAGACCTCTTTGGCACAGCAGCCTCAGGGCAGCAGGGAGAGCAAGAGGCCCAACTTGCCCCTAGGGCGGCTCTGCCCCTTCCCACACAGGCGGCCAGCCCAGCAGCTGCCTGACAGACTCTGGCTCCCCCCAGCTCTCTGCCGGTAGAGGGGGCAGGAACAGACGTGTGCATGTGGTTCTGCCTTGGCCTGGGACTGTGGATCCCCTGCCTGGCCCCCAGGCTCAGGGGCAGGGGCCCGGAGAGACCACCACCCCGAAGCGCTTTTCTCCTGGGCTTGGGAGCATTGTGCGTGCCTGGCGGGAACAGCGGGCAGGAGTGTTGGCAAACTGGCCTTTGGAGGCAGCCGGGGAGGTCTTCCAGTGGGAGAGGGCCGGTTGTGCTCAGAGGCCCTACAGGCCAGGGGCAGGACCCAGCAGGGCCCCTGCCCCTGGCCAGCCTTGCCCAGACCTTCCTGGCCTCCGGGGGTACTGCCCCACCAAGGGGCAGGCTGCGGGGACTGGGTCCAGACATGCCCGGGCGCCTCCCCAGGCTCATCCCCGCTGGTGCCTTTCCCCTGGGCCTAGGCCTCGGTTGAGGCCTCCTTGGAGAGGAGGTTGCTGGCAGGGGCTGTCTCCACACTGCAAGGTGCTGGAGCTCAGAGGGCCTCATCAGAGGGAAGGGACCAGCAAGGGGCTGGATGCCCAAGACCTCTTTGGCCCAGCAGCCTCAGGGCAGCAGGGAGAGCAAGAGGCCCAACTTGCCCCTAGGTCGCCTCTGCCCCTTCCCACACAGGCGGCCAGCCCAGCAGCTGCCTGACAGACTCTGGCTCCCCCGAGCTCTCTGCCGGTGCAGGGGGCAGATCAGTCGTGTGCATGTGGTTCTGCCTTGGCCTGGGAGTGTGGGCACCCTGCCTTGCCCCCACGCTCAGGGGCAAGGGCCCGGAGAGAGCACCACCCCGAAGCGCTTTTCTCCCGGGCTTGGGAGCATTGTGCACGCCTGCTGGGAACAGTGGGCGGGAGCGCTTGCAAACCGGCCTTTGGAGGCAGCCGGGGAGGTCTTCCAGTGGGAGAGGGCCGGTTGTGCTCAGAGGCCCCACAGGCCAAGGGCAGGACGCAGCAGGGCCCCTGCCCCTGGCCAGCCTTGCCCAGACCTTCCTGGCCTCCGGGGGTACTGCGCCACCAAGGGGCAGGCTGCGGGGACTGGGTCCAGACATGCTCGGGCGCCTCCCCTGGCTCATCCCCGCTGGTGCCTTTCCCCTGGGCCTAGGCCTCGGTTGAGGCCTCCTTGGAGAGGAGGTTGCTGGCAGGGGCTGTCTCCACACTGCAAGGTGCTGCAGCTCAGAGAGCCTCGTCAGAGAGAAGGGACAGGAAAGGGCTGGATGCCCAAGACATCTTTGGCCCAGCAGCCTCAGGGCAGCAGGGAGAGCAAGAGGCCCAACTTGCCCCTAGGTCGGCTCTGCCCCTTCCCACACAGGCGGCTAACCCAGCAGCTGCCTGACAGACTCTGGCTCCCCCAAGCTCTCTGCCGGTGCAGGGGACAGGAACAGATGTGGGCATGTGGTTCTGCCTTGGCCTGGGAGTGTGTTCTCCCTGCCTTGCCCCCAGGCTCATGGGCAAGGGCCCGGAGAGAGCACCACACCGAAGCGCTTTTCTCCCCGGCTTGGGAGCTTTGTGCATTCCTGACGTGAACAGCGGGCGGGAGTGTTGCAAACAGGACTTTGGAGGCAGCCGGGGAGGTCTTCCAGGGCCCGGTGTGAGCACCACCCCAAAATGCTTTTCTCCCGGGCTTGGGAGCATTGTGCGCGGATGGCGGGAACAGCAGGAAGGAGTCCTTGCAAACCGGCCTTTGGAGGCAGCCCGGGAGGTCTTCCCAGGGCCTGTAGAGAGCACCACCCCGAAGCGCTTTTCTCCCGGGCTTGGGATTATTGTGCGCGGGTGGCGGGAACAGCAGGCAGGAGTGCTTGAAAACCGTCCTTTGGAGGCAGCCGGGGAGGTCTTCCAGGGCCCGGTGTGAGCACCACCCCAAAATGCTTTTCTCCCGGGCTTGGGAGCATTGTGCGCGGATGGCGGGAACAGCGAGTGGGAGTCCTTGCAAACCGGCCTTTGGGGGCACCCCGGGAGGTCTTCCATGGGCACGGAGAGAACACCACCCCGAAGCGCTTTTCTCCGGGGTTTTGGAGGATTGTGCGTGGCTGGCGGGAACAGCGAGTGGGAGTGCTTGCAAACCGGCCTTTGGGGGCAGCCAGGGAGGTCCTCCATTGGCACGGAGAGAACACCACCCCGAAGCGCTTTTCTCCCGGTCTTGGGAGCATTGTGCGAGGCTGGCGGGAACAGCGGGCGGGAGTGCTTGCAAACCGGCCTTTGGAGGCAGCTTGGGAGGTCTTCCAAGGGCCCGGAGAGAGCACCATCCCGAAGCACTTTTCTCACGGAATTGGGAGCATTGTTCGCGGCTGTCGGGAACAGAGGACATGAGTGCTTGCAAACCGGCCTTTAGAGGCAGCCGGGGAGTCTTCCAAGGGCCCGGAGAGAGACCACCTCAAAATGCTTTTCTCCCGGGCTTGGGAGCATTGTGTGCGGCTGGCGGGTCAGCGGGAGGGAGTTCTTGAAAACCAGCCTTTGGAGGCAGCCGGGGAGGTCTTCCAAGGGCCGGGAGAGAGCACCACCCCGAAGCGCTTTTCTCCCGGGCTTGGGAGCATTGTGCGCGGCTGGCGGGAACAGCGGGATTGAGTGCTTGCAAACCGGCCTTTGGAGGCAGCCGGGGAGGTCTTCCAAGGGCCGGGAGAGAGCACCACCCCGAAGCGCTTTTCTCCTAGGCTTGGGAGCATTGTGCGCGGCTGGCGGGAACAGCGGGCATGAGTGCTTGCAAACCGGCCTTTGGAGACAAACGGGGAGGTCTTCCAAGGGCCCGTAGAGAGCACCACCCCGAAGCGCTTTTCTCCCGTGATTGGGAGCATTGTGTGCGGCTGGCGGGACAGCGGGAGGGAGTACTTGAAATCCAGCCTTTGGAGGCAGCCGGGGAGGTCTTCCAAGGGCCGGGAGAGAGCACCACCCTGAAGGGCTTTTCTCCTGGGCTTGGAGCATTTGCACGGATGGCGGGAACAGTGAGTGGGAGTGCTTGCAAACCGGCATTTGGGGGCAGCCCGGGAGGTCTTTCTTGGGTCCAGAGAGAACACCACCCCGAAACGCTTTTCTCCCGGGCTTGGGAGCATTGTGCGCGGGTGGCGGGAACAGCAGGCAGAAGTGCTTGCAAACCGGCCTTGGAGGCAGCCGGGGAGGTCTTCCAAAGCCCGGAGTGAGCACCACCCCAAAATGCTTTTCTCCCGGGCTTGGGAGCATTGTGCGCAGCTGGCGTGAACAGCGGGATTGAGTGCTTGCAAACCAGCCTTTGGAGGCAGCCGGGGAGGTCTTCCAGCGGGAGAGTGCCAGTTGTTCTCAGAGGCCCCACAGGCCAGGGGCAGGACCCAGCAGTGTTCCTGCCTCTGGCAGCCTTGCCCAGACCTTCCTGGCCTCCGGGGGTACTACCCCACCAAGGGGCAGGCTGCGGGGACTGGGTCCAGACATGCCCGGGCGCCTCCCCAGGCTCATCCCCGCTGGTGCCTTTCCCCTGGGCCTAGGCCTCGGTTGAGGCCTCCTTGGAGAGGAGGTTGCCGGCAGGGGCTGTCTGCACACTGCAAGGTGCTGGAGCTCAGAGGGCCTCGTCAGAGGGAAAGGACCAGCAAAGGGCTGGATGCCCAAGACCTCTTTGACCCAGCAGCCTCAGGGCAGCAGGGAGAGCAAGAGGCCCAACTTGCCCCTAGGTCGGCTCTACCCCGTCCCACACAGGCAGCCAGCCCAGCAGCAGCCTGGCAGTGTCTGGCTCCCCCGAACTCTCTGCCGGTGTAGGGGGCAGGAACAGACGTGTGCATGTCGTTCTGCCTTGTCCTGGGAGTGTGTTCCCCCTGCCTGTCCCCCAGGCTCAGGGGCAAGGGCCCGGAGAGAGCACCACCCCGAAGCGCTTTTCTCCCGGGCTTGGGAGCATTGTGCGTGCCTGGCGGGAACAGCGGGCGGGAGTGCTTGCAAACCGGCCTTTGGAGGCAGCCGGGGAGGTCTTCCAGCGGGAGAGTGCCGGTTGTGCTCAGACGCCCCACAGGCCAGGGGCAGGACCCAGCAGTGTCCCTGCCCCTGGCAGCCTTGCCCAGAACCTCCTGGCCTCCGGGGGTACTGCCCCACCAAGGGGCAGGCTGCGGGGACTGGGTCCAGACATGGCCGGGCGCCTCCCCAGGCTCATCCCCGCTGGTGCCTTTCCCCTGGGCCTAGGCCTCAGTTGAGGCCTCCTTGGAGAGGAGGTTGCTGGCAGGGGCTGTCTCCACACTGCAAAGTGCTGGAGCTCAGAGGGCCTCGTCAGAGGGAAGGGACCAGCAAGGGGCTGGATGCCCAAGACCTCTTTGGCCCAGCAGCCTCAGGGCAGCAGGGAGAGCAAGAGGCCCAACTTGCCCCTAGGTCGGCTCTGCCACTTCCCACACAGGCGGCCAGCCCAGCAGCTGCCTGACAGACTCTGGCTCCCCCGAGCTCTCTGCCGGTGCAGGGGGCAGATCAGACGTGTGCATGTGGTTCTGCCTTGTCCTGGGAGTGTGGACACCCTGCCTTGCCCCCAGGCTCAGGGGCAAGGGCCCGGAAAGAGCACCACCCTGAAGCGCTTTTCTCCCGGGCTTGGGAGCATTGTGCACGCCTGCTGGGAACAGTGGGCGGGAGCGCTTGCAAACCGGCCTTTGGAGGCAGCCGGGGAGGTCTTCCAGTGGGAGAGGGCCGGTTGTGCTCAGAGGCCCCACAGGCCAGGGGCAGGACGCAGCAGGGCCCCTGCCCCTGGCCAGCCTTGCCCAGACCTTCCTGGCCTCCGGGGGTACTGCCCCACCAAGGGGCAGGCTGCGGGGCCTGGGTCCAGACATGCCCGGGTGCCTCCCCAGGCTCATCCCTGCTGGTGCCTTTCCCCTGGGCCTAGGCCTCGGTTGAGGCCTCCTTGGAGAGGAGGTTGCTGGCAGGGGCTGTCTCCACACTGCAAGGTGCTGGAGCTCAGAGGGCCTCGTCAGAGGGAAGGGACCAGCAAGAGGCTGGATGCCCAAGACCTCTTTGGCCCAGCAGCCTCAGGGCAGCAGGGAGAGCAAGAGGCCCAACTTGCCCCTAGGGCGGCTCTGCCCCTTCCCACACAGGCGGCCAACTCAGCAGCTGCCTGACAGACTCTGGCTCCCCCAAGCTCTCTGCCGGTGCAGGGGAGAGGAACAGACGTGGGCATGTGGTTCTGCCTTGGCCTGGGAGTGTATTCCCCCTGCCTTGCCCCCAGGCTCAGGGGCAAGGGCCCGGAGAGAGCACCACCCCGAAGCGCTTTTCTCCCGGGCTTGGGAGCGTTGTGCGAGCCTGCTGGGAACAGTGGGCGGGAGTGTTTGCAAACAGGACTTTGGAGGCAGCCGTGGAGGTTTTCCAGTGGGAGAGGGCCGGTTGTGCTCAGAGGCCTCACAGGCCAGGGGCAGGACCCAGCAGGTCCCCTGCCCCTGGCCAGCCTTGCCCAGACCTTCCTGGCCTCCGGGGGTACTGCCCCACCAAGGGGCAGGCTGCAGGGACTGGGTCCAGACATGCCTGGGCGCCTCCCCTGGCTCATCCCCGCTGGTGCCTTTCCCCTGGGCATAGGCCTCGGTTGATGCCTCCTTGGAGAGGAGGTTGCTGGCAGGGGCTGTCTCCACACTGCAAGGTGCTGGAGCTCAGAGGGCCTCGTCAGCGGGAAGGGACCAGCAAGGGGCTGGATGCCCAAGACCTCTTTGGCCCAGCAGCCTCAGGGCAGCAGGGAGAGCAAGAGGCCCAACTTGCCCCTAGGTCGGCTCTGCCCCTTCCCACACAGGCAGCCAACCCAGCAGCTGCCTGATAGACTCTGGCTCCCCCGAGCTCTCTGCCGGTTCAGGGGTCAGGAACAGACGTGTGCATGTGGTTCTGCCTTGGTCTGGGAGTGTGGACCCACTGCCTGGACCCCAGGCTCAAGGGCAAAGGCCCGGAGAGAGCAACACCCCGAAGCGCTTTTCTCCTGGCCTTGGGAGCGTTGTGCGTGCCTGGCGGGAACAGCGGGCGGGAGTGTTGGCAAACCCGCCTTTGAAGGCAGCCGGGGAGGTCTTCCAGTGGGAGTGGGCCGGTTGTGCTCAGAGGCCCCACAGGCCAGGGGCAGGACCCAGCAGGGACCCTGCCCCTGGCCAGCCTTGCCCAGACCTTCCTGGCCTCCGGGGGTACTGCCCCACCAAGGGGCAGGCTGCGGGCCTGGGTCCTGATATGCCCGTGCGCCTCCACTGGCTCATCCCCGCTGGTGCCTTTCCCCTGGGCCTAGGCCTCGGTTGAGGCCTCCTTGGAGAGGAGGTTGCTGGCAGGGTCTGTCTCCACACTGCAAGCTGCTGGAGCTCAGAGGGCCTCGTCAGAGGGAAGGGACCAGCAAGGGGCTGGATGCCCAAGACCTCTTTGGCACAGCAGCCTCAGGGCAGCAGGGAGAGCAAGAGGCCCAACTTGCCCCTAGGGCGGCTCTGCCCCTTCCCACACAGGCGGCCAGCCCAGCAGCTGCCTGACAGACTCTGGCTCCCCCCAGCTCTCTGCCGGTAGAGGGGGCAGGAACAGACGTGTGCATGTGGTTCTGCCTTGGCCTGGGACTGTGGATCCCCTTCCTGGCCCCCAGGCTCAGGGGCAGGGGCCCGGAGAGACCACCACCCCGAAGCGCTTTTCTCCTGGGCTTGGGAGCATTGTGCGTGCCTGGCGGGAACAGCGGGCAGGAGTGTTGGCAAACTGGCCTTTGGAGGCAGCCGGGGAGGTCTTCCAGCGGGAGAGGGCCGGTTGTGCTCAGAGGCCCTACAGGCCAGGGGCAGGACCCAGCAGGGCCCCTGCCCCTGGCCAGCCTTGCCCAGACCTTCCTGGCCTCCGGGGGTACTGCCCCACCAAGGGGCAGGCTGCGGGGACTGGGTCCAGACATGCCCGGGCGCCTCCCCAGGCTCATCCCCGCTGGTGCCTTTCCCCTGGGCCTAGGCCTCGGTTGAGGCCTCCTTGGAGAGGAGGTTGCTGGCAGGGGCTGTCTCCACACTGCAAGGTGCTGGAGCTCAGAGGGCCTCATCAGAGGGAAGGGACCAGCAAGGGGCTGGATGCCCAAGACCTCTTTGGCCCAGCAGCCTCAGGGCAGCAGGGAGAGCAAGAGGCCCAACTTGCCCCTAGGTCGGCTCTGCCCCTTCCCACACAGGCGGCCAGCCCAGCAGCTGCCTGACAGACTCTGGCTCCCCCGAGCTCTCTGCCGGTGCAGGGGGCAGATCAGTCGTGTGCATGTGGTTCTGCCTTGGCCTGGGAGTGTGGGCACCCTGCCTTGCCCCCACGCTCAGGGGCAAGGGCCCGGAGAGAGCACCACCCCGAAGCGCTTTTCTCCCGGGCTTGGGAGCATTGTGCACGCCTGCTGGGAACAGTGGGCGGGAGCGCTTGCAAACCGGCCTTTGGAGGCAGCCGGGGAGGTCTTCCAGTGGGAGAGGGCCGGTTGTGCTCAGAGGCCCCACAGGCCAAGGGCAGGACGCAGCAGGGCCCCTGCCCCTGGCCAGCCTTGCCCAGACCTTCCTGGCCTCCGGGGGTACTGCCCCACCAAGGGGCAGGCTGCGGGGACTGGGTCCAGACATGCTCGGGCGCCTCCCCTGGCTCATCCCCGCTGGTGCCTTTCCCCTGGGCCTAGGCCTCGGTTGAGGCCTCCTTGGAGAGGAGGTTGCTGGCAGGGGCTGTCTCCACACTGCAAGGTGCTGCAGCTCAGAGAGCCTCGTCAGAGAGAAGGGACAGGAAAGGGCTGGATGCCCAAGACATCTTTGGCCCAGCAGCCTCAGGGCAGCAGGGAGAGCAAGAGGCCCAACTTGCCCCTAGGTCGGCTCTGCCCCTTCCCACACAGGGGGCTAACCCAGCAGCTGCCTGACAGACTCTGGCTCCCCCAAGCTCTCTGCCGGTGCAGGGGACAGGAACAGATGTGGGCATGTGGTTCTGCCTTGGCCTGGGAGTGTGTTCTCCCTGCCTTGCCCCCAGGCTCATGGGCAAGGGCCCGGAGAGAGCACCACACCGAAGCGCTTTTCTCCCCGGCTTGGGAGCTTTGTGCATTCCTGACGTGAACAGCGGGCGGGAGTGTTGCAAACAGGACTTTGGAGGCAGCCGGGGAGGTCTTCCAGTGGGAGAGGGCCGGTTGTGCTCAGAGGCCCCACAGGCCAGGGTCAGGACCCAGCAGGGCCCCTGCCCCTGGCCAGACTTGCCCAGACCTTCCTGGCCTCCGGGGGTACTGCCCCACCAAGGGGCAGGCTGAGGAGACTGGGTCCAGACATGTCTGTGCGCCTCCCCAGGATCATCCCCGCTGGTGCCTTTCCCCTGGTTGTAGGCCTCGGTTGAGGACTCTTTGGAGAGGAGGTTGCTGACAGGGGCTGTCTCCACACTGCAAGGTGCTGGAGCTCAGAGGGCCTCGTCAGAGGGAAGGCACCAGCAAAGCGCTGGATGCCCAAGACCTCTTTGACCCAGCAGCCTCAGGGCAGCAGGGAGAGCAAGAGGCCCAACATGCCCCTAGGTCGGCTCTGCCCCGTACCACACAGGCAGCCAGCCCAGCAGCAGCCTGGCAGTCTCTGGCTCCCCCGAGCTCTCTGCTGGTGTAGGGGGCAGGAACACACGTGTGCATGTGGTTCTGCCTTGGTCTGGGAGTGTGGACCCACTGCCTGGACCCCAGGCTCAGGGGCAAGGGCCCGGAGAGAGCAACACCCCGAAGCGCTTTTCTCCCGGGCTTGGGAGCATTGTGCGTGCTTTGTGGGAACAGTGGGCGGGAGTGCTTGCAAACCGGCCTTTGGAGGCAGCCGGGGAGGTCTTCCATTGGGAGAGGGCCGGTTGTGCTCAGAGGCCCCACAGGCCAGGGGCCGGACCCAGCAGGTCCCCTGCCCCTGGCCAGCCTTTCCCAGACCTTCCTGGCCTCAGGGGTACTGCCCCACCAAGGGGCAGGCTGCGGGGACTGGGTCCAGACATGCCCGGGCGCTTCCCCAGGCTCATCCCCACTGGTGCCTTTCCCCTGGGCCTAGGCCTCGGTTTAGGCCTCTTGGAGAGGAGGTTGCTGGCAGGGGCTGTCTCCACACTGCAAGGTGCTGGAGCTCAGAGGGCCTCGTCAGAGGGAAGGGACCAGCAAGGGGCTGGACGCCCAAGACCTCTTTGGCCCAGCAGCCTCAGGGCAGCAGGGAGAGCAAGAGGCACAACTTGCCCCTAGGTCGGCTCTGCCCCTTCCCACACAGGCGGCTAGCCCAGCAGCTGCCTGACATACTCTGGCTCCCCCGAGCTCTTTGCCGGTGCAGGGGGCAGATCAGAGGTGTGCATGTGGTTCTGACTTGGCCTGGGATTGTGGACACCGTGCCTTGCCCCCAGGCTCAGGAGCAAGGGCCCGGAGAGAGCACCACCCCGAAGCGCTTTTCTCCAGGGCTTGGGAGCATTGTACACGCCTGCTGGGAACAGTGGGCGGGAGCGCTTGCAAACCGGCCTTTGGAGGCAGCCGGGCAGGTCTTCCAGTGGGAGAGTGCCGGTTGTGCTCAGAGGCCCCACAGGCCAGGGGCAGGGCCCAGCAGTGTCCCTGCCCCTGGCAGCTTTGCCCAGACCTTCCTGGCCTCCGGGGGTACTGCCCCACCAAGGGGCAGGCTGCGGGGACTGGGTCCAGACATGCCAGGGCGCCTCCACTGGCTCATCCCCGCTGGTGCCTTTCCCCTGGGCCTAGGCCTCGGTTGAGGCCTCCTTGGAGAGGAGGTTGCTGGCAGGGGCTGTCTCCACACTGCAAGGTGCTAGAGCTCAGAGGGCCTCGTCAGAGGGAAGGGACGAGCAAGGGGCTGGATGCCCAAGACCTCTATGGCCCAGCAGCCTCAGGGCAGCAGGGAGAGGAAGAGGCCCAACTTGCCCCTAGGTCGGCTCTGCCCCTTCCCACACAGGCGGCCAGCCCAGCAGCTGCCTGACAGACTCTGGCTCCCCCGAGCTCTCTGCCGGTGCAGGGGTCAGGATCAGACGTGTGCATGTGGTTCTGCCTTGGCCTGGGAGTGTGGACCCCCTGCCTGGCCCCCAGGCTCAGGGGCAAGGGCCCGGAGAGAGCACCACCCCGAAGCGCTTTTCTCCCGGGCTTGGGAGCATTGTGCGCGCTTGGTGGGAACAGTGGGCGGGAGTGCTTGCAAACCGGCCTTTGGAGGCAGCCGGGGAGGTCTTCCAGTGGGAGAGGGCCGGTTGTGCTCAGAGGCCCCACAGGCCAGGGGAAGGGCCCAGCAGGGCCCCTGCCCCTGGCCAGCCTTGCCCAGACCTTCCTGCCTCCGGGGTTACAGCCCCACCAAGGGGCAGGCTGCGGGGACTGGGTCCAGACATGCCCGGGCGCCTCCCCAGGCTCATCCCCGCTGGTGCCTTTCCCCTGGGCCTAGGCCTCGGTTGAGGCCTCCTTGGAGAGGAGGTTGCTGGCAGGGGCTGTCTCCACACTGCAAGGTGCTGGAGCTCAGAGGGCCTCGTCAGAGGGAAGGGACCAGCAAGGTGCTGGATGCCGAAGACCTCTTTGGCCCAGCAGCCTCAGGGCAGCAGGGAGAGGAAGAGGCCCAACTTGCCCCTAGGTCGGCTCTGCCCCTTCCCACACAGGCGGCCAGCCCAGCAGCTGCCTGACAGACTCTGGCTCCTCCGAGCTCTCTGCCGGTGCAGGGGACAGGAACAGACGTGGGCATGTGGTTCTGCTTTGGTCTGGGAGTGTGGACCCACTGCCTGGCCCCCACGCTCAGGGGCAAGGGCCCGGAGAGAGCAACACCCCAAAGCGCTTTGCTCCGGGGCTTGGGAGCATTGTGCGTGCCTGGCGGGAACAGCGGGCGGGAGTGTTGGCAAACCGGCCTTTGGAGGCAGCCGGGGAGGTCTTCCAGTGGGAGAGGGCCGGTTGTGCTCAGAGGCCCCACAGGCCAGGGGCAGGGCCCAGCAGGGCCCCTGCCCCTGGCCAGCCTTGCCCAGACCTTCCTGGCCTCCGGGGGTACTGCCCCACCAAGGGGCAGGCTGCGGGGACTGGGTCCAGACATGCCCGTCGCCTCCCCAGGCTCTTCCCCGCTGGTGCCTTTCCCCTGGGGCTAGGCCTCGGTTTAGGCCTCCTTGGAGAGGAGGTTGCTGGCAGGGGCTGTCTCCACACTGCAAGGTGCTGGAGCTCAGAGGGCCTCGTCAGAGGGAAGGGACCAGCAAGGGGCTGGATGCCCAAGACCTCTTTGGCCCAGCAGCCTCAGGGCAGCAGGGAGAGCAGAGGCCCAACTTGCCCCTAGGTCGGCTCTGCCACTTCCCACACAGGCGGCCAGCCCAGCAGCTGCCTGAGAGTCTCTGGCTCCCCCGAGCTCTCTGCCGGTGTAGGGGGCAGGAACAGACGTGTGCATGTCGTTCTCCCTTGGCCTGGGAGTGTGTTCCACCTGCCTGGCCCCCAGGCTCAGGGGCAAGGGCCCGAGGAGAGCACCACCCCGAAGCACTTTTCTCCCGGGCTTGGGAGCATTGTGCGTGCCTGGCGGGAACAGCGGGTGGGAGTGCTTGCAAACAGGCCTTTGGAGGCAGACGGGGAGGTCTTCCAGCGGGAGGGTGCCGGTTGTGCTCAGACGCCCCACAGGCCAGGGGCAGGACCCAGCAGTGTCCCTGCCCCTCTCAGCCTTGCCCAGACCTTCCTGGCCTCCGGGGGTACTGCCCCACCAAGGGGCAGGCTGCGGGGACTGGGTCCAGACATGCCCGGGCGCCTCCCCAGGCTCATCCCCGCTGGTGCCTTTCCCCTGGGCCCAGGCCTCGGTTGAGGCCTCCTTGGTGTGGAGGTTGCTGGCAGGGGCTGTCTCCACACTGCAAGGTGCTGGAGCACAGAGGGCCTCGTCAGAGGGAAGGGACCAGCAAGGGGCTGGATGCCCAAGACCTCTTTGGCCCAGCAGCCTCAGGGCAGCAGGGAGAGCAAGAGGCCCAACTTGCCCCTAGGTCGGCTCTGCCCCTTTCCACACAGGCCGCCAACCCAGCAGCTGCCTGGCATACTCTGGCTCCCCCGAGCTCTCTGCCGATGCAGGGACCAGGAACAGACGTTTGCATGTGGTTCTGCCTTGGCCTGGGAGTGTGTTCCCCCTGCATTGCCCCCAGGCTCAGGGGCAAGGGCCCGGTGAGAGCACCACCCCGAAGCGCTTTTCTCCCGGGCTTGGGAGCATTGTGCGTGCCTGGCGGGAACAGCGGGCATGAGTTCTTGCAAACTGTCCTTTGGAGGCAGCCGGGGAGGTCTTCCAAGGGCCCGGACTGATCACCACCCCAAAATGCTTTTCTCCCGGGCTTGGGAGCATTGTGCGCGGCTGTCGGGAACAGCGGACATGAGTGCTTGCAAACCGGCCTTTGGAGGCAGCCCGGGAGGTCTTCCAAGGGCCCGGAGAGAGCACTACCCCAAAATGCTTTTCTTCCGGGCTTGGGAGCATTGTGCGCGCGTGGCGGGAACAGCAGGCAGGAGTGCTTGCAAACCGGCCTTTGGAGGCAGCCGGGGAGGTCTTCCAAGGGCCTGGAGAGAGCACCACCTCGAAGCGCTTTTCTCTCGGGTTTTGGAGCATTGTGTGCGGCTGGTGGGACAGCGGGAGGGAATTCTTGCAAACCGGCCTTTGGCGGCAGCCAGAGAAGTCTTCCAAGGGCGCGGAGAGAGCACCACCCCGAAGCGCTTTTCTCCGGGGTTTTGGAACATTGTGTGTGCCTGGCGGGAACAGCGAGTGGGAATGCTTGCAAACCGGCCTTTGGGGGCAGCCGGTGAGGTCCTCCATGGTCCCTGAGAGAACACCACCCCGAAGCGCTTTTCTCACGGTCTTGGGAGCATTGTGCGTGGCTGGCGGGAACAGCGGGCATGAGTGCTTGCAAACTGTCCTTTGGAGGCAGCCGGGGAGGTCTTCCAAGGGCCGGACTGATCACCACCCCAAAATGCTTTTCTCTCGGGCTTGGGAGCATTGTGCGCGGCTGTCGGGAACAACGGACATGAATGCTTGCAAACCGGCCTTTGGAGGCAGCCCGGGAGGTCTTCCAAGGGCCCGGAGAGAGCACCACCCCAAAATGCTTTTCTCCCGGGCTTGGGAGCATTGTGCGTGGATGGCGGAAGCAGCGGGAATGAGTACTTACAAACCGGCCTTTGGGGGCAGCCGGGGAGGTCTTGAAAGTGCCCGGAGAGAGCACCACCCCGAAGCGCTTTTCTCCCGGGCTTGGGAACATTGTGCGCGGCTGGCGGGAACAGCAGGCAGGACTGCTTGCAAACTGGCCTTTGGAGGCAGCCGGGGAGGTCTTCCAAGGGCCCGGAGAGAGCACCACCCCGAAGCACTTTTCTCCCGGGCTTGGGAGCATTGTGCGCGGCTGGTGGGAACAACGGGCATGAGTGCTTGCAAACCGGCCTTTGGAGGCAGCCGGGGACGTCTTCCAAGGGCCCGGAGAGAGCACCACCCCGAAGCGCTCTTCTCCCGGGCTTGGGAGCATTGTGCGCGGCTGGCGGGAACAGCAGGCAGGACTGCTTGCAAACTGGCCTTTGGAGGCAGCCGGGGAGGTCTTCCAAGGGCCCGGAGTGAGCACCACCCCAAAATGCTTTTCTCCCGGGCTTGGGAGCATTGTGCGCGGCTGGTGGGAACAACGGGCATGAGTGCTTGCAAACCGGCCTTTGGAGGCAGCCGGGGACGACTTCCAAGGGCCCGGAGAGATCACCACCCCGAAGCACTTTTCTCCCGGGCTTGGGAGCATTGTGCGTGGCTGGCGGGAACAGCAGGAAGGAGTCCTTGCAAACCGGCCTTTGGAGGCAGCGGGGGAGGTCTTCCAAGGGCCTGTAGAGAGCACCACCCCGAAGCGCTTTTCTCCCGGGCTTGGGAGTATTGTGCGCGGGTGGCGGGAACAGCAGGCAGGAGTGCTTGAAAACCGGCCTTTGCAGGCAGCCGGGGAGGTCTTCCAAGGGCCCGGTGTGAGCACCACCCCAAAAAGCTTTTCTCCCGGGCTTGGGAGCATTGTGCGCGGCTGGTGGGAAAAGCGGGCATGAGTGCTTGCAAACTGGCCACTGGAGGCAGCCGGGGAGGTCTTCCAAGGGCCTGTAGAGAGCACCACCCCAAAATGCTTCTCTCCCGGGCTTGGGAGCATTGTGCGTGGCTGTCGGGAACAGCAGGAAGGAGTCCTTGCAAACCGGCCTTTGGAGGCAGCCGGGGAGGTCTTCCAAGGGCCTGTAGAGAGCACCACCCCGAAGCGCTTTTCTCCCGGGCTTAGGAGCATTGTGCGCAGGTGGCGGGAACAGCAGGCAGGAGTGCTTGAAAACTGGCCTTTGGAGGCAGCCGGGGAGGTCTTCCAGGGCCCGGTGTGAGCACCACCCCAAAAAGCTTTTCTCCCGGGCTTGGGAGCATTGTGCGCGGCTGGTGGGAACAGCGGACATGAGTGCTTGCAAACTGGCCATTGGAGGCTGCCGGGGAGGTCTTCCAAGGGCCCGGAGTGAGCACCAACCCAAAATGCTTTTCTCCCGGGCTTGGGAGCATTGTGCGTGGCTGGCGGGAACAGCAGGAAGGAGTCCTTGCAAACCGGCCTTTGGAGGCAGCCGGGGAGGTCTTCCAAGGGCCTGTAGAGAGCACCACCCCGAAGCGCTTTTCTCCCGCGCTTGGGAGCATTCTGCGCGGGTGGCGGGAACAGCAGGCAGGAGTGCTTGAAAACCGTCCTTTGGAGGCAGCCGGGGAGGTCTTCCAGGGCCCGGTGTGAGCACCACCCCAAAATGCTTTTCTCCCGGGCTTGGGAGCATTGTGCGCGGATGGCGGGAACAGCGAGTGGGAGTGCTTGCAAACCGGCCTTTGGGGGCACCCCGGGAGGTCTTCCATGGGCACGGAGAGAACAGCACCCCGAAGCGCTTTTCTCCGGGGTTTTGGAGGATTGTGCGTGGCTGGCGGGAACAGCGAGTGGGAGTGCTTGCAAACCGGCCTTTGGGGGCAGCCAGGGAGGTCCTCCATTGGCACGGAGAGAACACCACCCCGAAGCGCTTTTCTCCCGGTCTTGGGAGCATTGTGCGAGGCTGGCGGGAACAGCGGGCGGGAGTGCTTGCAAACCGGCCTTTGGAGGCAGCTTGGGAGGTCTTCCAAGGGCCCGGAGAGAGCACCATCCCGAAGCACTTTTCTCACGGAATTGGGAGCATTGTTCGCGGCTGTCGGGAACAGAGGACATGAGTGCTTGCAAACCGGCCTTTAGAGGCAGCCGGGGAGTCTTCCAAGGGCCCGGAGAGAGACCACCCCAAAATGCTTTTCTCCCGGGCTTGGGAGCATTGTGTGCGGCTGGCGGGTCAGCGGGAGGGAGTTCTCGAAAACCAGCCTTTGGAGGCAGCCGGGGAGGTCTTCCAAGGGCCAGGAGAGAGCACCACCCCGAAGCGCTTTTCTCCCGGGCTTGGGAGCATTGTGCGCGGCTGGCGGGAACAGCGGGATTGAGTGCTTGCAAACTGGCCTTTGGAGGCAGCCGGGGAGGTCTTCCAAGGGCCGGGAGAGAGCACCACCCCGAAGCGCTTTTCTCCTAGGCTTGGGAGCATTGTGCGCGGCTGGCGGGAACAGCGGGCATGAGTGCTTGCAAACCGGCCTTTGGAGACAAACGGGGAGGTCTTCCAAGGGCCCGTAGAGAGCACCACCCCGAAGCGCTTTTCTCCCGTGATTGGGAGCATTGTGTGCGGCTGGCGGGACAGCGGGAGGGAGTACTTGAAATCCAGCCTTTGGAGGCAGCCGGGGAGGTCTTCCAAGGGCCGGGAGAGAGCACCACCCTGAAGGGCTTTTCTCCTGGGCTTGGAGCATTTGCACGGATGGCGGGAACAGCGAGTGGGAGTGCTTGCAAACCGGCATTTGGGGGCAGCCCGGGAGGTCTTTCTTGGGCCCAGAGAGAACACCACCCCGAAACGCTTTTCTCCCGGGCTTGGGAGCATTGTGCGCGGGTGGCGGGAACAGCAGGCAGAAGTGCTTGCAAACCGGCCTTGGAGGCAGCCGGGGAGGTCTTCCAAAGCCCGGAGTGAGCACCACCCCAAAATGCTTTTCTCCCGGGCTTGGGAGCATTGTGCGCAGCTGGCGTGAACAGCGGGATTGAGTGCTTGCAATCCAGCCTTTGGAGGCAGCCGGGGAGGTCTTCCAGCGGGAGAGTGCCAGTTGTTCTCAGAGGCCCCACAGGCCAGGGGCAGGACCCAGCAGTGTCCCTGCATCTGGCAGCCTTGCCCAGACCTTCCTGGCCTCCGGGGGTACTGCCCCACCAAGGGGCAGGCTGCGGGGCCTGGGTCCAGACATGCCCGGGCGCCTCCCCAGGCTCATCCCCGCTGGTGCCTTTCCCCTGGGCCTAGGCCTCGGTTGAGGCCTCCTTGGAGAGGAGGTTGCCGGCAGGGGCTGTCTGCACACTGCAAGGTGCTGGAGCTCAGAGGGCCTCGTCAGAGGGAAAGGACCAGCAAAGGGCTGGATGCCCAAGACCTCTTTGACCCAGCAGCCTCAGGGCAGCAGGGAGAGCAAGAGGCCCAACTTGCCCCTAGGTCGGCTCTACCCCGTCCCACACAGGCAGCCAGCCCAGCAGCAGCCTGGCAGTGTCTGGCTCCCCCGAACTCTCTGCCGGTGTAGGGGGCAGGAACAGACGTGTGCATGTCTTTCTGCCTTGGCCTGGGAGTGTGTTCCCCCTGCCTGTCCCCCAGGCTCAGGGGCAAGGGCCCGGAGAGAGCACCACCCCGAAGCGCTTTTCTCCCGGGCTTGGGAGCATTGTGCGTGCCTGGCGGGAACAGCGGGCGGGAGTGCTTGCAAACCGGCCTTTGGAGGCAGCCGGGGAGGTCTTCCAGCGGGAGAGTGCCGGTTGTGCTCAGACGCCCCACAGGCCAGGGGCAGGACCCAGCAGTGTCCCAGCCCCTGGCAGCCTTGCCCAGACCCTCCTGGCCTCCGGGGGTACTGCCCCACCAAGGGGCAGGCTGCGGGGACTGGGTCCAGACATGGCCGGGCGCCTCCCCAGGCTCATCCCCGCTGGTGCCTTTCCCCTGGGCCTAGGCCTCGGTTGAGGCCTCCTTGGAGAGGAGGTTGCTGGCAGGGGCTGTCTCCACACTGCAAGGTGCTGGAGCTCAGAGGGCCTCGTCAGAGGGAAGGGACCAGCAAGGGGCTGGATGCCCAAGACCTCTTTGGCCCAGCAGCCTCAGGGCAGCAGGGAGAGGAAGAGGCCCAACTTGCCCCTAGGTCGGCTCTGCCCCTTCCCACACAGGCGGCCAGCCCAGCAGCTGCCTGACAGACTCTGGCTCCCCCGAGCTCTCTGCCGGTGCAGGGGTCAGGAACAGACGTGGGCATGTGGTTCTGCGTTGGTCTGGGAGTGTGGACCCACTGCCTCGCCCCCGGGCTCAGGGGCAAGGGCCCGGAGAGAGCACCACCCCGAAGCGCTTTTCTCCCGGGCTTGGGAGAATTGTGCGTGCCTGGCGGGAACAGCGGGCGGGAGTGTTGGCAAACCGGCCTTTGGAGGCAGCCGGGGAAGTCTTCCAGTGGGAGAGGGCCGGTTGTGCTCAGAGGCCCCACAGGCCAGGGGCAGGACCCAGCAGGGCCCCTGCCCGTGGCCAGCCTTGCCCAGACCTTCCTGGCTTCCGGGGGTACTGCCCCACCAAGGGGCAGGCTGCGGGGACTGGGTCCAGACATGCCCGGGCGCCTCCCCAGGCTCATCCCCGCTGGTGCCTTTCCCCTGGGCCTAGGCCTCGGTTGAGGCCTCCTTGGAGAGGAGGTTGCTGGCAGGGGCTGTCTCCACACTGCAAGGTGCTGGAGCTCAGAGGGCCTCGTCAGAGGGAAGGGACAAGCAAGGGGCTGGATGCCCAAGATCTCTTTGGCCCAGCAGCCTCATGGCAGCAGGAAGAGCAAGAGGCCCAACTTGCCCCTAGGTCGGCTCTGCCCCTTCCCACACAGGCGGCCAGCCCAGCAGCTGCCTGACAGACTCTGGCTCCCCCGAGCTCTCTGCCGGTGCATGGGGCAGGAGCAGACGTGTGCATGTCGTTCTGCCTTGGCCTGGGAGTGTGGACACCCTGCCTGGCCCCCAGGCTCAGGGGAAAGGGCCCGGAGAGAGCACCACCCCGAGGCGATTTTCTCCCGGGCTTGGGAGCGTTGTGCGCCCTTGGTTGGAACAGTGGGCGGGAGTGCTTGCAAACCGGCCTTTGGAGGCAGCCGGGGACGTCTTCCAGTGGGAGAGGGCTGGTTGTGCTCAGAGGCCCCACAGGCCAGGGGCAGGACCCAGCAGGGCCCCTGCCCATGGCCAGCCTTTCCCAGACCTTCCTTGCCTCCGGGGGTACTGCCCCACCAAGGGGCAGGCTGCGGGGACTGGGTCCATACATGCCCGGGCGCCTCCCCAGGCTCATCCCCGCTGGTGCTTTTCCCCTGGGCCTAGGCCTCGGTTGAGGCCTCCTTGGAGAGGAGGTTGCTGGCAGGGGCTGTCTCCACACTGCAAGGTGCTGGAGCTCAGAGGGCCTCGTCAGAGGGAAGGGACCAGCAAGGGGCTGGATGCCCAAGACCTCTTTGGCCCAGCAGCCTCAGGGCAGCAGGGAGAGGAAGAGGCCCAACTTGCCCCTAGGTCGGCTCTGCCCCTTCCCACACAGGCGGCCAGCCCAGCAGCTGCCTGACAGACTCTGGCTCCCCCGAGCTCTCTGCCGGTGCAGGGGTCAGGAACAGACGTGGGCATGTGGTTCTGCGTTGGTCTGGGAGTGTGGACCCACTGCCTCGCCCCCGGGCTCAGGGGCAAGGGCCCGGAGAGAGCACCACCCCGAAGCGCTTTTCTCCCGGGCTTGGGAGAATTGTGCGTGCCTGGCGGGAACAGCGGGCGGGAGTGTTGGCAAACCGGCCTTTGGAGGCAGCCGGGGAAGTCTTCCAGTGGGAGAGGGCCGGTTGTGCTCAGAGGCCCCACAGGCCAGGGGCAGGACCCAGCAGGGCCCCTGCCCGTGGCCAGCCTTGCCCAGACCTTCCTGGCTTCCGGGGGTACTGCCCCACCAAGGGGCAGGCTGCGGGGACTGGGTCCAGACATGCCCGGGCGCCTCCCCAGGCTCATCCCCGCTGGTGCCTTTCCCCTGGGCCTAGGCCTCGGTTGAGGCCTCCTTGGAGAGGAGGTTGCTGGCAGGGGCTGTCTCCACACTGCAAGGTGCTGGAGCTCAGAGGGCCTCGTCAGAGGGAAGGGACAAGCAAGGGGCTGGATGCCCAAGATCTCTTTGGCCCAGCAGCCTCATGGCAGCAGGAAGAGCAAGAGGCCCAACTTGCCCCTAGGTCGGCTCTGCCCCTTCCCACACAGGCGGCCAGCCCAGCAGCTGCCTGACAGACTCTGGCTCCCCCGAGCTCTCTGCCGGTGCATGGGGCAGGAGCAGACGTGTGCATGTCGTTCTGCCTTGGCCTGGGAGTGTGGACACCCTGCCTGGCCCCCAGGCTCAGGGGAAAGGGCCCGGAGAGAGCACCACCCCGAGGCGATTTTCTCCCGGGCTTGGGAGCGTTGTGCGCCCTTGGTTGGAACAGTGGGCGGGAGTGCTTGCAAACCGGCCTTTGGAGGCAGCCGGGGACGTCTTCCAGTGGGAGAGGGCCGGTTGTGCTCAGAGGCCCCACAGGCCAGGGGCAGGACCCAGCAGGGCCCCTGCCCATGGCCAGCCTTTCCCAGACCTTCCTCGCCTCCGGGGGTACTGCCCCACCAAGGGGCAGGCTGCGGGGACTGGGTCCATACATGCCCGGGCGCCTCCCCAGGCTCATCCCCGCTGGTGCTTTTCCCCTGTGCCTAGGCCTCGGTTTAGGCCTCCTTGGAGAGGAGGTTGCTGGCAGGGGCTGTCTCCACACTGCAAGGTGCTGGAGCTCAGAGGGCCTCGTCAGAGGGAAGGGACCAGCAAGGGGTTGGATGCCCAAGACCTCTTTGGCCCAGCAGCCTCAGGGCAGCAGGGAGGGCAAGAGGCCCAACTTGCCCCTAGGTCGGCTCTGCCACTTCCCACACAGGCGGCCAGCCCAGCAGCTGCCTGACAGACTCTGGCTCCCCCGAGCTCTCTGCCGGTGCAGGGGGCAGGAACAGACGTGTGCATGTGGTTCTGCCTTGGCCTGGGAGTGTGGACCCCCTGCCTTGCCCCCAGGCTCAGGGGCAAGGGCCCGGAGAGAGCACCACCCTGAAGCGCTTTTCTCCCGGGCTTGGGAGCATTGTGCACGCCTGCTGGGAACAGTGGGCGGGAGCGCTTGCAAACCGGCCTTTGGAGGCAGCCGGGGAGGTCTTCCAGTGGGAGA
Organism: Dama dama; assembly: GCF_033118175.1. Taxonomy (NCBI): domain Eukaryota; kingdom Metazoa; phylum Chordata; class Mammalia; order Artiodactyla; family Cervidae; genus Dama; species Dama dama. The sequence continues at coordinate 196,696 of NW_026871032.1, read as the reverse complement.
GGGCCGGTTGTGCTCAGAGGCCCCACAGGCCAGGGGCAGGACGCAGCAGGGCCCCTGCCCCTGGCCAGCCTTGCCCAGACCTTCCTGGCCTCCGGGGGTACTGCCCCACCAAGGGGCAGGCTGCGGGGACTGGGTCCAGACATGCTCGGGCGCCTCCCCTGGCTCATCCCCGCTGGTGCCTTTCCCCTGGGCCTAGGCCTCGGTTGAGGCCTCCTTGGAGAGGAGGTTGCTGGCAGGGGCTGTCTCCACACTGCAAGGTGCTGGAGCTCAGAGGGCCTCGTCAGAGGGAAGGGACCAGTAAGGGGCTGGATGCCCAAGACGTCTTTGGCCCAGCAGCCTCAGGGCAGCAGGGAGAGCAAGAGGCCCAACTTGCCCCTCGGTCGGCTCTGCCCCTTCCCACACAGGCGACCAACCCAGCAGCTGCCTGCCAGACTCTGGCTCCCCCAAGCTCTCTGCCGGTGCAGGGGACAGGAACAGACGTGGGCATGTGGTTCTGCCTTGGCCAGGGAGTGTGTTCCCCGTGCCTTGCCCCCAGGCTCAGGGGCAAGGGCCCGGAGAGAGAACCACCCCAATGCGCTTTTCTCCCGGGCTTGGGAGCATTGTGCGAGCCTGGCGTGAACAGCGGGCGGGAGTGTTAGCAAACAGGACTTTGGAGGCAGCCGGGGAGGTCTTCCAGTGGGAGAGGGCTGGTTGTGCTCAGAGGCCCCACAGGCCAGGGGCAGGACCCAGCAGGGCCCCTGACCCTGGCCAGCCTTGCCCAGACCTTCCTGGCCTCCGGGGGTACTGCCCCACCAAGGGGCAGGCTGCGGGGACTGGGTCCAGACATCCCCGGGCGCCTCCCCAGGCTCATCCCCGCTGGTGCCTTTCCCCTGGGCCTAGGCCTCGGTTGAGGCCTCCTTGGAGAGGAGGTTGCTGGCAGGGGCTGTCTCCACACTGCAAGGTGCTGGAGATCAGAGGGCCTCGTCAGAGGGAAGGGACCAGCAAAGGGCTGGATGCCCAAGACCTCTTTGACCCAGCAGCCTCAGGGCAGCAGGGAGAGCAAGAGGCCCAACTTGCCCCTAGGTCGGCTCTGCCCCGTCCCACACAGGCGGCCAGCCCAGCAGCAGCCTGGCAGTCTCTGGCTCCCCCGAGCTCTCTGCCGGTGTAGGGGGCAGGAACAGACGTGTGCATGTCGTTCTGCCTTGGCCTGGGAGTGTGTTCCCCCTGCCTGGCCCCCAGGCTCAGGGGCAAGGGCCCGGTGAGAGCACCACCCCGAAGCGCTTTTCTCCCGGGCTTGGGAGCATTGTGCGTGCCTGGCGGGAACAGCGGGCGGGAGTGCTTGCAAACCGGCCTTTCGAGGCAGACGGGGAGGTCTTCCAGCGGGAGAGTGCCGGTTGTGCTCAGACGCCCCACAGGCCAGGGGCAGGACCCAGCAGTGTCCCTGCCCCTGGCAGCATTGCCCAGACCTTCCTGGCCTCCGGGGGTACTGCCCCACCAAGGGGCAGGCTGCGGGGACTGGGTCCAGACATGCCCGGGCGCCTCCCCAGGCTCATCCCCGCTGGTGCCTTTCCCCTGGCCCTAGGCCTCGGTTGAGGACTCCTTGGAGAGGAGGTTGCTGGCAGGGGCTGTCTCCACACTGCAAGGTGCTGGAGCTCAGAGGGCCTCGTCCGAGGGAAGGGACCAGCAAGGGGCTGGATGCCCAGACCTCTTTGGCCCAGCAGCCTCAGGGCAGCAGGGAGAGCAAGAGGCCCAACTTGCCCCTAGGTCGGCTCTGCCCCGTCCCACACAGGCAGCCAGCCCAGCAGCAGCCTGGCAGTCTCTGGCTCCCCCGAGCTCTCTGCCGGTGTAGGGGGCAGGAACAGACGTGTGCATGTCGTTCTGCATTGCCTGGGAGTGTGTTCCAACTGCCTGGCCCCCAGGCTCAGGGGCAAGGGCCCGGAGAGAGCACCACCCCGAAGCGCTTTTCTCCCGGGCTTGGGAGCATTGTGCGTGCCTGGCGGGAACAGCGGGCGGGAGTGCTTGCAAACCGGCCTTTGGAGGCAGACGGGGAGGTCTTCCAGCGGGAGAGTGCCGGTTGTGCTCAGACGCCCCACAGGCCAGGGGCACGACCCAGCAGGGCCCCTGCCCCTCGCAGCCTTGCCCAGACCTTCCTGGCCTCCGGGGGTCCTGCCCCACCAAGGGGCAGGCTGCGGGGACTGCGTCCAGACATGCCCGTGCGCCTCCACTGGCTCATCTCCGCTGGTGCCTTTCCCCTGGGCCTAGGCCTCGGTTGAGGCCTCCTTGGAGAGGAGGTTGCTGGCAGGGGCTGTCTCCACACTGCAAGGTGCTGGAGCTCAGAGGGCCTCGTCAGAGGGAAGGGACCAGCAAGGGGCTGGATGCCCAAGACCTCTTTGGCCCAGCAGCCTCAGGGCAGCAGGGAGAGCAAGAGGCCCAACTTGCCCCTAGGTCGGCTCTGCCCCTTCCCACACAGGCGGCCAGCCCAGCAGCTGCCTGACAGACTCTGGCTCCCCCCAGCTCTCTGCCGGTGGATGGGGCAGGAACAGACGTGTGCATGTGGTTCTGCCTTGGCCTGGGACTGTGGATCCCCTGCCTGGCCCCCAGGCTCAGGGGCAGGGGCCCGGAGAGACCACCACCCCGAAGCGCTTTTCTCCGGGGTTTTGGAACATTGTGTGTGCCTGGCGGGAACAGCGAGTGGGAATGCTTGCAAACCGGCCTTTGGGGGCAGCCGGGGAGGTCCTCCATGGTCCCTGAGAGAACACCACCCCGAAGCGCTTTTCTCACGGTCTTGGGAGCATTGTGCGCGGCTGGCGGGAACAGCGGGCATGAGTGCTTGCAAACTGTCCTTTGGAGGCAGCCGGGGAGATCTTCCAAGGGCCGGACTGATCACCACCCCAAAATGCTTTTCTCTCGGGCTTGGGAGCATTGTGCGCGGCTGTCGGGAACAACGGACATGAATGCTTGCAAACCGGCCTTTGGAGGCAGCCCGGGAGGTCTTCCAAGGGCCCGGAGAGAGCACCACCTCAAAATGCTTTTCTCCCGGGCTTGGGAGCATTGTGCGTGGCTGGCGGAAGCAGCGGGAATGAGTACTTACAAACCGGCCTTTGGAGGCAGCCGGGGAGGTCTTGAAAGTGCCCGGAGAGAGCACCACCCCGAAGCGCTTTTCTCCCGGGCTTGGGAACATTGTGCGCGGCTGGCGGGAACAGCAGGCAGGACTGCTTGCAAACTGGCCTTTGGAGGCAGCCGGGGAGGTCTTCCAAGGGCCCGGAGTGAGCACCACCCCAAAATGCTTTTCTCCCGGGCTTGGGAGCATTGTGCGCGGCTGGTGGGAACAACGGGCATGAGTGCTTGCAAACCGGCCTTTGGAGGCAGCCGGGGACGTCTTCCAAGGGCCCGGAGAGAGCACCACCCCGAAGCGCTTTTCTCCCGGGCTTGGGAGCATTGTGCGCGGCTGGCGGGAACAGCAGGCAGGACTGCTTGCAAACTGGCCTTTGGAGGCAGCGGGGGAGGTCTTCCAAGGGCCCGGAGTGAGCACCACCCCAAAATGCTTTTCTCCCGGGCTTGGGAGCATTGTGCGCGGCTGGTGGGAACAACGGGCATGAGTGCTTGCAAACCGGCCTTTGGAGGCAGCCGGGGACGACTTCCAAGGGCCCGGAGAGATCACCACCCCGAAGCACTTTTCTCCCGGGCTTGGGAGCATTGTGCGTGGCTGGCGGGAACAGCAGGAAGGAGTCCTTGCAAACCGGCCTTTGGAGGCAGCGGGGGAGGTCTTCCAAGGGCCTGTAGAGAGCACCACCCCGAAGCGCTTTTCTCCCGGGCTTGGGAGTATTGTGCGCGGGTGGCAGGAACAGCAGGCAGGAGTGCTTGAAAACCGGCCTTTGCAGGCAGCCGGGGAGGTCTTCCAGGGCCCGGTGTGAGCACCACCCCAAAAAGCTTTTCTCCCGGGCTTGGGAGCATTGTGCGCGGCTGGTGGGAACAGCGGGCATGAGTGCTTGCAAACTGGCCACTGGAGGCAGCCGGGGAGGTCTTCCAAGGGCCTGTAGAGAGCACCACCCCAAAATGCTTCTCTCCCGGGCTTGGGAGCATTGTGCGTGGCTGGCGGGAACAGCAGGAAGGAGTCCTTGCAAACCGGCCTTTGGAGGCAGCCGGGGAGGTCTTCCAAGGGCCTGTAGAGAGCACCACCCCGAAGCGCTTTTCTCCCGCGCTTGGGAGCATTCTGCGCGGGTGGCGGGAACAGCAGGCAGGAGTGCTTGAAAACCGTCCTTTGGAGGCAGCCGGGGAGGTCTTCCAGGGCCCGGTGTGAGCACCACCCCAAAATGCTTTTCTCCCGGGCTTGGGAGCATTGTGCGTGGCTGGCGGGAACAGCAGGAAGGAGTCCTTGCAAACCGGCCTTTGGAGGCAGCCGGGGAGGTCTTCCAAGGGCCTGTAGAGAGCACCACCCCGAAGCGCTTTTCTCCCGGGCTTGGGAGCATTTTGCGCGGGTGGCGGGAACAGCAGGCAGGAGTGCTTGAAAACCGTCCTTTGGAGGCAGCCGGGGAGGTCTTCCAGGGCCCGGTGTGAGCACCACCCCAAAATGCTTTTCTCCCGGGCTTGGGAGCATTGTGCGCGGATGGCGGGAACAGCAGGAAGGAGTCCTTGCAAACCGGCCTTTGGAGGCAGCCCGGGAGGTCTTCCAAGGGCCTGTAGAGAGCACCACCCCGAAGCGATTTTCTCCCGGGCTTGGGATTATTGTGCGCGGGGTGGCGGGAACAGCAGGCAGGAGTGCTTGAAAACCGTCCTTTGGAGGCAGCCGGGGAGGTCTTCCAGGGCCCGGTGTGAGCACCACCCCAAAATGCTTTTCTCCCGGGCTTGGGAGCATTGTGCGCGGATGGCGGGAACAGCGAGTGGGAGTGCTTGCAAACCGGCCTTTGGGGGCACCCCGGGAGGTCTTCCATGGGCACGGAGAGAACACCACCGCGAAGCGCTTTTCTCCGGGGTTTTGGAGGATTGTGCGTGGCTGGCGGGAACAGCGAGTGGGAGTGCTTGCAAACCGGCCTTTGGGGGCAGCCAGGGAGGTCCTCCATTGGCACGGAGAGAACACCACCCCGAAGCGCTTTTCTCCCGGTCTTGGGAGCATTGTGCGAGGCTGGCGGGAACAGCGGGCGGGAGTGCTTGCAAACCGGCCTTTGGAGGCAGCTTGGGAGGTCTTCCAAGGGCCCGGAGAGAGCACCATCCCGAAGCACTTTTCTCACGGAACTGGGAGCATTGTTCGCGGCTGTCGGGAACAGAGGACATGAGTGCTTGCAAACCGGCCTTTAGAGGCAGCCTGGGAGTCTTCCAAGGGCCCGGAGAGAGACCACCCCAAAATGCTTTTCTCCCGGGCTTGGGAGCATTGTGTGCGGCTGGCGGGTCAGCGGGAGGGAGTTCTTGAAAACCAGCCTTTGGAGGCAGCCGGGGAGGTCTTCCAAGGGCCGGGAGAGAGCACCACCCCGAAGCGCTTTTCTCCCAGGCTTGGGAGCATTGTGCGCGGCTGGCGGGAACAGCGGGATTGAGTGCTTGCAAACCGGCCTTTGGAGGCAGCCGGGGAGGTCTTCCAAGGGCCCGAAGAGAGCACCACCCCGAAGCGCTTTTCTCCCGTGATTGGGAGCATTGTGTGCGGCTGGCGGGACAGCGGGAGGGAGTACTTGAAATCCAGCCTTTGGAGGCAGCCGGGGAGGTCTTCCAAGGGCCGGGAGAGAGCACCACCCTGAAGGGCTTTTCTCCTGGGCTTGGAGCATTTGCACGGATGGCGGGAACAGCGAGTGGGAGTGCTTGCAAACCGGCATTTGGGGGCAGCCCGGGAGGTCTTTCTTGGGCCCAGAGAGAACACCACCCCGAAACGCTTTTCTCCCGGGCTTGGGAGCATTGTGCGCGGGTGGCGGGAACAGCAGGCAGAAGTGCTTGCAAACCGGCCTTGGAGGCAGCCGGGGAGGTCTTCCAAAGCCCGGAGTGAGCACCACCCCAAAATGCTTTTCTCCCGGGCTTGGGAGCATTGTGCGCAGCTGGCGTGAACAGCGGGATTGAGTGCTTGCAAACCAGCCTTTGGAGGCAGCCGGGGAGGTCTTCCAGCGGGAGAGTGCCAGTTGTTCTCAGAGGCCCCACAGGCCAGGGGCAGGACCCAGCAGTGTCCCTGCCTCTGGCAGCCTTGCCCAGACCTTCCTGGCCTCCGGGGGTACTACCCCACCAAGGGGCAGGCTGCGGGGACTGGGTCCAGACATGCCCGGGCGCCTCCCCAGGCTCATCCCCGCTCGTGCCTTTCCCCTGGGCCTAGGCCTCGGTTGAGGCCTCCTTGGAGAGGAGGTTGCCGGCAGGGGCTGTCTGCACACTGCAAGGTGCTGGAGCTCAGAGGGCCTCGTCAGAGGGAAAGGACCAGCAAAGGGCTGGATGCCCAAGACCTCTTTGACCCAGCAGCCTCAGGGCAGCAGGGAGAGCAAGAGGCCCAACTTGCCCCTAGGTCGGCTCTACCCCGTCCCACACAGGCAGCCAGCCCAGCAGCAGCCTGGCAGTGTCTGGCTCCCCCGAACTCTCTGCCGGTGTAGGGGGCAGGAACAGACGTGTGCATGTCGTTCTGCCTTGGCCTGGGAGTGTGTTCCCCCTGCCTGTCCCCCAGGCTCAGGGGCAAGGGCCCGGAGAGAGCACCACCCCGAAGCGCTTTTCTCCCAGGCTTGGGAGCATTGTGCGTGCCTGGCGGGAACAGCGGGCGGGAGTGCTTGCAAACCGGCCTTTGGAGGCAGCCGGGGAGTTCTTCCAGTGGGAGAGGGCCGGTTGTGCTCAGAGGCCCCACAGGCCAGGGGCAGGACCCAGCAGGGCCCCTGCCCCTGGCCAGCCTTGCCCAGACCTTCCTGGCCTCCGGGGGTACTGCCCCACCAAGGGGCAGGCTGCGGGGACTGGGTCCAGACATGCCCGGGCGCCTCCCCAGGCTCATCCCCGCTGGTGCCTTTCCCCTGGGCCTAGGCCTCGGTTGAGGCCTCCTTGGAGAGGAGGTTGCTGGCAGGGGCTGTCTCCACACTGCAAGGTGCTGGAGCTCAGAGGGCTTCGTCAGAGGGAAGGGACCAGCAAGGGGCTGGATGCCCAAGACCTCTTTGGCCCAGCAGCCTCAGGGCAGCACGGAGAGCAAGAGGCCCAACTTGCCCCTAGGTCGGCTCTGCCACTTCCCACACAGGCGGCCAGCCCAGCAGCTGCCTGACAGACTCTGGCTCCCCCGAGCTCTCTGCCGGTGCAGGGGGCAGGAACAGACGTGTGCATGTGGTTCTGACTTGGCCTGGGAGTGTGGACACCGTGCCTTGACCCCAGGCTCAGGGGCAAGGGCCCGGAGAGAGCACCACCCTGAAGCGCTTTTCTCCCGGGCTTGGGAGCATTGTGCACGCCTGCTGGGAACAGTGGGCGGGAGCGCTTGCAAACCGGCCTTTGGAGGCAGCCGGGGAGGTCTTCCAGTGGGAGAGGGCCGGTTGTGCTCAGAGGCCCCACAGGCCATGGGGAGGACCCAGCAGGGCCCCTGCCCCTGGCCAGCCTTACCCAGATCTTCCTGGCCTCCGGGGGTACTGCCCCACCAAGGGGCAGGCTGCGGGGACTGGGTCCAGACATGCCCGGGCGCCTCCCCAGGCTCATCCCCGCTGGTGCCTTTCCCCTGGGCCTAGGCCTCGGTTGAGGCCTCCTTGGAGAGGATGTTGCTGGCAGGGGCTGTCTCCACACTGCAAGGTGCTGGAGCTCAGAGGGCCTCGTCAGAGGGAAGGGACCAGCAAGGGGCTGGATGCCCAAGACCTCTTTGGCCCAGCAGCCTCAGGGCAGCAGGGAGAGGAAGAGGCCCAACTTGCCCCTAGGTCGGCTCTGCCCCTTCCCACACAGGCGGCCAGCCCAGCAGCTGCCTGACAGACTCTGGCTCCCCCGAGCTCTCTGCCAGTGCAGGGGTCAGGAACAGACGTGTGCATGTGGTTCTGCCTTGGTCTGGGAGTGTGGACCAACTGCCTGGCCCCCAGGCTCAGGGGCAAGGGCCCGAGGAGAGCACCACCCCGAAGCGCTTTTCTCCCGGGCTTGGGAGCATTGTGCTTGCCTGGCGGGAACAGCGGGCGGGAGTGTTGGCAAACTGGCCTTTGGAGGCAGCCGGGGAGTTCTTCCTGTGGGAGAGGGCCGGTTGTGCTCAGAGGCCCCACAGGCCAGGGGCAGGACCCAGCAGGGCCCCTGCCCCTGGCCAGCCTTGCCCAGACCTTCCTGGCCTCCGGGGGTACTGCCCCACCAAGGGGCAGGCTGCGGGGACTGGGTCCAGACATGCCCGGGCGCCTCCCCAGGCTCATCCCCGCTGGTGCCTTTCCCCTGGGCCTAGGCCTCGGTTGAGGCCTCCTTGGAGAGGAGGTTGCTGGCAGGGGCTGTCTCCACACTGCAAGGTGCTGGAGCTCAGAGGGCCTCGTCAGAGGGAAGGGACCAGCAAGGGGCTGGATGCCCAAGACCTCTTTGGCCCAGCAGCCTCAGGGCAGCAGGGAGAGCAAGAGGCCCAACTTGCCCCTAGGTCGGCTCTGCCACTTCCCACACAGGCGGCCAGCCCAGCAGCTGCCTGACAGACTCTGGCTCCCCCGAGCTCTCTGCCGGTGCAGGGGGCAGATCAGACGTGTGCATGTGGTTCTGCCTTGGCCTGGGAGTGTGGACACCCTGCCTTGCCCCCAGGCTCAGGGGCAAGGGCCCAGAGAGAGCACCACCCTGAAGCGCTTTTCTTCCGGGCTTAGGAGCATTGTGCCCGCCTGCTGGTAACAGTGGCCGGGAACGCTTGCAAACCGGCCTTTGGAGGCAGCCGGGGAGGTCTTCCAGTGGGAGAGGGCCGGTTGTGCTCAGAGGCCCCACCGGCCAGGGGCAGGACCCAGCAGGTCCCCTGCCCCTGGCCAGCCTTACCCAGACCTTCCTGGCCTCCGGGGGTACTGCCCCACCAAGGGGCAGGCTGCGGGGACTGGGTCCAGACATGCCCGGGCGCCTCCCCAGGCTCATCCCCGCTGGTGCCTTTCCCCTGGGCCTAGGCCTCGGTTGAGGCCTCCTTGGAGAGGAGATTGCTGGCAGGTGCTGTCTCCACACTGCAAGGTGCTGGAGCTCAGAGGGCCTCGTCAGAGGGAAGGGACCAGCAAAGGGCTGGATGCCCAAGACGTCTTTGGCCCAGCAGCCTCAGGGCAGCAGGGAGAGCAAGAGGCCCAACTTGCCCCTAGGTCGGCTCTGCCCCTTCCCACACAGGCGGCCAGCCCAGCACCTGCCTGAGAGACTCTGGCTCCCCCGAGCTCTCTGCCGGTGTAGGTGGCAGGAACAGACGTGTTCATGTCGTTCTGTCTTGGCCTGGGAGTGTGTTCCCCCTGCCTGGCGCGCAGGCTTAGGGGCAAGGGCCCGGAGAGAGCACCACCCCGAAGCGCTTTTCTCCCGGGCTTGGGAGCATTGTGCGTGCCTGGCGGGAACAGCGGGCGGGAGTGCTTGCAAACCGGCCTTTCGAGGCAGACGGGGAGGTCTTCCAGCGGGAGAGTGCCGGATGTGCTCAGACGTCCCACAGGCCAGGGGCAGGACCCAGCGCTGTCCCTGCCCCTGGCAGCCTTGCACAGACCTTCCTGGCCTCCGGGGGTACTGCCCCACCAAGGGGCAGGCTGCGGGGACTGGGTCCAGACATGCCCGGGCGCCTCCCCAGGCTCAGCCCCGCTGGTGCCTTTCCCCTGGGCCTAGGCCTCGGTTGAGGCCTCATTGGAGAGGAGGTTGCTGGCAGGGGCTGTCTCCACACTGCAAGGTGCTGGAGCTCAGAGGGCCTCGTCAGAGGGAAGGGACCAGCAAGGGGCTGGATGCCCAAGACGTCTTTGGCCCAGCAGCCTCAGGGCAGCAGGGAGAGGAAGAGGCCCAACTTGCCCCTAGGTCGGCTCTGCTTCTTCCCACACAGGCGGCCAGCCCAGCACCTGCCTGACAGACTCTGGCTCCCCCGAGCTCTCTGCCGGTGCAGGGGTCAGGAACAGACGTGTGCATGTGGTTCTGCCTTGGTCTGGGAGTGTGGACCCACTGCCTGGCCCCCAGGCTCAGGGGCAAGGGCCCGGAGAGAGCACCACCCCGAAGCGCTTTTCTCCCGGGCTTGGGAGCATTGTGCGAGCCTGGCGTGAACAGCGGGCGGGAGTGTTTGCAAACAGGACTTTGGAGGCAGCTGGGGAGGTCTTCCAGTAGGAGAGAGCCGGTTGTGCTCAGAGGCCTCACAGGGCAGGGGCAGGACCCAGCAGGGCCCCTGCCCCTGGCCAGCCTTACCCAGACCTTCCTGGCCTCCGGGGGTACTGCCCCACCAAGGGGCAGGCTGCGGGGACTGGGTCCAGACATGCCCGGGCGCCTCCCCTGGCTCATCCCCGCTGGTGCCTTTCCCCTGGGCCTAGGCCTCGATTGAGGCCTCCTTGGAGAGGAGGTTGCTGGCAGGGGCTGTCTCCACACTGCAAGGTGCTGGAGCTCAGAGGGCCTCGTCAGAGGGAAGGGACCAGTAAGGGGCTGGATGCCCAAGACGTCTTTGGCCCAGCAGCCTCAGGGCAGCAGGGAGAGCAAGAGGCCCAACTTGCCCCTAGGTCGGCTCTGCCCCTTCCCACACAGGCGGCCAACCCAGCAGCTGCCTGACAGACTGTGGTTCCCCCAAGCTCTCTGCCGGTGCAGGGGACAGGAACAGACGTGGGCATGTGGTTCTGCCTAAGCCAGGGAGTGTGTTCCCCGTGCCTTGCCCCCAGGCTCAGGGGCAAGGGCCCGGAGAGAGACCCACCCCAATGCGCTTTTCTCCCGGGCTTGGGAGCATTGTGCGAGCCTGGCGTGAACAGCGGGCGGGAGTGTTTGCAAACAGGACTTTGGAGGCAGCCGGGGAGGTCTTCCAGTGGGAGAGGGCCGGTTGTGCTCAGAGGCCCCACAGGCCAGGGGCAGGACCCAGCAGGGCCCCTGACCCTGGCCAGCCTTGCCCAGACCTTCCTGGCCTCCGGGGGTACTGCCCCACCAAGGGGCAGGCTGCGGGGACTGGGTCCAGACATCCCCGGGCGCCTCCCCAGGCTCATCCCCGCTGGTGCCTTTCCCCTGGGCCTAGGCCTCGGTTGAGGCCTCCTTGGAGAGGAGGTTGCTGGCAGGGGCTGTCTCCACACTGCAAGGTGCTGGAGATCAGAGGGCCTCGTCAGAGGGAAGGGACCAGCAAAGGGCTGGATGCCCAAGACCTCTTTGACCCAGCAGCCTCAGGGCAGCAGGGAGAGCAAGAGGCCCAACTTGCCCCTAGGTCGGCTCTGCCACGTCCCACACAGGCGGCCAGCCCAGCAGCAGCCTGGCAGTCTCTGGCTCCCCCGAGCTCTCTGCCGGTGTAGGGGGCAGGAACAGACGTGTGCATGTCGTTCTGCCTTGGCCTGGGAGTGTGTTCCCCCTGCCTGGCCCCCAGGCTCAGGGGCAAGGGCCCGGTGAGAGCACCACCCCGAAGCGCTTTTCTCCCGGGCTTGGGAGCATTGTGCGTGCCTGGCGGGAACAGCGGGCGGGAGTGCTTGCAAACCGGCCTTTCGAGGCAGACGGGGAGGTCTTCCAGCGGGAGAGTGCCGGTTGTGCTCAGACGCCCCACAGGCCAGGGGCAGGACCCAGCAGTGTCCCTGCCCCTGGCAGCCTTGCCCAGACCTTCCTGGCCTCCGGGGGTACTGCCCCACCAAGGGGCAGGCTGCGGGGACTGGGTCAAGACATGCCCGGGCGCCTCCCCAGGCTCATCCCCGCTGGTGCCTTTCCCCTGGGCCTAGGCCTCGGTTGAGGCGTTCTTGGAGAGGAGGTTGCTGGCAGGGGCTGTCTCCACACTGCAAGGTACTGGAGCTCAGAGGGCCTCGTCAGAGGGAAGGGACCAGCAAGGGGCTGGATGCCCAAGACGTCTTTGGCCCTGCAGCCTCAGGGCAGCAGGGAGAGCAAGAGGCCCAACTTGCCCCTAGGTCGGCTCTGCCCCTTCCCACACAGGCGGCCAGCCCAGCAGCTGCCTGACAGACTCTGGCTCCCCCGAGATCTCTGCCGGTGCAGGGGGCAGATCAGACGTGTGCATGTGGTTCTGCCTTGTCCTGGGAGTGTGGACACCCTGCCTTGCCCCCAGGCTCAGGGGCAAGGGCCCGGAGAGAGCACCACCCTGAAGCGCTTTTCTCCCGGGCTTGGGAGCATTGTGCACGCCTGCTGGGAACAGTGGGCGGGAGCGCTTGCAAACCGGCCTTTGGAGGCAGCCGGGGAGGTCTTCCAGTGGGAGAGGGCCGGTTGTGCTCAGAGGCCCCACAGGCCAGGGGCAGGACGCAGCAGGGCCCCTGCCCCTGGCCAGCCTTGACCAGACCTTCCTGGCCTCCGGGGGTACTGCCCCACCAAGGGGCAGGCTGCGGGGCCTGGGTCTAGACATGCCCGGGCCCCTCCACTGGCTCATCCCCGCTGGTGCCTTTCCCCTGGGCCTAGGCCTCGGTTGAGGCCTCCTTGGAGAGGAGGTTGCTGGCAGGGGCTGTCTCCACACTGCAAGGTGCTGGAGCTCAGAGGGCCTCGTCAGAGGGAAGGGACCAGTAAGGGGCTGGATGCCCAAGACGTCTTTGGCCCAGCAGCCTCAGGGCAGCAGGGAGAGCAAGAGGCCCAACTTGCCCCTAGGGCGGCTCTGCCCCTTCCCACACAGGCGGCCAACCCAGCAGCTGCCTGACAGACTCTGGCTCCCCCAAGCTCTCTGCCGGTGCAGGGGACAGGAACAGACGTGGGCATGTGGTTCTGCCTTGGCCTGGGAGTGTGTTCCCCATGCCTTGCCCCCAGGCTCAGGGGCAAGGGCCCGGAGAGAGCAACACCCCGAAGCGCTTTTCTCCTGGCCTTGGGAGCGTTGTGCGTGCCTGGCGGGAACAGCGGGCGGGAGTGTTGGCAAACCCGCCTTTGGAGGCAGCCGGGGAGGTCTTCCAGTGGGAGAGGGCCGGTTGTGCTCAGAGGCCCCACAGGCCAGGGGCAGGACCCAGCAGGGACCCTGCCCCTGGTCAGCCTTGCCCAGACCTTCCTGGCCTCCGGGGGTACTGCCCCACCAAGGGGCAGGCTGCGGGGACTGGGTCCTGATATGCCCGTGCGCCTCCACTGGCTCATCCCCGCTGGTGCCTTTCCCCTGGGCCTAGGCCTCGGTTGAGGCCTCCTTGGAGAGGAGGTTGCTGGCAGGGGCTGTCTCCACACTGCAAGGTGCTGGAGCTCAGAGGGCCTCGTCAGAGGGAAGGGACCAGCAAGGGGCTGGATGCCCAAGACCTCTTTGGCCCAGCAGCCTCAGGGCAGCAAGGAGAGCAAGAGGCCCAACTTGCCCCTAGGTCGGCTCTGCCCCTTCCCACACAGGCGGCCAGCCCAGCAGCTGCCTGACAGACTCTGGCTCCCCCCAGCTCTCTGCCGGTGGAGGGGGCAGGAACAGACGTGTGCATGTTGTTGTGCCTTGGCCTGGGACTGTGGATCCCCTGCCTGACCCTCAGGCTCAGGGGCAAGGGCCCGGAGAGACCACCACCCCGAAGCGCTTTTCTCCCGGGCTTGGGAGCATTGTGCGCGGCTGGCGGGAACAGCGGGATTGAGTGCTTGCAAACTGGCCTTTGGAGGCAGCCGGGGAGGTCTTCCAAGGGCCGGGAGAGAGCACCACCCTGAAGCGCTTTTCTCCTAGGCTTGGGAGCATTGTGCGCGGCTGGCGGGAACAGCGGGCATGAGTGCTTGCAAACCGGCCTTTGGAGACAAACGGGGAGGTCTTCCAAGGGCCCGTAGAGAGCACCACCCCGAAGCGCTTTTCTCCCGTGATTGGGAGCATTGTGTGCGGCTGGCGGGACAGCGGGAGGGAGTACTTGAAATCCAGCATTTGGAGGCAGCCGGGGAGGTCTTCCAAGTGCCGGGAGAGAGCACCACCCTGAAGGGCTTTTCTCCTGGGCTTGGAGCATTTGCACGGATGGCGGGAACAGCGAGTGGGAGTGCTTGCAAACCGGCATTTGGGGGCAGCCCGGGAGGTCTTTCTTGGGCCCAGAGAGAACACCACCCCGAAACGCTTTTCTCCCGGGCTTGGGAGCATTGTGCGCGGGTGGCGGGAACAGCAGACAGAAGTGCTTGCAAACCGGCCTTGGAGGCAGCCGGGGAGGTCTTCCAAAGCCCGGAGTGAGCACCACCCCAAAATGCTTTTCTCCCGGGCTTGGGAGCATTGTGCGCAGCTGGCGTGAACAGCGGGATTGAGTGCTTGCAAACCAGCCTTTGGAGGCAGCCGGGGAGGTCTTCCAGCGGGAGAGTGCCAGTTGTGCTCAGAGGCCTCACAGGCCAGGGGCAGGACCCAGCAGGGCCCCTGCCCCTGGCCAGCCTTGCCCAGACCTTCCTGGCCTCCGGGGGTACTGCCCCACCAAGGGGCAGGCTGCGGGGCCTAGGTCCAGACATGCCCGGGCGCCTCCCCAGGCTCATCCCCGCTGGTGCCTTTCCCCTGGGCCTAGGCCTCGGTTGAGGCCTCCTTGGAGAGGAGGTTGCCGGCAGGGGCTGTCTGCACACTGCAAGGTGCTGGAGCTCAGAGGGCCTCGTCAGAGGGAAAGGACCAGCAAAGGGCTGGATGCCCAAGACCTCTTTGACCCAGCAGCCTCAGGGCAGCAGGGAGAGCAAGAGGCCCAACTTGCCCCTAGGTCGGCTCTACCCCGTCCCACACAGGCAGCCAGCCCAGCAGCAGCCTGGCAGTCTCTGGCTCCCCCGAACACTCTGCCGGTGTAGGGGGCAGGAACAGACGTGTGCATGTCGTTCTGCCTTGACCTGGGAGTGTGTTCCCCCTGCCTGTCCCCCAGGCTCAGGGGCAAGGGCCCGGAGAGAGCACCACCCCGAAGCGCTTTTCTCCCGGGCTTGGGAGCATTGTGCGTGCCTGGCGGGAACAGCGGGCGGGAGTGCTTGCAAACCGGCCTTTGGAGGCAGCCGGGGAGGTCTTCCAGCGGGAGAGTGCCGGTTGTGCTCAGACGCCCCACAGGCCAGGGGCAGGACCCAGCAGTGTCCCTGCCCCTGGCAGCCTTGCCCAGACCCTCCTGGCCTCCGGGGGTACTGCCCCACCAAGGGGCAGGCTGCGGGGACTGGGTCCAGACATGCCCGGGCGCCTCCCCAGGCTCATCCCCGCTGGTGCCTTTCCCCTGGGCCTAGGCCTCGGTTGAGGCCTCCTTGGAGAGGAGGTTGCTGGCAGGGGCTGTCTCCACACTGCAAGGTGCTGGAGCTCAGAGGGCCTCGTGAGAGGGAAGGGACCAGCAAGGGACTGGATGCCCAAGACCTCTTTGGCCCAGCAGCCTCAGGGCAGCAGGGAGAGGAAGAGGCCCAACTTGCCCCTAGGTCGGCTCTGCCCCTTCCCACACAGGCGGCCAGCCCAGCAGCTGCCTGACAGACTCTGGCTCCCCCGAGCTCTCTGCCGGTGCAGGGGTCAGGAAAAGACGTGTGCATGTGGTTCTGCGTTGGTCTGGGAGTGTGGACCAACTGCCTCGCCCCCACGCTCAGGGGCAAGGGCCCGGAGAGAGCAACACCCCGAAGCGCTTTTCTCCCGGGCTTGGGAGAATTGTGCGTGCCTGGCGGGAACAGCGGGCGGGAGTGTTGGCAAACCGGCCTTTGGAGGCAGCCGGGGAAGTCTTCCAGTGGGAGAGGGCCGGTTGTGCTCAGAGGCCCCACAGGCCAAGGGCAGGACCCAGCAGGGCCCCTGCCCGTGGCCAGCCTTGCCCAGACCTTCCTGGCCTCCGGGGGTACTGCCCCACCAAGGGGCAGGCTGCGGGGACTGGGTCCAGACATGCCCGGGCGCCTCCCCAGGCTCATCCCCGCTGGTGCCTTTCCCCTGGTCCTAGGCCTCGGTTGAGGCCTCCTTGGAGAGGAGGTTGCTGGCAGGGGCTGTCTCCACACTGCAAGGTGCTGGAGCTCAGAGGGCCTCGTCAGAGGGAAGGGACAAGCAAGGGGCTGGATGCCCAAGATCTCTTTGGTCCCAGCAGCCTCAGGGCAGCAGGGAGAGCAAGAGGCCCAACTTGCCCCTAGGTCGGCTCTGCCACTTCCCACACAGGCGGCCAGCCCAGCAGCTGCCTGACAGACTCTGGCTCCACCGAGCTCTCTGCCGGTGCAGGGGGCAGATCAGACGTGTGCATGTGGTTCTGCCTTGTCCTGGGAGTGTGGACACCCTGCCTTGCCCCCAGGCTCAGGGGCAAGGGCCCAGAGAGAGCACCACCCTGAAGCGCTTTCCTCCCGGGCTTGGGAGCATTGTGCACGCCTGCTGGGAACAGTGGGCGGTAGCGCTTGCAAACCGGCCTTTGGAGGCAGCCGGGGAGGTCTTTCAGTGGGAGAGGGCCGGTTGTGCTCAGAGGCCCCACAGGCCAGGGGCAGGACGCAGCAGGGCCCCTGCCCCTGGCCAGCCTTGCCCAGACCTTCCTGGCCTCCGGGGGTACTGCCCCACCAAGGGGCAGGCTGCGGGAACTGGGTCCAGACATGCTCGGGCGCCTCCCCTGGCTCATCCCCGCTGGTGCCTTTCCCCTGGGCCTAGGCCTCGGTTGAGGCCTCCTTGGAGAGGAGGTTGCTGGCAGGGGCTGTCTCCACACTGCAAGGTGCTGGAGCTCAGAGGGCCTCGTCAGAGTGAAGGGACCAGTGAGGGGCTGGATGCCCAAGACGTCTTTGGCCCAGCAGCCTCAGGGCAGCAGGGAGAGCAAGCGGCCCAACTTGCCCCTAGGTCGGCTCTGCCCCTTCCCACACAGGCGGCCAACCCAGCACCTGCCTGACAGACTCTGGCTCCCCCAAGCTCTCTGCCGGTGCAGGGGACAGGAACAGACGTGTGCATGTGTTTCTGCCTTGGCCTGGGAGTGTGTTCCCCCTGCCTTGCCCCCAGGCTCAGGGGCAAGGGCCCGGAGAGAGCACCACTCCGAAGTGCTTTTCTCCCGGGCTTGGGAGCATTGTGCGAGCCTGACGTGAACAGCGGGCGGGAGTGTTTGCAAACAGGACTTTGGAGGCAGCCGGGGAGGTCTTCCAGTGGGAGAGGGCCGGTTGTGCTCAGAGGCCCCACAGGCCAGGGGCAGGACCCAGCAGGGCCCCTGCCCCCGGCCAGACTTGCCCAGACCTTCCTGGACTCCGGGGGTACTGCCCCACCAAGGGGCAGGCTGCGGGAACTGGGTCCAGACATGCTCGGGCGCCTCCCCTGGCTCATCCCCGCTGGTGCCTTTCCCCTGGGTGTAGTCCTCGGTTGAGGCCTCTTTGGAGAGGAGGTTGCTGGCAGGGGCTGTCTCCACACTGCAAGGTGCTGGAGCTCAGAGGGCCTCGTCAGAGGGAAGGCACCAGCAAAGGGCTGGATGCCCAAGACCTCTTTGGCCCAGCAGCCTCAGGGCAGCAGGGAGAGCAAGAGGCCCAACTTGCCCCTAGGTCGGCTCTGCCCCGTCCCACACAGGCAGCCAGCCCAGCAGCAGCCTGGCAGTCTCTGGCTCCCCCGAGCTCTCTGCCGGTGTAGGGGGCAGGAACAGACGTGTGCATGTCGTTCTCCCTTGGCCTGGGAGTGTGTTCCCCCTGCCTGGCCCCAGGCTCAGGGGCAAGGGCCCGGAGAGAGCACCAACCCGAAGCGCTTTTCTCCCGGGCTTGGGAGCATTGTGCGTGCCTGGGGGAACAGCGGGTGGGAGTGCTTGCAAACCGTCTTTTGGAGGCAGACGGGGAGGTCTTCCAGCGGGAGAGTGCCGGTTGTGTTCAGACGCCCAACAGGCCAGGGGCAGGACCCAGCAGTGTCCCTGCCCCTGGCAGCCTTGCCGAGACCTTCCTGGCTTCCGGGGGTACAGCCCCACCAAGGGGCAGGCTGCGGGGACTGGGTCCAGACATGGCCGGGCGCCTCCCCAGGCTCATCCCCGCTGGTGCCTTTCCCCTAGGCCTAGGCCTCGGTTGAGGCCTCCTTGGAGAGGAGGTTGCTGGCAGGGGCTGTCTCCACACTGCAAGGTGCTGGAGCTCAGAGGGCCTCATCAGAGGGAAGGGACCAGCAAGGGGCTGGATGCCCAAGACCTCTTTGGCCCAGCAGCCTCAGGGCAGCAGGGAGAGGAAGAGGCCCAACTTGCCCCTAGGTCGGCTCTGCCCCTTCCCACACAGGCGGCCAGCCCAGCAGCTGCCTGACAGACTCTGGCTCCCCCGAGCTCTCTGCCGGTGCAGGGGTCAGGAACAGACGTGTGCATGTGGTTCTGCCTTGGTCTCCGAGTGTGGACCAACTGCCTGGCCCCCAGGTTCAGGGGCAAGTGCCCGGAGAGAGCACCACCCCGAAGCGCTTTTCTCCCGGGCTTGGGAGAATTGTGCGCGCTTGGTGGGAACAGTGGGCGGGAGTGCTTGCAAACCGGCCTTTGGAGGCAGCCGGGGAGGTCTTCCAGTGGGAGAGGGCCGGTTGTGCTCAGAGGCCCCACAGGCCAGGGGCAGGACCCAGCAGGGCCCCTGCCCCTGGCCAGCCTTGCCCAGACCTTCCTGCCTCCGGGGTTACAGCCCCACAAAGGGGTAGGCTGCGGGGAATGGGTCCAGACATGCCTGGGCGCCTCCCCAGGCTCATCCCCGCTGGTGCCTTTCCCCTGGGCCTAGGCCTCGGTTGAGGCCTCCTTGGAGAGGAGGTTGCTGGCAGGGATTGTCTCCACACTGCAAGGTGCTGGAGCTCAGAGGGCCTCGTCAGAGGGAAGGGACCAGCAACGGGATGGATGCCCAAGACCTCTTTGGCCCAGCAGCCTCAGGGCAGCAGGGAGAGGAAGAGGCCCAACTTGCCCCTAGGTCGGCTCTGCCCCTTCCCACACAGGCGGCCAGCCCAGCAGCTGCCTGACAGACTCTGGCTCCCCCGAGCTCTCTGCCGGTGCAGGGGGCAGGAACAGACGTGTGCATGTGGTTCTGACTTGGCCTGGGAGTGTGGACACCGTGCCTTGACCCCAGGCTCAGGGGCAAGGGCCCGGAGAGAGCACCACCCTGAAGCGCTTTTCTCCCGGGCTTGGGAGCATTGTGCACGCCTGCTGGGAACAGTGGGCGGGAGCGCTTGCAAACCGGCCCTTGGAGGCAGTCGGGGAGGTCTTTCAGTGGGAGAGGGCCGGTTGTGTTCAGAGGCCCCACAGGCCAGGGGCAGGACCCAGCAGGGCCCCTGCCCCTGGCCAGCCTTACCCAGACCTTCCTGGCCTCCGGGGGTACTGCCCCACCAAGGGGCAGGCTGCGGGGACTGGGTCCAGACATGCTCGGGCGCCTCCCCTGGCTCATCCCCGCTGGTGCCTTTCCCCTGGGCCTAGGCCTCGGTTGAGGCCTCCTTGGAGAGGAGGTTGCTGGCAGGGGCTGTCTCCACACTGCAAGGTGCTGGAGCTCAGAGGGCCTCGTCAGAGGGAAGGGACCAGTAAGGGGCTGGATGCCCAAGACGTCTTTGGCCCAGCAGCCTCAGGGCAGCAGGGAGAGCAAGAGGCCCAACTTGCCCCTAGGGCGGCTCTGCCCCTTACCACACAGGCGGCCAGCCCAGCAGCTGCCTGACAGACTCTGGCTCCCCCAGCTCTCTGCCGGTGGAGGGGGCAGGAACAGACGTGTGCATGTTGTTGTGCCTTGGCCTGGGACTGTGGATCCCCTGCCTGGCCCCCAGGCTCAGGGGCAAGGGCCCGGAGAGACCACCACCCCGAAGCGCTTTTCTCCCGGGCTTGGGAGCATTGTGCGCGCCTGGCGGGAACAGTGGGCGGGAGTGCTTGCAAACCGGCCTTTGGAGGCAGCCGGGGAGGTCTTCCAGTGGGAGAGGGCCGGTTGTGCTCAGAGGCCCCACAGGCCAGGGGCAGGACCCAGCAGGGCCCCTGCCCCTGGCCAGCCTTGCCCAGACCTTCCTGGCCTCCGTGGGTACTGCCCCACCAAGGGGCAGGCTGCGGGGACAGGGTCCAGACATGCCCGGGCGCCTCCCCTGGCTCAACCCCGCTGGTGCCTTTCCCCTGGGCCTAGGCCTCGGTTGAGGCCTCCTTGGAGAGGAGATTGCTGGCAGGGGCTGTCTCCACACTGCAAGGTGCTGGAGCTCAGAGGGCCTCGTCAGAGGGAAGGGACCAGTAAGGGGCTGGATGCCCAAGACGTCTTTGGCCCTGCAGCCTCAGGGCAGCAGGGAGAGCAAGAGGCTCAACTTGCCCCTAGGTCGGCTCTGCCCCTTCCCACACAGGCGGCCAGCCCAGCACCTGCCTGAGAGACTCTGGCTCCCCCGAGCTCTCTGCCGGTGCAGGGGACAGGACCAGACGTGTGCATGTGTTTCTGCCTTGGTCTGGGAGTGTGTTCCCCTTGCCTTGCCCACAGGCTCAGGGGCAAGGGCCCGGAGAGAGCACCACCCCGAAGCGCTTTTCTCCCGGGCTTGGGAGCATTGTGCGTGCCTGGCGGGAAGAGCGGGCAGGAGTGTTGGCAAACTGGCCTTTGGAGGCAGCCGGGGAGGTCTTCCAGTGGGAGAGGGCCGGTTGTGCTCAGAGGCCCCACAGGCCATGGGGAGGACCCAGCAGGGCCCCTGCCCCTGGCCAGCCTTGCCCAGATCTTCCTGGCCTCCGGGGGTACTGCCCCACCAAGGGGCAGGCTGCGGGGACTGGGTCCAGACATGCCCGGGCGCCTCCCCAGGCTCATCCCGCTGGTGCCTTTCCCCTGGGCCTAGGCCTCGGTTGAGGCCTCCTTGGAGAGGATGTTGCTGGCAGGGGCTGTCTCCACACTGCAAGGTGCTGGAGCTCAGAGGGCCTCGTCAGAGGGAAGGGACCAGCAAGGGGCTGGATGCCCAAGAACTCTTTGGCCCAGCAGCCTCAGGGCAGCAGGGAGAGGAAGAGGCCCAACTTGCCCCTAGGTCGGCTCTGCCCCTTCCCACACAGGCGGCCAGCCCAGCAGCTGCCTGACAGACTCTGGCTCCACCGAGCTCTCTGCCGGTGCAGGGGTCAGGAACAGACGTGTGCATGTGGTTCTGCCTTGGTCTGGGAGTGTGGACCCACTGCCTGGCCCCCAGGCTCAGGGGCAAGGGCCCGAGGAGAGCACCACCCCGAAGCGCTTTTCTCCCGGGCTTGGGAGCATTGTGCTTGCCTGGCGGGAACAGCGGGCGGGAGTGTTGGCAAACTGGCCTTTGGAGGCAGCCGGGGAGTTCTTCCAGTGGGAGAGGGCCGGTTGTGCTCAGAGGCCCCACAGGCCAGGGGCAGGACCCAGCAGGGCCCCTGCCCCTGGCCAGCCTTGCCCAGACCTTCCTGGCCTCCAGGGGTACTGCCCCACCAAGGGGCAGGCTGCGGGGACTGGGTCCAGACATGCCCGGGCGCCTCCCCAGGCTCATCCCCGCTGGTGCCTTTCCCCTGGGCCTAGGCCTCGGTTGAGGCCTCCTTGGAGAGGAGGTTGCTGGCAGGGGCTGTCTCCACACTGCAAGGTGCTGGAGCTCAGAGGGCCTCGTCAGAGGGAAGGGACCAGCAAGGGGCTGGATGCCCAAGACCTCTTTGGCCCAGCAGCCTCAGGGCAGCAGGGAGAGCAAGAGGCCCAACTTGCCCCTAGGTCGGCTCTGCCACTTCCCACACAGGCGGCCAGCCCAGCAGCTGCCTGACAGACTCTGGCTCCCCCGAGCTCTCTGCCGGTGCAGGGGGCAGATCAGACGTGTGCATGTGGTTCTGCCTTGGCCTGGGAGTGTGGACACCCTGCATTGCCCCCAGGCTCAGGGGCAAGGGCCCAGAGAGAGCACCACCCTGAAGCGCTTTTCTTCCGGGCTTAGGAGCATTGTGCCGGCCTGCTGGTAACAGTGGCCGGGAGCGCTTGCAAACCGGCCTTTGGAGGCAGCCGGGGAGGTCTTCCAGTGGGAGAGGGCCGGTTGTGCTAAGAGGCCCCACAGGCCAGGGGCAGGACCCAGCAGGGCCCCTGTCCCTGGCCAGCCTTACCCAGACCTTCCTGGCCTCCGGGGGTACTGCCCCACCAAGGGGCAGGCTGCGGGGACTGGGTCCAGACATGCTCGGGCGCCTCCCCTGGCTCATCCCCGCTGGTGCCTTTCCCCTGGGCCTAGGCCTCGGTTGAGGCCTCCTTGGAGAGGAGGTTGCTGACAGGGGCTGTCTCCACACTGCAAGGTGCTGGAGCTCAGAGGGCCTCATCAGAGGGAAGGGACCAGTAAGGGGCTGGATGCCCAAGACGTCTTTGGACCAGCAGCCTCAGGGCAGCAGGGAGAGCAAGAGGCCCAACTTGCCGCTAGGGCGGCTCTGCCCCTTCCCACACAGGCGGCCAACCCAGCAGCTGCCTGACAGACTCTGGCTCCCCCAAGCTCTCTGCCGGTGCAGGGGACAGGAACAGACGTGGGCATGTTGTTCTGCCTTGGCCTGGGAGTGTGTTCCCCATGCCTTGCCCCCAGGCTCAGGGGCAAGGGCCCGGAGAGAGCACCACCCCGAAGCGCTTTTCTCCCGGGCTTGGGAGCATTGTGCAAGTCTGGCGTGAACAGCGGTGGGAGTGTTGGCAAACAGGACTTTAGAGGCAGCCGGGGAGGTCTTCCAGTTGGAGAGGGCCGGTTGTGCTCAGAGGCCCCACAGGCCAGGGGCAGGACCCAGCAGGTCCCCTGCCCCTGGCCAGCCTTTCGCAGATCTTCCTGGACTCCGGGGGTACTGCCCCACCAAGGGGCAGGCTGCGGGGACTGGGTCCAGACATGCCCGGGCGCCTCCCCAGGCTCATCCCCGCTGGTGCCTTTCCCCTGGTCATAGGTCTCGGTTGAGGCCTCCTTGGAGAGGAGGTTGCTGGCAGGGGCTGTCTCCACACTGCAAGGTGCTGGAGCTCAGAGGGCCTCCTCAGAGGGAAGGGACAAGCAAAGGGCTGGATGCCCAAGACCTCTTTGGCCCAGCAGCCTCAGGGCAGCAGGGAGAGCAAGAGGCCCAACTTGCCCCTAGGTCGGCTCTGCCCCTTCCCACAAAGGCGGCCAGCCCAGCAGCTGCCTGACAGACTCTGGCTCCCCCGAGCTCTCTGCCGGTGCAGGGGTCAGGAACAGACGTGTGCATGTGGTTCTGCCTTGGCCTGGGAGTGTGGAACCCCTGCCTGGCCCCCAGGCTCAGGGGCAAGGGCCCGGAGAGAGCACCACCCCGAAGCGCTTTTCTCCCGGGCTTGGGAGCATTGTGCGTGCCTGGCGGGAACAGCGGGCGGGAGTGCTTGCAAACCGGCCTTTGGAGGCAGACGGGGAGGTCTTCCAGCGGGAGAGTGCCGGTTGTGCTCAGACGCCCCACAGGCCAGGGGCACGACCCAGCAGGGCCCCTGCCCCTCGCAGCCTTGCCCAGACCTTCCTGGCCTCCGGGGGTACTGCCCCACCAAGGGGCAGGCTGCGGGGACTGGGTCCAGACATGCCCGTGCGCCTCCACTGGCTCATCCCCGCTGGTGCCTTTCCCCTGGGCCTAGGCCTCGGTTGAGGCCTCCTTGGAGAGGAGGTTGCTGGCAGGGGCTGTCTCCACACTGCAAGGTGCTGGAGCTCAGAGGGCCTCGTCAGAGGGAAGGGACCAGCAAGGGGCTGGATGGCCAAGACCTCTTTGGCCCAGCAGCCTCATGGCAGCAGGGAGAGCAAGAGGCCCATCTTGCCCCTAGGTCGGCTCTGCCCCTTCCCACACAGGCGGCCAGCCCAGCAGCTGCCTGACAGACTCTGGCTCCCCCGAGCTCTCTGCCGGTGCAGGGGGCAGATCAGACGTGTGCATGTGGTTCTGCCTTGGCCTGGGAGTGTGGACACCCTGCCTTGCCCCCAGGCTCAGGGGCAAGGGCCCAGAGAGAGCACCACCCTGAAGCGCTTTTCTCCCGGGCTTGGGAGCATTGTGCACGCCTGCTGGGAACAGTGGGCGGGAGCGCTTGCAAACCGGCCTTTGGAGGCAGCCGGGGAGGTCTTCCAGTGGGAGAGGGCCGGTTGGGCTCAGAGGCCCCACAGGCCAGGGGCAGGACCCAGCAGGGCCCCTGCCCCTGGCCAGCCTTGCCCAGACCTTCCTGGCCTCCGGGGGTACTGCCCCACCAAGGGGCAGGCTGCGGGGACTGGGTCCAGACATGCTCGGGCGCCTCCCCTGGCTCATCACCGCTGGTGCCTTTCCCCTGGGCCTAGGCCTCCCTTGAGGCCTCCATGGAGAGGAGGTTGCTGGCAGGGGCTGTCTCCACAGTGCAAGGTGCTGGAGCTCAGAGGGCCTCGTCAGAGGGAAGAGACCAGTAAGGGGCTGGATGCACAAGATGTCTTTGGCCCAGCAGCCTCAGGGCAGCAGGGAGAGCAAGAGGCCCAACTTGCCCCTAGGTCGGCTCTGCCCCATCCCAGACAGGCAGCCAGCCCAGCAGCAGCCTGGCATTCTCTGGCTCCCCCGAGCTCTCTGCCGGTGTAGGGGGCAGGAACAGACGTGTGCATGTCGTTCTGCCTTGGCCTGGGAGTGTGTTCCCACTGCCTGGCCCCCAGGCTCAGGGGCAAGGGCCCGGAGAGAGCACCACCCCGAAGCGCTTTTCTCCCGGGCTGGTAGCATTGTGCGTGCCTGGCGGGAACAGCGGGCGGGAGTGCTTGCAAACCGGCCTTTGGAAGCAGCCAGGGAGGTCTTCCAGCGGGAGAGTGCCGGTTGTGCTCAGACGCCCCAGAGGCCAGGGGCAGGACCCAGCAGTGTCCCTGCCCCTGGCAGCCTTGCCCAGACCCTCCTCGCCTCCGGGGTTACTACCCCACCAAGGGGCAGGCTGCGGGGACTGGGTCCAGACATGCCCGGGCGCCTCCCCAGGCTCATCCCCGCTGGTGCCTTTCCCCTGGGCCTAGGCCTCGGTTGAGGCCTCCTTGGAGAGGAGGTTGCTGGCAGGGGCTGTCTCCACACTGCAAGGTGCTGGAGCTCAGAGGGCCTCGGCAGCGGGAAGGGACCAGCAAGGGGCTGGATACCCAAGACCTCTTTGGCCCAGCAGCCTCAGGGCAGCAGGGAGAGGAAGAGGCCCAACTTCCCCTAGGTTGGCTCTGCCCCTTCCCACACAGGCAGCCAACCCAGCAGCTGCCTGACAGACTGTGGCTCCCCCGAGCGCTCTGCCGGTGCAGGGGTCAGGAACAGACGTGTGCATGTGGTTCTGCCTTGGTCTGGGAGTGTGGACACACTGCCTGGACCCCAGGCTCATGGGCAAGGGCTCGGAGAGAGCAACACCCCGAAGCGCTTTTCTCCCGGGCTTGGGAGCATTGTGCGTGCCTGGCGGGAACAGGGGGCGGGAGTGTTGGCAAACCGGCCTTTGGAGGCAGCCGGGGAGGTCTTCCAGTGGGAGAGGGCCGGTTGTGCTCAGAGGCCCCACAGGCCAGGGGCAGGACCCAGCAGGGCCCCTGCCCCTGGCCAGCCTTGCCCAGACCTTCCTGGCGTCCGGGGGTACTGCCCCACCAAGGGGCAGGCTGCGGGGACTGGGTCCAGACATGCCCGTGCGCCTCCACTGGCTCATCCCCGCTGGTGCCTTTCCCCTGGGCCTAGGCCTCGGTTGAGGCCTCCTTGGAGAGGAGGTTGCTGGCAGGGGCTGTCTCCACACTGCAAGGTGCTGGAGCTCAGAGGGCCTCGTCAGTGGGAAGGGACCAGCAAGGGGCTGGATGCCCAAGACCTCTTTGGCGCAGCAGCCTCAGGGCAGCAGGGAGAGCAAGAGGCCCAACTTGCCCCTAGGTCGGCTCTGCCCCTTCCCACACAGGCGGCCAGCCCAGCAGCTGCCTGACAGACTCTGGCTCCCCCCAGCTCTCTGCCGGTAGAGGGGGCAGGAACAGACGTGTGCATGTGGTTCTGCCTTGGCCTGGGACTGTGGATCCCCTGCCTGGCCCCCAGGCTCAGGGGCAGGGGCCCGGAGAGACCACCACCCCGAAGCGCTTTTCTCCTGGGCTTGGGAGCATTGTGCGTGCCTGGCGGGAACAGCGGGCAGGAGTGTTGGCAAACTGGCCTTTGGAGGCAGCCGGGGAGGTCTTCCAGCGGGAGAGGGCCGGTTGTGCTCAGAGGCCCTACAGGCCAGGGGCAGGACCCAGCAGGGCCCATGCCCCTGGCCAGCCTTGCCCAGACCTTCCTGGCCTCCGGGGGTACTGCCCCACCAAGGGGCAGGCTGCGGGGACTGGGTCCAGACATGCCCGGGCGCCTCCCCAGGCTCATCCCCGCTGGTGCCTTTCCCCTGGGCCTAGGCCTCGGTTGAGGCCTCCTTGGAGAGGAGGTTGCTGGCAGGGGCTGTCTCCACACTGCAAGGTGCTGGAGCTCAGAGGGCCTCGTCAGAGGGAAGGGACCAGCAAGGGGCTGGATGCCCAAGAACTCTTTGGCCCAGCAGCCTCAGGGCAGCAGGGAGAGCAAGAGGCCCAACTTGCCCCTAGGTCGGCTCTGCCCCTTCCCACACAGGCGGCCAGCCCAGCAGCTGCCTGACAGACTCTGGCTCGCCCGAGCTCTCTGCCGGTGCAGGGGGCAGATCAGTCGTGTGCATGTGGTTCTGCCTTGGCCTGGGAGTGTGGACACCCTGCCTGTCCCCCAGGCTCAGGGGCAAGGGCCCGGAGAGAGCACCACCCCGAAGCGCTTTTCTCCCGGGCTTAGGAGCATTGTGCACGCCTGCTGGGAACAGTGGGCGGGAGCGCTTGCAAACCGGCCTTTGGAGGCAGCCGGGGAGGTCTTCCAGTGGGAGAGGGCCGGTTGTGCTCAGAGGCCCCACAGGCCAGGGTCAGGACCCAGCAGGGCCCCTGCCCCTGGCCAGACTTGCCCAGACCTTCCTGGCCTCCGGGGGTACTGCCCCACCAAGGGGCAGGCTGAGGAGACTGGTTCCAGACATGTCTGTGCGCCTCCCCAGGATCATCCCCGCTGGTGCCTTTCCCCTGGTTGTAGGCCTCGGTTGAGGACTCTTTGGAGAGGAGGTTGCTGAAAGGGGCTGTCTCCACACTGCAAGGTGCTGGAGCTCAGAGGGCCTCGTCAGAGGGAAGGCACCAGCAAAGCGCTGGATGCCCAAGACCTCTTTGACCCAGCAGCCTCAGGGCAGCAGGGAGAGCAAGAGGCCCAACTTGCCCCTAGGTCGGCTCTGCCCCTTCCCACACAGGCGGCCAGCCCAGCACCTGCCTGAGAGACTCTGGCTCCCCCGAGCTCTCTGCCGGTGCAGGGGACAGGACCAGACGTGTGCATGTGTTTCTGCCTTGGTCTGGGAGTGTGTTCCCCTTGCCTTGCCCACAGGCTCAAGGGCAAGGGCCCGGAGAGAGCACCACCCCGAAGCGCTTTTCTCCCGGGCTTGGGAGCATTGTGCGTGCCTGGCGGGAAGAGCGGGCAGGAGTGTTGGCAAACTGGCCTTTGGAGGCAGCCGGGGACGTCTTCCAGTGGGAGAGGGCCGGTTGTGCTCAGAGGCCCCACAGGCCATGGGGAGGACCCAGCAGGGCCCCTGCGCCTGGCCAGCCTTGCCCAGATCTTCCTGGCCTCCGGGGGTACTGCCCCACCAAGGGGCAGGCTGCGGGGACTGGGTCCAGACATGCCCGGGCGCCTCCCCAGGCTCATCCCCGCTGGTGCCTTTCCCCTGGGCCTAGGCCTCGGTTGAGGCCTCCTTGGAGAGGAGGTTGCTGGCAGGGGCTGTCTCCACACTGCAAGGTGCTGGAGCTCAGAGGGCCTCGTCAGAGGGAAGGGACCAGCAAGGGGCTGGATGCCCAAGAACTCTTTGGCCCAGCAGCCTCAGGGCAGCAGGGAGAGGAAGAGGCCCAACTTGCCCCTAGGTCGGCTCTGCCCCTTCCCACACAGGCGGCCAGCCCAGCAGCTGCCTGACAGACTCTGGCTCCCCCGAGCTCTCTGCCGGTGCAGGGGGCAGCAACAGACGTGTGCATGTGGTTCTGCCTTGGTCTGGGAGTGTGGACCAACTGCCTGGCCCCCAGGCTCAGGGGCAAGGGCCCGAGGAGAGCACCACCCCGAAGCGCTTTTCTCCCGGGCTTGGGAGCATTGTGCTTGCCTGGTGGGAACAGCGGGCGGGAGTGTTGGCAAACTGGCCTTTGGAGGCAGCCGGGGAGGTCTTCCAGGGCCCGGTGTGAGCACCACCCCAAAATGCTTTTCTCCCGGGCTTGGGAGCATTGTGCGTGGCTGGCGGGAACAGCAGGAAGGAGTCCTTGCAAACCGGCCTTTGGAGGCAGCCGGGGAGGTCTTCCAAGGGCCTGTAGAGAGCACCACCCCGAAGCGCTTTTCTCCGGGGCTTGGGAGCATTTTGCGCGGGTGGCGGGAACAGCAGGCAGGAGTGCTTGAAAACCGTCCTTTGGAGGCAGCCGGGGAGGTCTTCCAGGGCCCGGTGTGAGCACCACCCCAAAATGCTTTTCTCCCGGGCTTGGGAGCATTGTGCGCGGATGGCGGGAACAGCAGGAAGGAGTCCTTGCAAACCGGCCTTTGGAGGCAGCCCGGGAGGTCTTCCAAGGGCCTGTAGAGAGCACCACCCCGAAGCGCTTTTCTCCCGGGCTTGGGATTATTGTGCGCGGGTGGCGGGAACAGCAGGCAGGAGTGCTTGAAAACCGTCCTTTGGAGGCAGCCGGGGAGGTCTTCCAGGGCCGGGTGTGAGCACCACCCCAAAATGCTTTTCTCCCGGGCTTGGGAGCATTGTGCGCGGATGGCGGGAACAGCGAGTGGGAGTGCTTGCAAACCGGCCTTTGGGGGCACCCCGGGAGGTCTTCCATGGGCACGGAGAGAACACCACCCCGAAGCGCTTTTCTCCGGGGTTTTGGAGGATTGTGCGTGGCTGGCGGGAACAGCGAGTGGGAGTGCTTGCAAACCGGCCTTTGGGGGCAGCCAGGGAGGTCCTCCATTGGCACGGAGAGAACACCACCCCGAAGCGCTTTTCTCCCGGTCTTGGGAGCATTGTGCGAGGCTGGCGGGAACAGCGGGCGGGAGTGCTTGCAAACCGGCCTTTGGAGGCAGCTTGGGAGGTCTTCCAAGGGCCCGGAGAGAGCACCATCCTGAAGCACTTTTCTCACGGCATTGGGAGCATTGTTCGCGGCTGTCGGGAACAGAGGACATGAGTGCTTGCAAACCGGCCTTTAGAGGCAGCCGGGGAGTCTTCCAAGGGCCCGGAGAGAGACCACCTCAAAATGCTTTTCTCCCGGGCTTGGGAGCATTGTGTGCGGCTGGCGGGTCAGCGGGAGGGAGTTCTTGAAAACCAGCCTTTGGAGGCAGCCGGGGAGGTCTTCCAAGGGCCGGGAGAGAGCACCACCCCGAAGCGCTTTTCTCCCGGGCTTGGGAGCATTGTGCGCGGCTGGCGGGAACAGCGGGATTGAGTGCTTGCAAACCGGCCTTTGGAGGCAGCCGGGGAGGTCTTCCAAGGGCCGGGAGAGAGCACCACCCCGAAGCGCTTTTCTCCTAGGCTTGGGAGCATTGTGCGCGGCTGGCGGGAACAGCGGGCATGAGTGCTTGCAAACCGGCCTTTGGAGACAAACGGGGAGGTCTTCCAAGGGCCCGTAGAGAGCACCACCCCGAAGCGCTTTTCTCCCGTGATTGGGAGCATTGTGTGCGGCTGGCGGGACAGCGGGAGGGAGTACTTGAAATCCAGCCTTTGGAGGCAGCCGGGGAGGTCTTCCAAGGGCCGGGAGAGAGCACCACCCTGAACGGCTTTTCTCCTGGGCTTGGAGCATTTGCACGGATGGCGGGAACAGTGAGTGGGAGTGCTTGCAAACCGGCATTTGGGGGCAGCCCGGGAGGTCTTTCTTGGGTCCAGAGAGAACACCACCCCGAAACGCTTTTCTCCCGGGCTTGGGAGCATTGTGCGCGGGTGGCGGGAACAGCAGGCAGAAGTGCTTGCAAACCGGCCTTGGAGGCAGCCGGGGAGGTCTTCCAAAGCCCGGAGTGAGCACCACCCCAAAATGCTTTTCTCCCGGGCTTGGGAGCATTGTGCGCAGCTGGCGTGAACAGCGGGATTGAGTGCTTGCAAATCAGCCTTTGGAGGCAGCCGGGGAGGTCTTCCAGCGGGAGAGTGCCAGTTGTTCTCAGAGGCCCCACAGGCCAGGGGCAGGACCCAGCAGTGTCCCTGCCTCTGGCAGCCTTGCCCAGACCTTCCTGGCCTCCGGGGGTACTACCCCACCAAGGGGCAGGCTGCGGGGACTGGGTCCAGACATGCCCGGGCGCCTCCCCAGGCTCATCCCCGCTGGTGCCTTTCCCCTGGGCCTAGGCCTCGGTTGAGGCCTCCTTGGAGAGGGCGTTGCCGGCAGGGGCTGTCTGCACACTGCAAGGTGCTGGAGCTCAGAGGGCCTCGTCAGAGGGAAAGGACCAGCAAAGGGCTGGATGCCCAAGACCTCTTTGACCCAGCAGCCTCAGGGCAGCAGGGAGAGCAAGAGGCCCAACTTGCCCCTAGGTCGGCTCTACCCCGTCCCACACAGGCAGCCAGCCCAGCAGCAGCCTGGCAGTCTCTGGCTCCCCCGAACTCTCTGCCGGTGTAGGGGGCAGGAACAGACGTGTGCATGTCGTTCTGCCTTGGCCTGGGAGTGTGTTCCCCCTGCCTGTCCCCCAGGCTCAGGGGAAAGGGCCCGGAGAGAGCACCACCCCGAAGCGCTTTTCTCCCGGGCTTGGGAGCATTGTGCGTGCCTGGCGGGAACAGCGGGCGGGAGTGCTTGCAAACCGGCCTTTGGAGGCAGCCGGGGAGGTCTTCCAGCGGGAGAGTGCCGGTTGTGCTCAGACGCCCCACAGGCCAGGGGCAGGACCCAGCAGTGTCCCTGCCCCTGGCAGCCTTGCCCAGAACCTCCTGGCCTCCGGGGGTACTGCCCCACCAAGGGGCAGGCTGCGGGGACTGGGTCCAGACATGGCCGGGCGCCTCCCCAGGCTCATCCCCGCTGGTGCCTTTCCCCTGGGCCTAGGCCTCAGTTGAGGCCTCCTTGGAGAGGAGGTTGCTGGCAGGGGCTGTCTCCACACTGCAAGGTGCTGGAGCTCAGAGGGCCTCGTCAGAGGGAAGGGACCAGCAAGGGGCTGGATGCCCAAGACCTCTTTGGCCCAGCAGCCTCAGGGCAGCAGGGAGAGCAAGAGGCCCAACTTGCCCCTAGGTCGGCTCTGCCCCTTCCCACACAGGCGGCCAGCCCAGCAGCTGCCTGACAGACTCTGGCTCCCCCGAGCTCTCTGCCGGTGCAGGGGGCAGATCAGACGTGTGCATGTGGTTCTGCCTTGTCCTGGGAGTGTGGACACCCTGCCTTGCCCCCAGGCTCAGGGGCAAGGGCCCGGAAAGAGCACCACCCTGAAGCGCTTTTCTCCCGGGCTTGGGAGCATTGTGCACGCCTGCTGGGAACAGTGGGCGGGAGCGCTTGCAAACCGGCCTTTGGAGGCAGCCGGGGAGGTCTTCCAGTGGGAGAGGGCCGGTTGTGCTCAGAGGCCCCACAGGCCAGGGGCAGGACGCAGCAGGGCCCCTGCCCCTGGCCAGCCTTGCCCAGACCTTCCTGGCCTCCGGGGGTACTGCCCCACCAAGGGGCAGGCTGCGGGGCCTGGGTCCAGACATGCCCGGGCGCCTCCCCAGGCTCATCCCCGCTGGTGCCTTTCCCCTGGGCCTAGGCCTCGGTTGAGGCCTCCTTGGAGAGGAGGTTGCTGGCAGGGGCTGTCTTCACACTGCAAGTTGCTGGAGCTCAGAGGGCCTCGTCAGAGGGAAGGGACCAGCAAGGGGCTGGATGCCCAAGACCTCTTTGGCCCAGCAGCCTCAGGGCAGCAGGGAGAGCAAGAGGCCCAACTTGCCCCTAGGGCGGCTCTGCCCCTTCCCACACAGGCGGCCAACTCAGCAGCTGCCTGACAGACTCTGGCTCCCCCAAGCTCTCTGCCGGTGCAGGGGACAGGAACAGACGTGGGCATGTGGTTCTGCCTTGGCCTGGGAGTGTATTCCCCCTGCCTTGCCCCCAGGCTCAGGGGCAAGGGCCCGGAGAGAGCACCACCCCGAAGCGCTTTTCTCCCGGGCTTGGGAGCATTGTGCGAGCCTGCTGGGAACAGTGGGCGGGAGTGTTTGCAAACAGGACTTTGGAGGCAGCCGTGGAGGTTTTCCAGTGGGAGAGGGCCGGTTGTGCTCAGAGGCCTCACAGGCCAGGGGCAGGACCCAGCAGGTCCCCTGCCCCTGGCCAGCCTTGCCCAGACCTTCCTGGCCTCCGGGGGTACTGCCCCACCAAGGGGCAGGCTGCGGGGAATGGGTCCAGACATGCCTGGGCGCCTCCCCTGGCTCATCCCCGCTGGTGCCTTTCCCCTGGGCATAGGCCTCGGTTGATGCCTCCTTGGAGAGGAGGTTGCTGGCAGGGGCTGTCTCCACACTGCAAGGTGCTGGAGCTCAGAGGGCCTCGTCAGCGGGAAGGGACCAGCAAGGGGCTGGATGCTCAAGACCTCTTTGGCCCAGCAGCCTCAGGGCAGCAGGGAGAGCAAGAGGCCCAACTTGCCCCTAGGTCGGCTCTGCCCCTTCCCACACAGGCAGCCAACCCAGCAGCTGCCTGATAGACTCTGGCTCCCCCGAGCTCTCTGCCGGTTCAGGGGTCAGGAACAGACGTGTGCATGTGGTTCTGCCTTGGTCTGGGAGTGTGGACCCACTGCCTGGACCCCAGGCTCAGGGGCAAGGGCCCGGAGAGAGCAACACCCCGAAGCGCTTTTCTCCTGGCCTTGGGAGCGTTGTGCGTGCCTGGCGGGAACAGCGGGCGGGAGTGTTGGCAAACCCGCCTTTGAAGGCAGCCGGGGAGGTCTTCCAGTGGGAGTGGGCCGGTTGTGCTCAGAGGCCCCACAGGCCAGGGGCAGGACCCAGCAGGGACCCTGCCCCTGGCCAGCCTTGCCCAGACCTTCCTGGCCTCCGTGGGTACTGCCCCACCAAGGGGCAGGCTGCGGGGACTGGGTCCTGATATGCCCGTGCGCCTCCACTGGCTCATCCCCGCTGGTGCCTTTCCCCTGGGCCTAGGCCTCGGTTGAGGCCTCCTTGGAGAGGAGGTTGCTGGCAGGGTCTGTCTCCACACTGCAAGGTGCTGGAGCTCAGAGGGCCTCGTCAGAGGGAAGGGACCAGCAAGGGGCTGGATGCCCAAGACCTCTTTGGCACAGCAGCCTCAGGGCAGCAGGGAGAACAAGAGGCCCAGCTTGCCCCTAGGGCGGCTCTGCCCCTTCCCATACAGGCGGCCAGCCCAGCAGCTGCCTGACAGACTCTGGCTCCCCCCAGCTCTCTGCCGGTGGAGGGGGCAGGAACAGACGTCTGCATGTTGTTGTGCCTTGGCCTGGGACTGTGGATCCCCTGCCTGGCCCCCAGGCTCAGGGGCAAGGGCCCGGAGAGACCACCACCCCGAAGCGCTTTTCTCCCGGGCTTGGGAGCATTGTGCGCGCCTGGCGGGAACAGTGGGCGGGAGTGCTTGCAAACCGGCCTTTGGAGGCAGCCGGGGAGGTCTTCTAGTGGGAGAGGGCTGGTTGTGCTCAGAGGCCCCACAGGCCAGGGGCAGGTCCCAGCAGGGCCCCTGCCCCTGGCCAGCCTTGCCCAGACCTTCCTGGCCTCCGGGGGTACTGCCCCACCAAGGGGCAGGCTGCGGGGACAGGGTCCAGACATGCCCGGGCGCCTCCCCTGGCTCAACCCCGCTGGTGCCTTTCCCCTGGGCCTAGGCCTCGGTTGAGGCCTCCTTGGAGAGGAGATTGCTGGCAGGGGCTGTCTCCACACTGCAAGGTGCTGGAGCTCAGAGGGCCTCGTCAGAGGGAAGGGACCAGCAAGGGGCTGGATGCCCAAGACCTCTTTGGCACAGCAGCCTCAGGGCAGCAGGGAGAACAAGAGGCCCAGCTTGCCCCTAGGGCGGCTCTGCCCCTTCCCATACAGGCGGCCAGCCCAGCAGCTGCCTGACAGACTCTGGCTCCCCCCAGCTCTCTGCCGGTGGAGGGGGCAGGAACAGACGTCTGCATGTTGTTGTGCCTTGGCCTGGGACTGTGGATCCCCTGCCTGGCCCCCAGGCTCAGGGGCAAGGGCCCGGAGAGAGCACTACCCCAAAATGCTTTTCTTCCGGGCTTGGGAGCATTGTGCGCGTGTGGCGGGAACAGCAGGCAGGAGTGCTTGCAAACCGGCCTTTGGAGGCAGCCGGGGAGGTCTTCCAAGGGCCCGGAGAGAGCACCACCTCGAAGCGCTTTTCTCTCGGGTTTTGGAGCATTGTGTGCGGCTGGTGGGACAGCGGGAGGGAATTCTTGCAAACCGGCCTTTGGCGGCAGCCAGAGAAGTCTTCCAAGGGCGCGGAGAGAGCACCACCCCGAAGCGCTTTTCTCCGGGGTTTTGGAACATTGTGTGTGCCTGGCGGGAACAGCGAGTGGGAATGCTTGCAAACCGGCCTTTGGGGGCAGCCGGGGAGGTCCTCCATGGTCCCTGAGAGAACACCACCCCGAAGCGCTTTTCTCACGGTCTTGGGAGCATTGTGCGCGGCTGGCGGGAACAGCGGGCATGAGTGCTTGCAAACTGTCCTTTGGAGGCAGCCGGGGAGGTCTTCCAAGGGCCGGACTGATCACCACCCCAAAATGCTTTTCTCTCGGGCTTGGGAACATTGTGCGCGGCTGTCGGGAACAACGGACATGAATGCTTGCAAACCGGCCTTTGGAGGCAGCCCGGGAGGTCTTCCAAGGGCCCGGAGAGAGCACCACCCCAAAATGCTTTTCTCCCGGGCTTGGGAGCATTGTGCGTGGCTGGCGGAAGCAGCGGGAATGAGTACTTACAAACCGGCCTTTGGAGGCAGCCGGGGAGGTCTTGAAAGGGCCCGGAGAGAGCACCACCCCGAAGCGCTTTTCTCCCGGGCTTGGGAGCATTGTGCGCGGCTGGCGGGAACAGCAGGCAGGACTGCTTGCAAACTGGCCTTTGGAGGCAGCCGGGGAGGTCTTCCAAGGGCCCGGAGTGAGCACCACCCCAAAATGCTTTTCTCCCGGGCTTGGGAGCATTGTGCGCGGCTGGTGGGAACAACGGGCATGAGTGCTTGCAAACCGGCCTTTGGAGGCAGCCGGGGACGACTTCCAAGGGCCCGGAGAGATCACCACCCCGAAGCACTTTTCTCCCGGGCTTGGGAGCATTGTGCGTGGCTGGCGGGAACAGCAGGAAGGAGTCCTTGCAAACCGGCCTTTGGAGGCAGCGGGGGAGGTCTTCCAAGGGCCTGTAGAGAGCACCACCCGAAGCGCTTTTCTCCCGGGCTTGGGAGTATTGTGCGCGGCTGGCGGGAACAGCAGGCAGGAGTGCTTGAAAACCGGCCTTTGCAGGCAGCCGGGGAGGTCTTCCAGGGCCCGGTGTGAGCACCACCCCAAAAAGCTTTTCTCCCGGGTTTGGGAGCATTGTGCGCGGCTGGTGGGAACAGCGGGCATGAGTGCTTGCAAACTGGCCACTGGAGGCAGCCGGGGAGGTCTTCCAAGGGCCCGGAGTGAGCACCACCCCAAAATGCTTTTCTCCCGGGCTTGGGAGCATTGTGCATGGCTGGCGGGAACAGCAGGAAGGAGTCCTTGCAAACCGGCCTTTGGAGGCAGCCGGGGAGGTCTTCCAAGGGCCTGTAGAGAGCACCACCCCGAAGCGCTTTTCTCCCGCGCTTGGGAGCATTCTGGGCGGGTGGCGGGAACAGCAGGCAGGAGTGCTTGAAAACCGTCCTTTGGAGGCAGCCGGGGAGGTCTTCCAGGGCCCGGTGTGAGCACCACCCCAAAATGCTTTTCTCCCGGGCTTGGGAGCATTGTGCGCGGATGGCGGGAACAGCAGGAAGGAATCCTTGCAAACCGGCCTTTGGAGGCAGCCGGGGAGGTCTTCCAAGGGCCTGTAGAGAGCACCACCCCGAAGCGCTTTTCTCCCGGGCTTGGGAGCATTGTGCGCGGGTGGCGGGAACAGCAGGCAGGAGTGCTTGAAAACCGTCCTTTGGAGGCAGCCGGGGAGGTCTTCCAGGGCCCGGTGTGAGCACCACCCCAAAATGCTTTTCTCCCGGGCTTGGGAGCATTGTGCGCGGATGGCGGGAACAGCGAGTGGAAGTGCTTCCAAACCGGCCTTTGGGGGCACCCCGGGAGGTCTTCCATGGGCACGGAGAGAACACCACCCCGAAGCGCTTTTCTCCGGGGTTTTGGAGGATTGTGCGTGGCTGGCGGGAACAGCGAGTGGGAGTGCTTGCAAACCAGCCTTTGGGGGCAGCCAGGGAGGTCCTCCATTGGCACGGAGAGAACACCACCCCGAAGCGCTTTTCTCCCGGTCTTGGGAGCATTGTGCGAGGCTGGCGGGAACAGCGGGCGGGAGTGCTTGCAAACCGGCCTTTGGAGGCAGCTTGGGAGGTCTTCCAAGGGCCCGGAGAGAGCACCATCCCGAAGCACTTTTCTCACGGAATTGGGAGCATTGTTCGCGGCTGTCGGGAACAGAGGACATGAGTGCTTGCAAACCGGCCTTTAGAGGCAGCCTGGGAGTCTTCCAAGGGCCCGGAGAGAGACCACCCCAAAATGCTTTTCTCCCGGGCTTGGGAGCATTGTGTGCGGCTGGCGGGTCAGCGGGAGGGAGTTCTTGAAAACCAGCCTTTGGAGGCAGCCGGGGAGGTCTTCCAAGGGCCGGGAGAGAGCACCACCCCGAAGCGCTTTTCTCCCAGGCTTGGGAGCATTGTGCGCGGCTGGCGGGAACAGCGGGATTGAGTGCTTGCAAACCGGCCTTTGGAGGCAGCCGGGGAGGTCTTCCAAGGGCCCGTAGAGAGCACCACCCCGAAGCGCTTTTCTCCCGTGATTGGGAGCATTGTGTGCGGCTGGCGGGACAGCGGGAGGGAGTACTTGAAATCCAGCCTTTGGAGGCAGCCGGGGAGGTCTTCCAAGGGCCGGGAGAGAGCACCACCCTGAAGGGCTTTTCTCCTGGGCTTGGAGCATTTGCACGGATGGCGGGAACAGCGAGTGGGAGTGCTTGCAAACCGGCATTTGGGGGCAGCCCGGGAGGTCTTTCTTGGGCCCAGAGAGAACACCACCCCGAAACGCTTTTCTCCCGGGCTTGGGAGCATTGTGCGCGGGTGGCGGGAACAGCAGGCAGAAGTGCTTGCAAACCGGCCTTGGAGGCAGCCGGGGAGGTCTTCCAAAGCCCGGAGTGAGCACCACCCCAAAATGCTTTTCTCCCGGGCTTGGGAGCATTGTGCGCAGCTGGCGTGAACAGCGGGATTGAGTGCTTGCAAACCAGCCTTTGGAGGCAGCCGGGGAGGTCTTCCAGCGGGAGAGTGCCAGTTGTTCTCAGAGGCCCCACAGGCCAGGGGCAGGACCCAGCAGTGTCCCTGCCTCTGGCAGCCTTGCCCAGACCTTCCTGGCCTCCGGGGGTACTACCCCACCAAGGGGCAGGCTGCGGGGACTGGGTCCAGACATGCCCGGGCGCCTCCCCAGGCTCATCCCCGCTGGTGCC
The DNA here is from genome assembly GCF_033118175.1 of Dama dama. Taxonomy (NCBI): domain Eukaryota; kingdom Metazoa; phylum Chordata; class Mammalia; order Artiodactyla; family Cervidae; genus Dama; species Dama dama. The sequence continues at coordinate 159,553 of NW_026871032.1, read as the reverse complement.
TTTCCCCTGGGCCTAGGCCTCGGTTGAGGCCTCCTTGGAGAGGAGGTTGCCGGCAGGGGCTGTCTGCACACTGCAAGGTGCTGGAGCTCAGAGGGCCTCGTCAGAGGGAAAGGACCAGCAAAGGGCTGGATGCCCAAGACCTCTTTGACCCAGCAGCCTCAGGGCAGCAGGGAGAGCAAGAGGCCCAACTTGCCCCTAGGTCGGCTCTACCCCGTCCCACACAGGCAGCCAGCCCAGCAGCAGCCTGGCAGTCTCTGGCTCCCCCGAACTCTCTGCCGGTGTAGGGGGCAGGAACAGACGTGTGCATGTCGTTCTGCCTTGGCCTGGGAGTGTGTTCCCCCTGCCTGTCCCCCAGGCTCAGGGGCAAGGGCCCGGAGAGAGCACCACCCCAAAGCGCTTTTCTCCCGGGCTTGGGAGCATTGTGCGTGCCTGGCGGGAACAGCGGGCGGGAGTGCTTGCAAACCGGCCTTTGGAGGCAGCCGGGGAGTTCTTCCAGTGGGAGAGGGCCGGTTGTGCTCAGAGGCCCCACAGGCCAGGGGCAGGACCCAGCAGGGCCCCTGCCCCTGGCCAGCCTTGCCCAGACCTTCCTGGCCTCCGGGGGTACTGCCCCACCAAGGGGCAGGCTGCGGGGACTGGGTCCAGACATGCCCGGGCGCCTCCCCAGGCTCAACCCCGCTGGTGCCTTTCCCCTGGGCCTAGGCCTCGGTTGAGGCCTCCTTGGAGAGGAGGTTGCTGGCAGGGGCTGTCTCCACACTGCAAGGTGCTGGAGCTCAGAGGGCTTCGTCAGAGGGAAGGCACCAGCAAGGGGCTGGATGCCCAAGACCTCTTTGGCCCAGCAGCCTCAGGGCAGCAGGGAGAGCAAGAGGCCCAACTTGCCCCTAGGTCGGCTCTGCCACTTCCCACACAGGCGGCCAGCCCAGCAGCTGCCTGACAGACTCTGGCTCCCCCGAGCTCTCTGCCGGTGCAGGGGGCAGGAACAGACGTGTGCATGTGGTTCTGACTTGGCCTGGGAGTGTGGACACCGTGCCTTGACCCCAGGCTCAGGGGCAAGGGCCCGGAGAGAGCACCACCCTGAAGCGCTTTTCTGCCGGGCTTGGGAGCATTGTGCACGCCTGCTGGGAACAGTGGGCGGGAGCGCTTGCAAACCGGCCTTTGGAGGCAGCCGGGGAGGTCTTCCAGTGGGAGAGGGCCGGTTGTGCTCAGAGGCCCCACAGGCCATGGGGAGGACCCAGCAGGGCCCCTGCCCCTGGCCAGCCTTGCCCAGATCTTCCTGGCCTCCGGGGGTACTGCCCCACCAAGGGGCAGGCTGCGGGGACTGGGTCCAGACATGCCCGGGCGCCTCCCCAGGCTCATCCCCGCTGGTGCCTTTCCCCTGGGCCTAGGCCTCGGTTGAGGCCTCCTTGGAGAGGAGGTTGCTGGCAGGGGCTGTCTCCACACTGCAAGGTGCTGGAGCTCAGAGGGCCTCGTCAGAGGGAAGGGACCAGCAAGGGGCTGGATGCCCAAGACCTCTTTGGCCCAGCAGCCTCAGGGCAGCAGGGAGAGGAAGAGGCCCAACTTGCCCCTAGGTCGGCTCTGCCCCTTCCCACACAGGCGGCCAGCCCAGCAGCTGCCTGACAGACTCTGGCTCCCCCGAGCTCTCTGCCGGTGCAGGGGTCAGGAACAGACGTGTGCATGTGGTTCTGCCTTGGTCTGGGAGTGTGGACCAACTGCCTGGCCCCCAGGCTCAGGGGCAAGGGCCCGAGGAGAGCACCACCCCGAAGCGCTTTTCTCCCGGGCTTGGGAGCATTGTGCTTGCCTGGCGGGAACAGCGGGCGGGAGTGTTGGCAAACTGGCCTTTGGAGGCAGCCGGGGAGTTCTTCCAGTGGGAGAGGGCCGGTTGTGCTCAGAGGCCCCACAGGCCAGGGGCAGGACCCAGCAGGGCCCCTGCCCCTGGCCAGCCTTGCCCAGACCTTCCTGGCCTCCGGGGGTACTGCCCCACCAAGGGGCAGGCTGCGGGGACTGGGTCCAGACATGCCCGGGCGCCTCCCCAGGCTCATCCCCGCTGGTGCCTTTCCCCTGGGCCTAGGCCTCGGTTGAGGCCTCCTTGGAGAGGAGGTTGCTGGCAGGGGCTGTCTCCACACTGCAAGGTGCTGGAGCTCAGAGGGCCTCGTCAGAGGGAAGGGACCAGCAAGGGGCTGGATGCCCAAGACCTCTTTGGCCCAGCAGCCTCAGGGCAGCAGGGAGAGCAAGAGGCCCAACTTGCCCCTAGGTCGGCTCTGCCACTTCCCACACAGGCGGCCAGCCCAGCAGCTGCCTGACAGACTCTGGCTCCCCCGAGCTCTCTGCCGGTGCAGGGGGCAGATCAGACGTGTGCATGTGGTTCTGCCTTGGCCTGGGAGTGTGGACACCCTGCCTTGCCCCCAGGCTCAGGGGCAAGGGCCCAGAGAGAGCACCACCCTGAAGCGCTTTTCTTCCGGGCTTAGGAGCATTGTGCCCGCCTGCTGGTAACAGTGGCCGGGAACGCTTGCAAACCGGCCCTTGGAGGCAGCCGGGGAGGTCTTGCAGTGGGAGAGGGCCGGTTGTGCTCAGAGGCCCCACCGGCCAGGGGCAGGACCCAGCAGGGCCCCTGCCCCTGGCCAGCCTTACCCAGACCTTCCTGGCCTCCGGGGGTACTGCCCCACCAAGGGGCAGGCTGCGGGGACTGGGTCCAGACATGCTCGGGCGCCTCCCCTGGCTCATCCCCGCTGGTGCCTTTCCCCTGGGCCTAGGCCTCGGTTGAGGCCTCCTTGGAGAGGAGGTTGCTGGCAGGGGCTGTCTCCACACTGCAAGGTGCTGGAGCTCAGAGGGCCTCGTCAGAGGGAAGGGACCAGCAAGGGGCTGGATGCCCAAGACGTCTTTGGCCCAGCAGCTTCAGGGCAGCAGGGAGAGCAAGAGGCCCAACTTGCCCCTAGGGCGGCTCTGCCCCTTCCCACACAGGAGGCCAACCCAGCAGCTGCCTGACAGACTCTGGCTCCCCCAAGCTCTCTGCCGGTGCAGGGGACAGGAACAGACGTGGGCATGTGGTTCTGCCTTGGCCTGGGAGTGTGTTCCCCATGCCTTGCCCCCAGGCTCAGGGGCAAGGGTCCGGAGAGAGCACCACCCCGAAGCGCTTTTCTCCCGGGCTTGGGAACATTGTGCAAGTCTGGCGTGAACAGCGGGTGGGAGTGTTGGCAAACAGGACTTTGGAGGCAGCCGGGGAGGTCTTCCAGTGGGAGAGGGCCGGTTGTGCTCAGAGGCCCCACAGGCCAGGGGCAGGACCCAGCAGGTCCCCTGCCCCTGGCCAGCCTTTCCCAGACCTTCCTGGCCTCCGGGGGTACTGCCCCACCAAGGGGCAGGCTGCGGGGACTGGGTCCAGACATGCCCGGGCGCCTCCCCAGGCTCATCCCCGCTGGTGCCTTTCCCCTGGTCCTAGGTCTCGGTTGAGGCCTCCTTGGAGAGGAGGTTGCTGGCAGGGGCTGTCTCCACACTGCAAGGTGCTGGAGCTCAGAGGGCCTCGTCAGAGGGAAGGGACAAGCAAAGGGCTGGATGCCCAAGACGTCTTTGGCCCAGCAGCCTCAGGGCAGCAGGGAGAGCAAGAGGCCCAACTTGCCCCTAGGTCGGCTCTGCCCCTTCCCACAAAGGCGGCCAGCCCAGCAGCTGCCTGACAGACTCTGGCTCCCCCGAGCTCTCTGCCGGTGCAGGGGTCAGGAACAGACGTGTGCATGTGGTTCTGCCTTGGCCTGGGAGTGTGGACCCCCTACCTGGACCCCAGGCTCAGGGGCAAGGGCCCGGAGAGAGCACCACCCCGAAGCGCTTTTCTCCCGGGCTTGGGAGCATTGTGCGCGCTTGCTGGGAACAGTGGGCGGGAGTGCGTGCAAAACGGCCTTTGGAGGCAGCCGGGGAGGTCTTCCAGTGGGAGAGGGCCGGTTGTGCTCAGAGGCCCCACAGGCCATGGGCAGGACGCAGCAGGTCCCCTGCCCCTGGTCAGCCTTGCCCAGACCTTCCTGGCCTCCAGGGGTACTGCCCCACCAAGTGGCAGGCTGCGGGGACTGGGTCCAGACATGCCCGGGCGCCTCCCCAGGCTCATCCCCGCTGATGCCTTTCCCCTGGGCCTAGGCCTCGGTTGAGGCCTCCTTGGAGAGGAGATTGCTGGCAGGTGCTGTCTCCACACTGCAAGGTGCTGGAGCTCAGAGGGCCTCGTCAGAGGGAAGGGACCAGCAAAGGGCTGGATGCCCAAGACGTCTTTGGCCCAGCAGCCTCAGGGCAGCAGGGAGAGCAAGAGGCCCAACTTGCCCCTAGGTCGGCTCTGCCCCTTCCCACACAGGCGGCCAGCCCAGCACCTGCCTGAGAGACTCTGGCTCCCCCGAGCTCTCTGCCGGTGTAGGTGGCAGGAACAGACGTGTTCATGTCGTTCTGTCTTGGCCTGGGAGTGTGTTCCCCCTGCCTGGCGCGCAGGCTTAGGGGCAAGGGCCCGGAGAGAGCACCACCCCGAAGCGCTTTTCTCCCGGGCTTGGGAGCATTGTGCGTGCCTGGCGGGAACAGCGGGCGGGAGTGCTTGCAAACCGGCCTTTCGAGGCAGACGGGGAGGTCTTCCAGCGGGAGAGTGCCGGTTGTGCTCAGACGTCCCACAGGCCAGGGGCAGGACCCAGCGCTGTCCCTGCCCCTGGCAGCCTTGCACAGACCTTCCTGGCCTCCGGGGGTACTGCCCCACCAAGGGGCAGGCTGCGGGGACTGGGTCCAGACATGCCCGGGCGCCTCCCCAGGCTCAGCCCCGCTGGTGCCTTTCCCCTGGGCCTAGGCCTCGGTTGAGGCCTCATTGGAGAGGAGGTTGCTGGCAGGGGCTGTCTCCACACTGCAAGGTGCTGGAGCTCAGAGGGCCTCGTCAGAGGGAAGGGACCAGCAAGGGGCTAGATGCCCAAGACGTCTTTGGCCCAGCAGCCTCAGGGCAGCAGGGAGAGGAAGAGGCCCAACTTGCCCCTAGGTCGGCTCTGCTTCTTCCCACACAGGCGGCCAGCCCAGCACCTGCCTGACAGACTCTGGCTCCCCCGAGCTCTCTGCCGGTGCAGGGGTCAGGAACAGACGTGTGCATGTGGTTCTGCCTTGGTCTGGGAGTGTGGACCCACTGCCTGGCCCCCAGGCTCAGGGGCAAGGGCCCGGAGAGAGACCCACCCCAATGCGCTTTTCTCCCGGGCTTGGGAGCATTGTGCGAGCCTGGCGTGAACAGCGGGCGGGAGTGTTTGCAAACAGGACTTTGGAGGCAGCCGGGGAGGTCTTCCAGTGGGAGAGGGCCGGTTGTGCTCAGAGGCCCCACAGGCCAGGGGCAGGACCCAGCAGGGCCCCTGACCCTGGCCAGCCTTGCCCAGACCTTCCTGGCCTCCGGGGGTACTGCCCCACCAAGGGGCAGGCTGCGGGGACTGGGTCCAGACATCCCCGGGCGCCTCCCCAGGCTCATCCCCGCTGGTGCCTTTCCCCTGGGCCTAGGCCTCGGTTGAGGCCTCCTTGGAGAGGAGGTTGCTGGCAGGGGCTGTCTCCACACTGCAAGGTGCTGGAGATCAGAGGGCCTCGTCAGAGGGAAGGGACCAGCAAAGGGCTGGATGCCCAAGACCTCTTTGACCCAGCAGCCTCAGGGCAGCAGGGAGAGCAAGAGGCCCAACTTGCCCCTAGGTCGGCTCTGCCACGTCCCACACAGGCGGCCAGCCCAGCAGCAGCCTGGCAGTCTCTGGCTCCCCCGAGCTCTCTGCCGGTGTAGGGGGCAGGAACAGACGTGTGCATGTCGTTCTGCCTTGGCCTGGGAGTGTGTTCCCCCTGCCTGGCCCCCAGGCTCAGGGGCAAGGGCCCGGAGAGAGCACCACCCCGAAGCGCTTTTCTCCCGGGCTTGGGAGCATTGTGCGTGCCTGGCGGGAACAGCGGGCGGGAGTGCTTGCAAACCGGCCTTTCGAGGCAGACGGGGAGGTCTTCCAGCGGGAGAGTGCCGGTTGTGCTCAGACGCCCCACAGGCCAGGGGCAGGACCCAGCAGTGTCCCTGCCCCTGGCAGCCTTGCCCAGACCTTCCTGGCCTCCGGGGGTACTGCCCCACCAAGGGGCAGGCTGCGGGGACTGGGTCCAGACATGCCCGGGCGCCTCCCCAGGCTCATCCCCGCTGGTGCCTTTCCCCTGGGCCTAGGCCTCGGTTGAGGCGTTCTTGGAGAGGAGGTTGCTGGCAGGGGCTGTCTCCACACTGCAAGGTACTGGAGCTTAGAGGGCCTCGTCAGAGGGAAGGGACTAGCAAGGGGCTGGATGCCCAAGACGTCTTTGGCCCTGCAGCCTCAGGGCAGCAGGGAGAGCAAGAGGCCCAACTTGCCCCTAGGTCGGCTCTGCCCCTTCCCACACAGGCGGCCAGCCCAGCAGCTGCCTGACAGACTCTGGCTCCCCCGAGATCTCTGCCGGTGCAGGGGGCAGATCAGACGTGTGCATGTGGTTCTGCCTTGTCCTGGGAGTGTGGACACCCTGCCTTGCCCCCAGGCTCAGGGGCAAGGGCCCGGAGAGAGCACCACCCTGAAGCGCTTTTCTCCCGGGCTTGGGAGCATTGTGCACGCCTGCTGGGAACAGTGGGCGGGAGCGCTTGCAAACCGGCCTTTGGAGGCAGCCGGGGAGGTCTTCCAGTGGGAGAGGGCCGGTTGTGCTCAGAGGCCCCACAGGCCAGGGGCAGGACGCAGCAGGGCCCCTGCCCCTGGCCAGCCTTGACCAGACCTTCCTGGCCTCCGGGGGTACTGCCCCACCAAGGGGCAGGCTGCGGGGCCTGGGTCCAGACATGCCCGGGCGCCTCCCCAGGCTCATCCCCGCTGGTGCCTTTCCCCTGGGCCTAGGCCTCGGTTGAGGCCTCCTTGGAGAGGAGGTTGCTGGCAGGGGCTGTCTCCACACTGCAAGGTGCTGGAGCTCAGAGGGCCTCGTCAGAGGGAAGGGACCAGTAAGGGGCTGGATGCCCAAGACGTCTTTGGCCCAGCAGCCTCAGGGCAGCAGGGAGAGCAAGAGGCCCAACTTGCCCCTAGGGCGGCTCTGCCCCTTCCCACACAGGCGGCCAACCCAGCAGCTGCCTGACAGACTCTGGCTCCCCCAAGCTCTCTGCCGGTGCAGGGGACAGGAACAGACGTGGGCATGTGGTTCTGCCTTGGCCTGGGAGTGTGTTCCCCCTGCCTTGCCCCCAGGCTCAGGGGCAAGGGCCCGGAGAGAGCAACACCCCGAAGCGCTTTTCTCCTGGCCTTGGGAGCGTTGTGCGTGCCTGGCGGGAACAGCGGGCGGGAGTGTTGGCAAACCCGCCTTTGGAGGCAGCCGGGGAGGTCTTCCAGTGGGAGAGGGCCGGTTGTGCTCAGAGGCCCCACAGGCCAGGGGCAGGACCCAGCAGGGACCCTGCCCCTGGTCAGCCTTGCCCAGACCTTCCTGGCCTCCGGGGGTACTGCCCCACCAAGGGGCAGGCTGCGGGGACTGGGTCCTGATATGCCCGTGCGCCTCCACTGGCTCATCCCCGCTGGTGCCTTTCCCCTGGGCCTAGGCCTCGGTTGAGGCCTCCTTGGAGAGGAGGTTGCTGGCAGGGGCTGTCTCCACACTGCAAGGTGCTGGAGCTCAGAGGGCCTCGTCAGAGGGAAGGGACCAGCAAGGGGCTGGATGCCCAAGACCTCTTTGGCCCAGCAGCCTCAGGGCAGCAAGGAGAGCAAGAGGCCCAACTTGCCCCTAGGTCGGCTCTGCCCCTTCCCACACAGGCGGCCAGCCCAGCAGCTGCCTGACAGACTCTGGCTCCCCCCAGCTCTCTGCCGGTGGAGGGGGCAGGAACAGACGTGTGCATGTTGTTGTGCCTTGGCCTGGGACTGTGGATCCCCTGCCTGACCCTCAGGCTCAGGGGCAAGGGCCCGGAGAGACCACCACCCCGAAGCGCTTTTCTCCCGGGCTTGGGAGCATTGTGCGCGCCTGGCGGGAACAGTGGGCGGGAGTGCTTGCAAACCGGCCTTTGGAGGCAGCCGGGGAGTTCTTCCAGTGGGAGAGGGCCGGTTGTGCTCAGAGGCCCCACAGGCCAGGGGCAGGACCCAGCAGGGCCCCTGCCCCTGGCCAGCCTTGCCCAGACCTTCCTGGCCTCCGGGGGTACTGCCCCACCAAGGGGCAGGCTGCGGGGACAGGGTCCAGACATGCCCGGGCGCCTCCCCTGGCTCAACCCCGCTGGTGCCTTTCCCCTGGGCCTAGGCCTCGGTTGATGCCTCCTTGGAGAGGAGATTGCTGGCAGGGGCTGTCTCCACACTGCAAGGTGCTGGAGCTCAGAGGGCCTCGTCAGAGGGAAGGGACCAGTAAGGGGCTGGATGCCCAAGACGTCTTTGGCCCTGCAGCCTCAGGGCAGCAGGGAGAGCAAGAGGCCCAACTTGCCCCTAGGTCGGCTCTGCCCCTTCCCACACAGGCGGCCAGCCCAGCACCTGCCTGAGAGACTCTGGCTCCCCCGAGCTCTCTGCCGGTGCCGGGGACAGGACCAGACGTGTGCATGTGTTTCTGCCTTGGTCTGGGAGTGTGTTCCCCCTGCCTTGCCCACAGGCTCAGGGGCAAGGGCCCGGAGAGAGCACCACCCCGAAGCGCTTTTCTCCCGGGCTTGGGAGCATTGTGCGTGCCTGGCGGGAAGAGCGGGCAGGAGTGTTGGCAAACTGGCCTTTGGAGGCAGCCGGGGAGGTCTTCCAGTGGGAGAGGGCCGGTTGTGCTCAGAGGCCCCACAGGCCATGGGGAGGACCCAGCAGGGCCCCTGCCCCTGGCCAGCCTTGCGCAGATCTTCCTGGCCTCCGGGGGTACTGCCCCACCATGGGGCAGGCTGCGGGGACTGGGTCCAGACATGCCCGGGCGCCTCCCCAGGCTCATCCCCGCTGGTGCCTTTCCCCTGGGCCTAGGCCTCGGTTGAGGCCTCCTTGGAGAGGATGTTGCTGGCAGGGGCTGTCTCCACACTGCAAGGTGCTGGAGCTCAAAGGGCCTCGTCAGAGGGAAGGGACCAGCAAGGGGCTGGATGCCCAAGACCTCTTTGGCCCAGCAGCCTCAGGGCAGCAGGGAGAGGAAGAGGCCCAACTTGCCCCTAGGTTGGCTCTGCCCCTTCCCACACAGGCGGCCAACCCAGCAGCTGCCTGACAGACTCTGGCTCCCCCGAGCTCTCTGCCGGTGCAGGGGTCAGGAACAGACGTGTGCATGTGGTTCTGCCTTGGTCTGGGAGTGTGGACCAACTGCCTGGCCCCCAGGCTCAGGGGCAAGGGCCCGAGGAGAGCACCACCCCGAAGCGCTTTTCTCCCGGGCTTGGGAGCATTGTGCTTGCCTGGCGGGAACAGCGGGCGGGAGTGTTGGCAAACTGGCCTTTGGAGGCAGCCGGGGAGGTCTTCCAGTGGGAGAGGGCCGGTTGTGCTCAGAGGCCCCACAGGCCATGGGGAGGACCCAGCAGGGCCCCTGCCCCTGGCCAGCCTTGCCCAGACCTTCCTGGCCTCCGGGGGTACTGCCCCACCAAGGGGCAGGCTGCGGGGACTGGGTCCAGACATGCCCGGGCGCCTCCCCAGGCTCATCCCCGCTGGTGCCTTTCCCCTGGGCCTAGGCCTCGGTTGAGGCCTCCTTGGAGAGGAGGTTGCTGGCAGGGGCTGTCTCCACACTGCAAGGTGCTGGAGCTCAGAGGGCCTCGTCAGAGGGAAGGGACCCGCAAGGGGCTGGATGCCCAAGACCTCTTTGGCCCAGCAGCCTCAGGGCAGCAGGGAGAGCAAGAGGCCCAACTTGCCCCTAGGTCGGCTCTGCCCCTTCCCACACAGGCGGCCAGCCCAGCAGCTGCCTGACAGACTCTGGCTCCCCCAAGCTCTCTGCCGGTGCAGGGGACAGGAACAGACGTGGGCATGTGGTTCTGCCTTGGCCTGGGAGTGTGTTCCCCATGCCTGGCCCCCAGGCTCAGGGGCAAGGGCCCGGAGAGAGCACCACCCCGAAGCGCTTTTCTCCCGGGCTTGGGAGCATTGTGCAAGTCTGGCGTGAACAGCGGGTGGGAGTGTTGGCAAACAGGAATTTGGAGGCAGCCGGGGAGGTCTTCCAGTGGGAGAGGGCCGGGTGTGCTCAGAGGCCCCACAGGCCAGGGGCAGGACCCAGCAGGTCCCCTGCCCCTGGCCAGCCTTTCCCAGACCTTCCTGGCCTCCGGGGGTACTGCCCCACCAAGGGGCAGGCTGCGGGGACTGGGTCCAGACATGCCCGGGCGCCTCCCCAGGCTCATCCCGGCTGGTGCCTTTCCCCTGGTCCTAGGTCTCGGTTGAGGCCTCCTTGGAGAGGAGGTTGCTGGCAGGGGCTGTCTCCACACTGCAAGGTGCTGGAGCTCAGAGGGTCTCGTCAGAGGGAAGGGACAAGCAAAGGGCTGGATGCCCAAGACGTCTTTGGCCCAGCAGCCTCAGGGCAGCAGGGAGAGCAAGAGGCCCAACTTGCCCCTAGGTCGGCTCTGCCCCTTCCCACAAAGGCGGCCAGCCCAGCAGCTGCCTGACAGACTCTGGCTCCCCCGAGCTCTCTGCCGGTGCAGGGGTCAGGAACAGACGTGTGCATGTGGTTCTGCCTTGGCCTGGGAGTGTGGACCCCCTGCCTGGCCCCCAGGCTCAGGGGCAAGGGCCCGGAGAGAGCACCACCCCGAAGCGCTTTTCTCCCGGGCTTGGGAGCATTGTGCGCGCTTGGTGGGAACAGTGGGCGGGAGTGCGTGCAAAACGGCCTTTGGAGGCAGCCGGGGAGGTCTTTCAGTGGGAGAGGGCCGGTTTTGCTCAGAGGCCCCACAGGCCATGGGCAGGACCCAGCAGGTCCCCTGCCCCTGGTCAGCCTTGCCCAGACCTTCCTGGCCTCCAGGGGTACTGCCCCACCAAGGGGCAGGCTGCGGGGACTGGGTCCAGACATGCCCGGGCGCCTCCCCAGGCTCATCCCCGCTGGTGCCTTTCCCCTGGGCCTAGGCCTCGGTTGAGGCCTCCTTGGAGAGGAGATTGCTGGCAGGTGCTGTCTCCACACTGCAAGGTGCTGGAGCTCAGAGGGCCTCGTCAGAGGGAAGGGACCAGCAAAGGGCTGGATGCCCAAGACGTCTTTGGCCCAGCAGCCTCAGGGCAGCAGGGAGAGCAAGAGGCCCAACTTGCCCCTAGGTCGGCTCTGCCCCTTCCCACACAGGCGGCCAGCCCAGCACCTGCCTGAGAGACTCTGGCTCCCCCGAGCTCTCTGCCGGTGTAGGGGGCAGGAACAGACGTGTTCATGTCGTTCTGTCTTGGCCTGGGAGTGTGTTCCCCCTGCCTGGCCCGCAGGCTTAGGGGCAAGGGCCCGGAGAGAGCACCACCCCGAAGCGCTTTTCTCCCGGGCTTGGGAGCATTGTGCGTGCCTGGCGGGAACAGCAGGTGCGGGAGTGCTTGCAAACCGGCCTTTCGAGGCAGACGGGGAGGTCTTCCAGCGGGAGTGTGCCGGTTGTGCTCAGACGTCCCACAGGCCAGGGGCAGGACCCAGCGCTGTCCCTGCCCCTGGCAGCCTTGCACAGACCTTCCTGGCCTCCGGGGGTACTGCCCCACCAAGGGGCAGGCTGCGGGGACTGGGTCCAGACATGCCCGGGCGCCTCCCCAGGCTCATCCCCGCTGGTGCCTTTCCCCTGGGCCTAGGCCTCGGTTGAGGCCTCATTGGAGAGGAGGTTGCTGGCAGGGGCTGTCTCCACACTGCAAGGTGCTGGAGCTCAGAGGGCCTCGTCAGAGGGAAGGGACCAGCAAGGGGCTGGATGCCCAAGACGTCTTTGGCCCTGCAGCCTCAGGGCAGCAGGGAGAGGAAGAGGCCCAACTTGCCCCTAGGTCGGCTCTGCCCCTTCTCACACAGGCGGCCAGCCCAGCACCTGCCTGACAGACTCTGGCTCCCCCGAGCTCTCTGCCGGTGCAGGGGTCAGGAACAGACGTGTGCATGGGGTTCTGCCTTGGTCTGGGAGTGTGGACCCACTGCCTGGCCCCCAGGCTCAGGGGCAAGGGCCCGGAGAGAGCACCACCCCGAAGCGCTTTTCTCCCGGGCTTGGGAGCATTGTGCGAGCCTGGCGTGAACAGCGGGCGGGAGTGTTTGCAAACAGGACTTTGGAGGCAGCTGGGGAGGTCTTCCAGTGGGAGAGGGCCGGTTGTGCTCAGAGGCCTCACAGGCCAGGGGCAGGACCCAGCAGGGCCCCTGCCCCTGGCCAGCCTTGCCCAGACCTTCCTGGCCTCCGGGGGTACTGCCCCACCAAGGGGCAGGCTGCGGGGACTGGGTCCAGACATGTCCGTGCGCCGCCCCAGGATCATCCCCGCTGGTGCTTTTCCCCTGGGCGTTGGCCTCGGTTGAGGCCTCTTTGGAGAGGAGGTTGCTGGCAGGGGCTGTCTCCACACTGCAAGGTGCTGGAGCTCAGAGGGCCTCGTCAGAGGGAAGGGACCAGCAAAGGGCTGGATGCCCAAGACCTCTTTGACCCAGCAGCCTCAGGCCAGCAGTTAGAGCAAGAGGCCCAACTTGCCCCTAGATCGGCTCTGCCCCATCCCACACAGGCAGCCAGCCCAGCAGCAGCCTGGCAGTCTCTGGCTCCCCCGAGCTCTCTGCCGGTGTAGAGGGCAGGAACAGACGTGTGCATGTCGTTCTGCCTTGGCCTGGGAGTGTGTTCCAACTGCCTGGCCCCCAGGCTCAGGGGCAAGGGCCCGGAGAGAGCACCACCCCGAAGCGCTTTTCTCCCGGGCTTGGGAGCATTGTGCGTGCCTGGCGGGAACAGCGGGCGGGAGTGCTTGCAAACCGGCCTTTGGAGGCAGCCCGGGAGGTCTTCCAAGGGCCTGTAGAGAGCACCACCCCGAAGCGCTTTTCTCCCGCGCTTGGGAGCATTCTGCGCGGGTGGCGGGAACAGCAGGCAGGAGTGCTTGAAAACCGTCCTTTGGAGGCAGCCGGGGAGGTCTTCCAGGGCCCGGTGTGAGCACCACCCCAAAATGCTTTTCTCCCGGGCTTGGGAGCATTGTGCGCGGATGGCGGGAACAGCAGGAAGGAGTCCTTGCAAACCGGCCTTTGGAGGCAGCCGGGGAGGTCTTCCAAGGGCCTGTAGAGAGCACAACCCCGAAGCGCTTTTCTCCCGGGCTTGGGAGCTTTGTGCGCGGGTGGCGGGAACAGCAGGCAGGAGTGCTTGAAAACCGTCCTTTGGAGGCAGCCGGGGAGGTCTTCCAGGGCCCGGTGTGAGCACCACCCCAAAATGCTTTTCTCCCGGGCTTGGGAGCATTGTGCGCGGATGGCGGGAACAGCGAGTGGGAGTGCTTGCAAACCGGCCTTTGGGGGCACCCCGGGAGGTCTTCCATGGGCACGGAGAGAACACCACCCCGAAGCGCTTTTCTCCGGGGTTTTGGAGGATTGTGCATGGCTGGCGGCAACAGCGAGTGGGAGTGCTTGCAAACCGGCCTTTGGGGGCAGCCAGGGAGGTCCTCCATTGGCACGGAGAGAACACCACCCCGAAGCGCTTTTCTCCCGGTCTTGGGAGCATTGTGCGAGGCTGGCGGGAACAGCGGGCGGGAGTGCTTGCAAACCGGCCTTTGGAGGCAGCTTGGGAGGTCTTCCAAGGGCCCGGAGAGAGCACCATCCCGAAGCACTTTTCTCACGGAATTGGGAGCATTGTTCGCGGCTGTCGGGAACAGAGGACATGAGTGCTTGCAAACCGGCCTTTAGAGGCAGCCGGGGAGTCTTCCAAGGGCCCGAGAGAGACCACCCCAAAATGCTTTTCTCCCGGGCTTGGGAGCATTGTGTGCGGCTGGGGGGTCAGCGGGAGGGAGTTCTTGAAAACCAGCCTTTGGAGGCAGCCGGGGAGGTCTTCCAAGGGCCGGGAGAGAGCACCACCCCGAAGCGCTTTTCTCCCGGGCGTGGGAGCATTGTGCGCGGCTGGCGGGAACAGCGGGATTGAGTGCTTGCAAACCGGCCTTTGGAGGCAGCCGGGGAGGTCTTCCAAGGGCCGGGAGAGAGCACCACCCCGAAGCGCTTTTCTCCCGGGCTTGGGAGCATTGTGCTTGCCTGGCGGGAACAGCGGGCGGGAGTGTTGGCAAACTGGCCTTTGGAGGCAGCCGGGGAGTTCTTCCAGTGGGAGAGGGCCGGTTGTGCTCAGAGGCCCCACAGGCCAGGGGCAGGACCCAGCAGGGCCCCTGCCCCTGGCCAGCCTTGCCCAGACCTTCCTGGCCTCCGGGGGTACTGCCCCACCAAGGGGCAGGCTGCGGGGACTGGGTCCAGACATGCCCGGGCGCCTCCCCAGGCTCATCCCCGCTGGTGCCTTTCCCCTGGGCCTAGGCCTCGGTTGAGGCCTCCTTGGAGAGGAGGTTGCTGGCAGGGGCTGTCTCCACACTGCAAGGTGCTGGAGCTCAGAGGGCCTCGTCAGAGGGAAGGGACCAGCAAGGGGCTGGATGCCCAAGACGTCTTTGGCCCTGCAGCCTCAGGGCAGCAGGGAGAGGAAGAGGCCCAACTTGCCCCTAGGTCGGCTCTGCCCCTTCTCACACAGGCGGCCAGCCCAGCACCTGCCTGACAGACTCTGGCTCCCCCGAGCTCTCTGCCGGTGCAGGGGTCAGGAACAGACGTGTGCATGGGGTTCTGCCTTGGTCTGGGAGTGTGGACCCACTGCCTGGCCCCCAGGCTCAGGGGCAAGGGCCCGGAGAGAGCACCACCCCGAAGCGCTTTTCTCCCGGGCTTGGGAGCATTGTGCGAGCCTGGCGTGAACAGCGGGCGGGAGTGTTTGCAAACAGGACTTTGGAGGCAGCTGGGGAGGTCTTCCAGTGGGAGAGGGCCGGTTGTGCTCAGAGGCCTCACAGGCCAGGGGCAGGACCCAGCAGGGCCCCTGCCCCTGGCCAGCCTTGCCCAGACCTTCCTGGCCTCCGGGGGTACTGCCCCACCAAGGGGCAGGCTGCGGGGACTGGGTCCAGACATGTCCGTGCGCCGCCCCAGGATCATCCCCGCTGGTGCTTTTCCCCTGGGCGTTGGCCTCGGTTGAGGCCTCTTTGGAGAGGAGGTTGCTGGCAGGGGCTGTCTCCACACTGCAAGGTGCTGGAGCTCAGAGGGCCTCGTCAGAGGGAAGGGACCAGCAAAGGGCTGGATGCCCAAGACCTCTTTGACCCAGCAGCCTCAGGCCAGCAGTTAGAGCAAGAGGCCCAACTTGCCCCTAGATCGGCTCTGCCCCATCCCACACAGGCAGCCAGCCCAGCAGCAGCCTGGCAGTCTCTGGCTCCCCCGAGCTCTCTGCCGGTGTAGAGGGCAGGAACAGACGTGTGCATGTCGTTCTGCCTTGGCCTGGGAGTGTGTTCCAACTGCCTGGCCCCCAGGCTCAGGGGCAAGGGCCCGGAGAGAGCACCACCCCGAAGCGCTTTTCTCCCGGGCTTGGGAGCATTGTGCGTGCCTGGCGGGAACAGCGGGCGGGAGTGCTTGCAAACCGGCCTTTGGAGGCAGCCCGGGAGGTCTTCCAAGGGCCTGTAGAGAGCACCACCCCGAAGCGCTTTTCTCCCGCGCTTGGGAGCATTCTGCGCGGGTGGCGGGAACAGCAGGCAGGAGTGCTTGAAAACCGTCCTTTGGAGGCAGCCGGGGAGGTCTTCCAGGGCCCGGTGTGAGCACCACCCCAAAATGCTTTTCTCCCGGGCTTGGGAGCATTGTGCGCGGATGGCGGGAACAGCAGGAAGGAGTCCTTGCAAACCGGCCTTTGGAGGCAGCCGGGGAGGTCTTCCAAGGGCCTGTAGAGAGCACAACCCCGAAGCGCTTTTCTCCCGGGCTTGGGAGCTTTGTGCGCGGGTGGCGGGAACAGCAGGCAGGAGTGCTTGAAAACCGTCCTTTGGAGGCAGCCGGGGAGGTCTTCCAGGGCCCGGTGTGAGCACCACCCCAAAATGCTTTTCTCCCGGGCTTGGGAGCATTGTGCGCGGATGGCGGGAACAGCGAGTGGGAGTGCTTGCAAACCGGCCTTTGGGGGCACCCCGGGAGGTCTTCCATGGGCACGGAGAGAACACCACCCCGAAGCGCTTTTCTCCGGGGTTTTGGAGGATTGTGCATGGCTGGCGGCAACAGCGAGTGGGAGTGCTTGCAAACCGGCCTTTGGGGGCAGCCAGGGAGGTCCTCCATTGGCACGGAGAGAACACCACCCCGAAGCGCTTTTCTCCCGGTCTTGGGAGCATTGTGCGAGGCTGGCGGGAACAGCGGGCGGGAGTGCTTGCAAACCGGCCTTTGGAGGCAGCTTGGGAGGTCTTCCAAGGGCCCGGAGAGAGCACCATCCCGAAGCACTTTTCTCACGGAATTGGGAGCATTGTTCGCGGCTGTCGGGAACAGAGGACATGAGTGCTTGCAAACCGGCCTTTAGAGGCAGCCGGGGAGTCTTCCAAGGGCCCGAGAGAGACCACCCCAAAATGCTTTTCTCCCGGGCTTGGGAGCATTGTGTGCGGCTGGGGGGTCAGCGGGAGGGAGTTCTTGAAAACCAGCCTTTGGAGGCAGCCGGGGAGGTCTTCCAAGGGCCGGGAGAGAGCACCACCCCGAAGCGCTTTTCTCCCGGGCGTGGGAGCATTGTGCGCGGCTGGCGGGAACAGCGGGATTGAGTGCTTGCAAACCGGCCTTTGGAGGCAGCCGGGGAGGTCTTCCAAGGGCCGGGAGAGAGCACCACCCCGAAGCGCTTTTCTCCCGGGCTTGGGAGCATTGTGCTTGCCTGGCGGGAACAGCGGGCGGGAGTGTTGGCAAACTGGCCTTTGGAGGCAGCCGGGGAGTTCTTCCAGTGGGAGAGGGCCGGTTGTGCTCAGAGGCCCCACAGGCCAGGGGCAGGACCCAGCAGGGCCCCTGCCCCTGGCCAGCCTTGCCCAGACCTTCCTGGCCTCCGGGGGTACTGCCCCACCAAGGGGCAGGCTGCGGGGACTGGGTCCAGACATGCCCGGGCGCCTCCCCAGGCTCATCCCCGCTGGTGCCTTTCCCCTGGGCCTAGGCCTCGGTTGAGGCCTCCTTGGAGAGGAGGTTGCTGGCAGGGGCTGTCTCCACACTGCAAGGTGCTGGAGCTCAGAGGGCCTCGTCAGAGGGAAGGGACCAGCAAGGGGCTGGATGCCCAAGACCTCTTTGGCCCAGCAGCCTCAGGGCAGCAGGGAGAGCAAGAGGCCCAACTTGCCCCTAGGTCGGCTCTGCCACTTCCCACACAGGCGGCCAGCCCAGCAGCTGCCTGACAGACTCTGGCTCCCCCGAGCTCTCTGCCGGTGCAGGGGGCAGATCAGACGTGTGCATGTGGTTCTGCCTTGGCCTGGGAGTGTGGACACCCTGCATTGCCCCCAGGCTCAGGGGCAAGGGCCCAGAGAGAGCACCACCCTGAAGCGCTTTTCTTCCGGGCTTAGGAGCATTGTGCCGGCCTGCTGGTAACAGTGGCCGGGAGCGCTTGCAAACCGGCCTTTGGAGGCAGCAGGGGAGGTCTTCCAGTGGGAGAGGGCCGGTTGTGCTAAGAGGCCCCACAGGCCAGGGGCAGGACCCAGCAGGGCCCCTGCCCCTGGCCAGCCTTACCCAGACCTTCCTGGCCTCCGGGGGTACTGCCCCACCAAGGGGCAGGCTGCGGGGACTGGGTCCAGACATGCTCGGGCGCCTCCCCTGGCTCATCCCCGCTGGTGCCTTTCCCCTGGGCCTAGGCCTCGGTTGAGGCCTCCTTGGAGAGGAGGTTGCTGGCAGGGGCTGTCTCCACACTGCAAGGTGCTGGAGCTCAGAGGGCCTCGTCAGAGGGAAGGGACCAGTAAGGGGCTGGATGCCCAAGACGTCTTTGGACCAGCAGCCTCAGGGCAGCAGGGAGAGCAAGAGGCCCAACTTGCCGCTAGGGCGGCTCTGCCCCTTCCCACACAGGCGGCCAACCCAGCAGCTGCCTGACAGACTCTGGCTCCCCCAAGCTCTCTGCCGGTGCAGGGGACAGGAACAGACGTGGGCATGTGGTTCTGCCTTGGCCTGGGAGTGTGTTCCCCATGCCTTACCCCCAGGCTCAGGGGCAAGGGCCCGGAGAGAGCACCACCCCGAAGCGCTTTTCTCCCGGGCTTGGGAGCATTGTACAAGTCTGGCGTGAACAGCGGTGGGAGTGTTGGCAAACAGGACTTTAGAGGCAGCCGGGGAGGTCTTCCAGTTGGAGAGGGCCGGTTGTGCTCAGAGGCCCCACAGGCCAGGGGCAGGACCCAGCAGGTCCCCTGCCCCTGGCTAGCCTTTCCCAGACCTTCCTGGCCTCCGGGGGTACTGCCCCACCAAGGGGCAGGCTGCGGGGACTGGGTCCAGACATGCCCGGGCGCCTCCCCAGGCTCATCCCCGCTGGTGCCTTTCCCCTGGTCATAGGTCTCGGTTGAGGCCTCCTTGGAGAGGAGGTTGCTGGCAGGGGCTGTCTCCACACTGCAAGGTGCTGGAGCTCAGAGGGCCTCGTCAGAGGGAAGGGACAAGCAAAGGGCTGGATGCCCAAGACCTCTTTGGCCCAGCAGCCTCAGGGCAGCAGGGAGAGCAAGAGGCCCAACTTGCCCCTAGGTCGGCTCTGCCCCTTCCCACAAAGGCGGCCAGCCCAGCAGCTGCCTGACAGACTCTGGCTCCCCCGAGCTCTCTGCCGGTGCAGGGGTCAGGAACAGACGTGTGCATGTGGTTCTGCCTTGGCCTGGGAGTGTGGAACCCCTGCCTGGCCCCCAGGCTCAGGGGCAAGGGCCCGGAGAGAGCACCACCCCGAAGCGCTTTTCTCCCGGGCTTGGGAGCATTGTGCGTGCCTGGCGGGAACAGCGGGCGGGAGTGCTTGCAAACCAGCCTTTGGAGGCAGACGGGGAGGTCTTCCAGCGGGAGAGTGCCGGTTGTGCTCAGACGCCCCACAGGCCAGGGGCACGACCCAGCAGGGCCCCTGCCCCTCGCAGCCTTGCCCAGACCTTCCTGGCCTCGGGGGGTACTGCCCCACCAAGGGGCAGGCTGCGGGGACTGGGTCCAGACATGCCCGTGCGCCTCCACTGGCTCATCCCCGCTGGTGCCTTTCCCCTGGGCCTAGGCCTCGGTTGAGGCCTCCTTGGAGAGGAGGTTGCTGGCAGGGGCTGTCTCCACACTGCAAGGTGCTGGAGCTCAGAGGGCCTCGTCAGAGGGAAGGGACCAGCAAGGGGCTGGATGGCCAAGACCTCTTTGGCCCAGCAGCCTCATGGCAGCAGGGAGAGCAAGAGGCCCATCTTGCCCCTAGGTCGGCTCTGCCCCTTCCCACACAGGCGGCCAGCCCAGCAGCTGCCTGACAGACTCTGGCTCCCCCGAGCTCTCTGCCGGTGCAGGGGGCAGATCAGACGTGTGCATGTGGTTCTGCCTTGGCCTGGGAGTGTGGACACCCTGCCTTGCCCCCAGGCTCAGGGGCAAGGGCCCAGAGAGAGCACCACCCTGAAGCGCTTTTCTCCCGGGCTTGGGAGCATTGTGCACGCCTGCTGGGAACAGTGGGTGGGAGCGCTTGCAAACCGGCCTTTGGAGGCAGCCGGGGAGGTCTTCCAGTGGGAGAGGGCCGGTTGGGCTCAGAGGCCCCACAGGCCAGGGGCAGGACCCAGCAGGGCCCCTGCCCCTGGCCAGCCTTGCCCAGACCTTCCTGGCCTCCGGGGGTACTGCCCCACCAAGGGGCAGGCTGCGGGGACTGGGTCCAGACATGCTCGGGCGCCTCCCCTGGCTCATCACCGCTGGTGCCTTTCCCCTGGGCCTAGGCCTCCCTTGAGGCCTCCATGGAGAGGAGGTTGCTGGCAGGGGCTGTCTCCACAGTGCAAGGTGCTGGAGCTCAGAGGGCCTCGTCAGAGGG
The DNA here is from genome assembly GCF_033118175.1 of Dama dama. Taxonomy (NCBI): domain Eukaryota; kingdom Metazoa; phylum Chordata; class Mammalia; order Artiodactyla; family Cervidae; genus Dama; species Dama dama. The sequence continues at coordinate 139,809 of NW_026871032.1, read as the reverse complement.
AAGAGACCAGTAAGGGGCTGGATGCACAAGATGTCTTTGGCCCAGCAGCCTCAGGGCAGCAGGGAGAGCAAGAGGCCCAACTTGCCCCTAGGTCGGCTCTGCCCCATCCCAGACAGGCAGCCAGCCCAGCAGCAGCCTGGCATTCTCTGGCTCCCCCGAGCTCTCTGCCGGTGTAGGGGGCAGGAACAGACGTGTGCATGTCGTTCTGCCTTGGCCTGGGAGTGTGTTCCCCCTGCCTGGCCCCCAGGCTCAGGGGCAAGGGCCCGGAGAGAGCACCACCCCGAAGCGCTTTTCTCCCGGGCTGGTAGCATTGTGCGTGCCTGGCGGGAACAGCGGGCGGGAGTGCTTGCAAACCGGCCTTTGGAAGCAGCCAGGGAGGTCTTCCAGCGGGAGAGTGCCGGTTGTGCTCAGACGCCCCAGAGGCCAGGGGCAGGACCCAGCAGTGTCCCTGCCCCTGGCAGCCTTGCCCAGACCCTCCTCGCCTCCGGGGTTACTACCCCACCAAGGGGCAGGCTGCGGGGACTGGGTCCAGACATGCCCGGGCGCCTCCCCAGGCTCATCCCCGCTGGTGCCTTTCCCCTGGGCCTAGGCCTCGGTTGAGGCCTCCTTGGAGAGGAGGTTGCTGGCAGGGGCTGTCTCCACACTGCAAGGTGCTGGAGCTCAGAGGGCCTCGGCAGCGGGAAGGGACCAGCAAGGGGCTGGATACCCAAGACCTCTTTGGCCCAGCAGCCTCAGGGCAGCAGGGAGAGGAAGAGGCCCAACTTCCCCTAGGTCGGCTCTGCCCCTTCCCACACAGGCAGCCAACCCAGCAGCTGCCTGACAGACTGTGGCTCCCCCGAGCGCTCTGCCGGTGCAGGGGTCAGGAACAGACGTGTGCATGTGGTTCTGCCTTGGTCTGGGAGTGTGGACACACTGCCTGGACCCCAGGCTCATGGGCAAGGGCTCGGAGAGAGCAACACCCCGAAGCGCTTTTCTCCCGGGCTTGGGAGCATTGTGCGTGCCTGGCGGGAACAGGGGGCGGGAGTGTTGGCAAACCGGCCTTTGGAGGCAGCCGGGGAGGTCTTCCAGTGGGAGAGGGCCGGTTGTGCTCAGAGGCCCCACAGGCCAGGGGCAGGACCCAGCAGGGCCCCTGCCCCTGGCCAGCCTTGCCCAGACCTTCCTGGCCTCCGGGGGTACTGCCCCACCAAGGGGCAGGCTGCGGGGACTGGGTCCAGACATGCCCGTGCGCCTCCACTGGCTCATCCCCGCTGGTGCCTTTCCCCTGGGCCTAGGCCTCGGTTGAGGCCTCCTTGGAGAGGAGGTTGCTGGCAGGGGCTGTCTCCACACTGCAAGGTGCTGGAGCTCAGAGGGCCTCGTCAGAGGGAAGGGACCAGCAAGGGGCTGGATGCCCAAGACCTCTTTGGCCCAGCAGCCTCAGGGCAGCAGGGAGAGCAAGAGGCCCAACTTGCCCCTAGGTCGGCTCTGCCCCTTCCCACACAGGCGGCCAGCCCAGCAGCTGCCTGACAGACTCTGGCTCCCCCCAGCTCTCTGCCGGTAGAGGGGGCAGGAACAGACGTGTGCATGTGGTTCTGCCTTGGCCTGGGACTGTGGATCCCCTGCCTGGCCCCCAGGCTCAGGGGCAGGGGCCCGGAGAGACCACCACCCCGAAGCGCTTTTCTCCTGGGCTTGGGAGCATTGTGCGTGCCTGGCGGGAACAGCGGGCAGGAGTGTTGGCAAACTGGCCTTTGGAGGCAGCCGGGGAGGTCTTCCAGTGGGAGAGGGCCGGTTGTGCTCAGAGGCCCTACAGGCCAGGGGCAGGACCCAGCAGGGCCCCTGCCCCTGGCCAGCCTTGCCCAGACCTTCCTGGCCTCCGGGGGTACTGCCCCACCAAGGGGCAGGCTGCGGGGACTGGGTCCAGACATGCCCGGGCGCCTCCCCAGGCTCATCCCCGCTGGTGCCTTTCCCCTGGGCCTAGGCCTCGGTTGAGGCCTCCTTGGAGAGGAGGTTGCTGGCAGGGGCTGTCTCCACACTGCAAGGTGCTGGAGCTCAGAGGGCCTCGTCAGAGGGAAGGGACCAGCAAGGGGCTGGATGCCCAAGACCTCTTTGGCCCAGCAGCCTCAGGGCAGCAGGGAGAGCAAGAGGCCCAACTTGCCCCTAGGTCGGCTCTGCCCCTTCCCACACAGGCGGCCAGCCCAGCAGCTGCCTGACAGACTCTGGCTCGCCCGAGCTCTCTGCCGGTGCAGGGGGCAGATCAGTCGTGTGCATGTGGTTCTGCCTTGGCCTGGGAGTGTGGACACCCTGCCTGTCCCCCAGGCTCAGGGGCAAGGGCCCGGAGAGAGCACCACCCCGAAGCGCTTTTCTCCCGGGCTTAGGAGCATTGTGCACGCCTGCTGGGAACAGTGGGCGGGAGCGCTTGCAAACCGGCCTTTGGAGGCAGCCGGGGAGGTCTTCCAGTGGGAGAGGGCCGGTTGTGCTCAGAGGCCCCACAGGCCAGGGTCAGGACCAAGCAGGGCCCCTGCCCCTGGCCAGACTTGCCCAGACCTTCCTGGCCTCCGGGGGTACTGCCCCACCAAGGGGCAGGCTGAGGAGACTGGGTCCAGACATGTCTGTGCGCCTCCCCAGGATCATCCCCGCTGGTGCCTTTCCCCTGGTTGTAGGCCTCGGTTGAGGACTCTTTGGAGAGGAGGTTGCTGAAAGGGGCTGTCTCCACACTGCAAGGTGCTGGAGCTCAGAGGGCCTCGTCAGAGGGAAGGCACCAGCAAAGCGCTGGATGCCCAAGACCTCTTTGACCCAGCAGCCTCAGGGCAGCAGGGAGAGCAAGAGGCCCAACTTGCCCCTAGGTCGGCTCTGCCCCTTCCCACACAGTCGGCCAGCCCAGCACCTGCCTGAGAGATTCTGGCTCCCCCGAGCTCTCTGCCGGTGCAGGGGACAGGACCAGACGTGTGCATGTGTTTCTGCCTTGGTCTGGGAGTGTGTTCCCCTTGCCTTGCCCACAGGCTCAGGGGCAAGGGCCCGGAGAGAGCACCACCCCGAAGCGCTTTTCTCCCGGGCTTGGGAGCATTGTGCGTGCCTGGCGGGAAGAGCGGGCAGGAGTGTTGGCAAACTGGCCTTTGGAGGCAGCCGGGGAGGTCTTCCAGTGGGAGAGGGCCGGTTGTGCTCAGAGGCCCCACAGGCCATGGGGAGGACCCAGCAGGGCCCCTGCCCCTGGCCAGCCTTGCCCAGATCTTCCTGGCCTCCGGGGGTACTGCCCCACCAAGGGGCAGGCTGCGGGGACTGGGTCCAGACATGCCCGGGCGCCTCCCCAGGCTCATCCCCGCTGGTGCCTTTCCCCTGGGCCTAGGCCTCGGTTGAGGCCTCCTTGGAGAGGATGTTGCTGGCAGGGGCTGTCTCCACACTGCAAGGTGCTGGAGCTCAGAGGGCCTCGTCAGAGGGAAGGGACCAGCAAGGGGCTGGATGCCCAAGAACTCTTTGGCCCAGCAGCCTCAGGGCAGCAGGGAGAGGAAGAGGCCCAACTTGCCCCTAGGTCGGCTCTGCCCCTTCCCACACAGGCGGCCAGCCCAGCAGCTGCCTGACAGACTCTGGCTCCCCCGAACTCTCTGCCGGTGCAGGGTGCAGCAACAGACGTGTGCATGTGGTTCTGCCTTGGTCTGGGAGTGTGGACCAACTGCCTGGCCCCCAGGCTCAGGGGCAAGGGCCCGAGGAGAGCACCACCCCGAAGCGCTTTTCTCCCGGGCTTGGGAGCATTGTGCTTGCCTGGTGGGAACAGCGGGCGGGAGTGTTGGCAAACTGGTCTTTGGAGGCAGCCGGGGAGTTCTTCCAGTGGGAGAGGGCCGGTTGTGCTCAGAGGCACCACAGGCCAGGGGCAGGACCCAGCAGGGCCCCTGCCCCTGGCCAGCCTTGCCCAGACCTTCCTGGCCTCCGGGGGTACTGCCCCACCAAGGGGCAGGCTGCGGGGACTGGGTCCAGACATGCCCGGGCGCCTCCCCAGGCTCATCCCCGCTGGTGCCTTTCCCCTGGGCCTAGGCCTCGGTTGAGGCCTCCTTGGAGAGGAGGTTGCTGGCAGGGGCTGTCTCCACACTGCAAGGTGCTGGAGCTCAGAGGGCCTCGTCAGAGGGAAGGGACCAGCAAGGGGCTGGATGCCCAAGACCTCTTTGGCCCAGCAGCCTCAGGGCAGCAGGGAGAGCAAGAGGCCCAACTTGCCCCTAGGTCGGCTCTGCCACTTCCCACACAGGCGGCCAGCCCAGCAGCTGCCTGACAGACTCTGGCTCCCCCGAGCTCTCTGCCGGTGCAGGGGGCAGATCAGACGTGTGCATGTGGTTCTGCCTTGGCCTGGGAGTGTGGACACCCTGCATTGCCCCCAGGCTCAGGGGCAAGGGCCCAGAGAGAGCACCACCCTGAAGCGCTTTTCTTCCGGGCTTAGGAGCAGTGTCCCGGCCTGCTGGTAACAGTGGCCGGGAGCGCTTGCAAACCGGCCTTTGGAGGCAGCCGGGGAGGTCTTCCATTGGGAGAGGGCCGGTTGTGCTCAGAGGCCCCACAGGCCAGGGGCAGGACCCAGCAGGGCCCCTGCCCCTGGCCAGCCTTACCCAGACCTTCCTGGCCTCCGGGGGTACTGCCCCACCAAGGGGCAGGCTGCGGGGACTGGGTCCAGACATGCTCGGGCGCCTCCCCTGGCTCATCCCCGCTGGTGCCTTTCCCCTGGGCCTAGGCCTCGGTTGAGGCCGCCTTGGAGAGGAGGTTGCTGGCAGGGGCTGTCTCCACACTGCAAGGTGCTGGAGCTCAGAGGGCCTCGTCAGAGGGAAGGGACCAGTAAGGGGCTGGATGCCCAAGACGTCTTTGGACCAGCAGCCTCAGGGCAGCAGGGAGAGCAAGAGGCCCAACTTGCCGCTAGGGCGGCTCTACCCCTTCCCACACAGGCGGCCAACCCAGCAGGTGCCTGACAGACTCTGGCTCCCCCAAGCTCTCTGCCGGTGCAGGGGACAGGAACAGACGTGGGCATGTGGTTCTGCCTTGGCCTGGGAGTGTGTTCCCCATGCCTTGCCCCCAGGCTCAGGGGCAAGGGCCCGGAGAGAGCACCACCCTGAAGCGCTTTTCTCCCGGGCTTGGGAGCATTGTGCAAGTCTGGCGTGAACAGCGGTGGGAGTGTTGGCAAACAGGACTTTAGAGGCAGCCGGGGAGGTCTTCCAGTTGGAGAGGGCCGGTTGTGCTCAGAGGCCCCACAGGCCAAGGGCAGGACCCAGCAGGTCCCCTGCCCCTGGCCAGCCTTTCCCATACCTTCCTGGCCTCCGGGGGTACTGCCCCACCAAGGGGCAGGCTGCGGGGACTGGGTCCAGACATGCCCGGGCGCCTCCCCAGGCTCATCCCCGCTGGTGCCTTTCCCCTGGTCATAGGTCTCGGTTGAGGCCTCCTTGGAGAGGAGGTTGCTGGCAGGGGCTGTCTCCACACTGCAAGGTGCTGGAGCTCAGAGGGCCTCGTCAGAGGGAAGGGACAAGCAAAGGGCTGGATGCCCAAGACCTCTTTGGCCCAGCAGCCTCAGGGCAGCAGGGAGAGCAAGAGGCCCAACTTGCCCCTAGGTCGGCTCTGCCCCTTCCCACAAAGGCGGCCAGCCCAGCAGCTGCCTGACAGACTCTGGCTCCCCCGAGCTCTCTGCCGGTGCAGGGGTCAGGAACAGACGTGTGCATGTGGTTCTGCCTTGGCCTGGGAGTGTGGACCCCCTGCCTGGCCCCCAGGCTCAGGGGCAAGGGCCCGGAGAGAGCACCACCCCGAAGCGCTTTTCTCCCGGGCTTGGGAGCATTGTGCGTGCCTGGCGGGAACAGCGGGCGGGAGTGCTTGCAAACCGGCCTTTGGAGGCAGACGGGGAGGTCTTCCAGCGGGAGAGTGCCGGTTGTGCTCAGACGCCCCACAGGCCAGGGGCACGACCCAGCAGGGCCCCTGCCCCTCGCAGCCTTGCCCAGACCTTCCTGGCCTCGGGGGGTACTGCCCCACCAAGGGGCAGGCTGCGGGGACTGGGTCCAGACATGCCCGTGCGCCTCCCCTGGCTCATCCCCTCTGGTGCCTTTCCCCTGGGCCTAGGCCTCGGTTGAGGCCTCCTTGGATAGGAGGTTGCTGGCAGGGGCTGTCTCCACACTGCAAGGTGCTGGAGCTCAGAGGGCCTCGTCAGAGGGAAGGGACCAGTAAGGGGCTGGATGCCCTAGACGTCTTTGGCCCAGCAGCCTCAGGGCAGCAGGGAGAGGAAGAGGCCCAACTTGCCCCTAGGTCGGCTCTGCCCCTTCCCACACAGGCGGCCAGCCCAGCAGCTGCCTGACAGACTCTGGCTCCCCCGAGCTCTCTGCCGGTGCAGGGGGCAGGAACAGACGTGTGCATGTGGTTCTGCCTTGGTCTGGGAGTGTGGAACCACTGCCTGGCCCCCACACTCAGGGGCAAGGGCCCGGAGAGAGCAACACACCGAAGCGCTTTTCTCCCGGGCTTGGGAGAATTGTGCGTGCCTGGCGAGAACAGCGGGCGGGAGTGTTGGCAAACCGGCCTTTGGAGGCAGCCGGGGAGGTCTTCCAGTGGGAGAGGGCCGGTTGTGCTCAGAGGCCCCACAGGCCAGGGGCAGGACCCAGTAGGGCCCCTGCCCCTGGCCAGCCTTGCCCAGACCTTCCTGGCCTCCGGGGGTACTGCCCCACCAAGGGGCAGGCTGCGGGGACTGGGTCCAGTCATGCCCGGGCGCCTCCCCAGGCTCATCCCCGCTGGTGCCTTTCCCCTGGGCCTAGGCCTCGGTTGAGGCCTCCTTGGAGAGGAGGTTGCTGGCAGGGGCTGTCTCCACACTGCAAGGTGCTGGAGCTCAGAGGGCCTCGTCAGAGGGAAGGGACCAGCAAGGGGCTGGATGGCCAAGACCTCTTTGGCCCAGCAGCCTCATGGCAGCAGGGAGAGCAAGAGGCCCATCTTGCCCCTAGGTCGGCTCTGCCCCTTCCCACACAGGCGGCCAGCCCAGCAGCTGCCTGACAGACTCTGGCTCCCCCGAGCTCTCTTCCGGTGCAGGGGGCAGATCAGACGTGTGCATGTGGTTCTGCCTTGGCCTGGGAGTGTGGACACCTTGCCTTGCCCCCAGGCTCAGGGGCAAGGGCCCAGAGAGAGCACCACCCTGAAGCGCTTTTCTCCCGCGCTTGGGAGCATTGTGCACGCCTGCTGGGAACAGTGGGCGGGAGCGCTTGCAAACCGGCCTTTGGAGGCAGCCGGGGAGGTCTTCCAGTGGGAGAGGGCCGGTTGGGCTCAGAGGCCCCACAGGCCAGGGGCAGGACCCAGCAGGGCCCCTGCCCCTGGCCAGCCTTGCCCAGACCTTCCTGGCCTCCGGGGGTACTGCCCCACCAAGGGGCAGGCTGCGGGGACTGGGTCCAGACATGCTCGGGCGCCTCCCCTGGCTCATCACCGCTGGTGCCTTTCCCCTGGGCCTAGGCCTCCCTTGAGGCCTCCTTGGAGAGGAGGTTGCTGGCAGGGGCTGTCTCCACAGTGCAAGGTGCTGGAGCTCAGAGGGCCTCGTCAGAGGGAAGAGACCAGTAAGGGGCTGGATGCACAAGATGTCTTTGGCCCAGCAGCCTCAGGGCAGCAGGGAGAGCAAGAGGCCCAACTTGCCCCTAGGTCGGCTCTGCCCCATCCCAGACAGGCAGCCAGCCCAGCAGCAGCCTGGCAGTCTCTGGCTCCCCCGAGCTCTCTGCCGGTGTAGGGGGCAGGAACAGACGTGTGCATGTCGTTCTGCCTTGGCCTGGGAGTGTGTTCCCCCTGCCTGGCCCCCAGGCTCAGGGGCAAGGGCCCGGAGAGAGCACCACCCCGAAGCGCTTTTCTCCCGGGCTTGGTAGCATTGTGCGTGCCTGGCGGGAACAGCGGGCGGGAGTGCTTGCAAACCGGCCTTTGGAAGCAGCCAGGGAGGTCTTCCAGCGGGAGAGTGCCGGTTGTGCTCAGACGCCCCAGAGGCCAGGGGCAGGACCCAGCAGTGTCCCTGCCCCTGGCAGCCTTGCCCAGACCTTCCTGGCCTCCGGGGTTACTACCCCACCAAGGGGCAGGCTGCGGGGACTGGGTCCAGACATGCCCGGGCGCCTCCCCAGGCTCATCCCCGCTGGTGCCTTTCCCCTGGCTCTAGGCCTCGGTTGAGGCCTCCTTGGAGAGGAGGTTGCTGGCAGGGGCTGTCTCCACACTGCAAGGTGCTGGAGCTCAGAGGGCCTCGGCAGCGGGAAGGGACCAGCAAGGGGCTGGATACCCAAGACCTCTTTGGCCCAGCAGCCTCAGGGCAGCAGGGAGAGGAAGAGGCCCAACTTCCCCTAGGTCGGCTCTGCCCCTTCCCACACAGGCAGCCAACCCAGCAGCTGCCTGACAGACTGTGGCTCCCCCGAGCACTCTGCCGGTGCAGGGGTCAGGAACAGACGTGTGCATGTGGTTCTGCCTTGGTCTGGGAGTGTGGACACACTGCCTGGACCCCAGGCTCATGGGCAAGGGCCCGGAGAGAGCAACACCCCGAAGCGCTTTTCTCCCGGGCTTGGGAGCATTGTGCGTGCCTGGCGGGAACAGCGGGCGGGAGTGTTGGCAAACCGGCCTTTGGAGGCAGCCGGGGAGGTCTTCCAGTGGGAGAGGGCCGGTTGTGCTCAGAGGCCCCACAGGCCAGGGGCAGGACCCAGCAGGGCCCCTGCCCCTGGCCAGCCTTGCCCAGACCTTCCTGGCCTCCGGGGGTACTGCCCCACCAAGGGGCAGGCTGCGGGGACTGGGTCCAGACATGCCCGTGCGCCTCCACTGGCTCATCCCCGCTGGTGCCTTTCCCCTGGGCCTAGGCCTCGGTTGAGGCCTCCTTGGAGAGGAGGTTGCTGGCAGGGGCTGTCTCCACACTGCAAGGTGCTGGAGCTCAGAGGGCCTCGTCAGAGGGAAGGGACCAGCAAGGGGCTGGATGCCCAAGACCTCTTTGGCCCAGCAGCCTCAGGGCAGCAGGGAGAGCAAGAGGCCCAACTTGCCCCTAGGTCGGCTCTGCCCCTTCCCACACAGGCGGCCAGCCCAGCAGCTGCCTGACAGACTCTGGCTCCCCCCAGCTCTCTGCCGGTAGAGGGGGCAGGAACAGACGTGTGCATGTGGTTCTGCCTTGGCCTGGGACTGTGGATCCCCTGCCTGGCCCCCAGGCTCAGGGGCAGGGGCCCGGAGAGACCACCACCCCGAAGCGCTTTTCTCCTGGGCTTGGGAGCATTGTGCGTGCCTGGCGGGAACAGCGGGCAGGAGTGTTGGCAAACTGGCCTTTGGAGGCAGCCGGGGAGGTCTTCCAGCGGGAGAGGGCCGGTTGTGCTCAGAGGCCCCACAGGCCAGGGGCAGGACCCAGCAGGGCCCCTGCCCCTGGCCAGCCTTGCCCAGACCTTCCTGGCCTCCGGGGGTACTGCCCCACCAAGGGGCAGGCTGCGGGGACTGGGTCCAGACATGCCCGGGCGCCTCCCCAGGCTCATCCCCGCTGGTGCCTTTCCCCTGGGCCTAGGCCTCGGTTGAGGCCTCCTTGGAGAGGAGGTTGCTGGCAGGGGCTGTCTCCACACTGCAAGGTGCTGGAGCTCAGAGGGCCTCGTCAGAGGGAAGGGACCAGCAAGGGGCTGGATGCCCAAGACCTCTTTGGCCCAGCAGCCTCAGGGCAGCAGGGAGAGCAAGAGGCCCAACTTGCCCCTAGGTCGGCTCTGCCCCTTCCCACACAGGCGGCCAGCCCAGCAGCTGCCTGACAGACTCTGGCTCCCCCGAGCTCTCTGCCGGTGCAGGGGGCAGATCAGTCGTGTGCATGTGGTTCTGCCTTGGCCTGGGAGTGTGGACACCCTGCCTGTCCCCCAGGCTCAGGGGCAAGGGCCCGGAGAGAGCACCACCCCGAAGCGCTTTTCTCCCAGGCTTAGGAGCATTGTGCACGCCTGCTGGGAACAGTGGGCGGGAGCGCTTGCAAACCGGCCTTTGGAGGCAGCCGGGGAGGTCTTCCAGTGGGAGAGGGCCGGTTGTGCTCAGAGGCCCCACAGGCCAAGGGCAGGACGCAGCAGGGCCCCTGCCCCTGGCCAGCCTTGCCCAGAGCTTCCTGGCCTCCGGGGGTACTGCCCCACCAAGGGGCAGGCTGCGGGGACTGGGTCCAGACATGCTCGGGTGCCTCCCCTGGCTCATCCCCGCTGGTGCCTTTCCCCTGGGCCTAGGCCTCGGTTGAGGCCTCCTTGGAGAGGAGGTTGCTGGCAGGGGCTGTCTCCACACTGCAAGGTGCTGCAGCTCAGACAGCCTCGTCAGAGAGAAGGGACCAGTAAAGGGCTGGATGCCCAAGACATCTTTGGCCCAGCAGCCTCAGGGCAGCAGGGAGAGCAAGAGGCCCAACTTGCCCCTAGGGCGGCTCTGCCCCTTCCCACACAGGCGGCCAACCCAGCAGCTGCCTGACAGACTCTGGCTCCCCCAAGCTCTCTGCCGGTGCAGGGGACAGGAACAGATGTGGGCATGTGGTTCTGCCTTGGCCTGGGAGTGTGTTCTCCCTGCCTTGCCCCCAGGCTCATGGGCAAGGGCCCGGAGAGAGCAGCACACCGAAGCGCTTTTCTCCCCGGCTTGGGAGCTTTGTGCATTCCTGACGTGAACAGCGGGCGGGAGTGTTGCAAACAGGACTTTGGAGGCAGCCGGGGAGGTCTTCCAGTGGGAGAGGGCCGGTTGTGCTCAGAGGCCCCACAGGCCAGGGTCAGGACCCAGTAGGGCCCCTGCCCCTGGCCAGACTTGCCCAGACCTTCCTGGCCTCCGGGGGTACTGCCCCACCAAGGGGCAGGCTGAGGAGACTGGGTCCAGACATGTCTGTGCGCCTCCCCAGGATCATCCCCGCTGGTGCCTTTCCCCTGGTTGTAGGCCTCGGTTGAGGACTCTTTGGAGAGGAGGTTGCTGACAGGGGCTGTCTCCACACTGCAAGGTGCTGGAGCTCAGAGGGCCTCGTCAGAGGGAAGGCACCAGCAAAGCGCTGGATGCCCAAGACCTCTTTGACCCAGCAGCCTCAGGGCAGCAGGGAGAGCAAGAGGCCCAACATGCCCCTAGGTCGGCTCTGCCCCGTACCACACAGGCAGCCAGCCCAGCAGCAGCCTGGCAGTCTCTGGCTCCCCCGAGCTCTCTGCCGGTGTAGGGCGCAGGAACACACGTGTGCATGTGGTTCTGCCTTGGTCTGGGAGTGTGGACCCACTGCCTGGACCCCAGGCTCAGGGGCAAGGGCCCGGAGAGAGCACCACCCCGAAGCGCTTTTCTCCCGGGCTTGGGAGCATTGTGCGTGCTTTGTGGGAACAGTGGGCGGGAGTGCTTGCAAACCGGCCTTTGGAGGCAGCCGGGGAGGTCTTCCATTGGGAGAGGGCCGGTTGTGCTCAGAGGCCCCACAGGCCAGGGGCAGGACCCAGCAGGTCCCCTGCCCCTGGCCAGCCTTTCCCAGACCTTCCTGGCCTCAGGGGTACTGCCCCACCAAGGGGCAGGCTGCGGGGACTGGGTCCAGACATGCCCGGGCGCTTCCCCAGGCTCAACCCCACTGGTGCCTTTCCCCTGGGCCTAGGCCTCGGTTTAGGCCTCTTGGAGAGGAGGTTGCTGGCAGGGGCTGTCTCCACACTGCAAGGTGCTGGAGCTCAGAGGGCCTCGTCAGAGGGAAGGGACCAGCAAGGGGCTGGACGCCCAAGACCTCTTTGGCCCAGCAGCCTCAGGGCAGCAGGGAGAGCAAGAGGCACAACTTGCCCCTAGGTCGGCTCTGCCCCTTCCCACACAGGCGGCTAGCCCAGCAGCTGCCTGACATACTCTGGCTCCCCCGAGCTCTTTGCCGGTGCAGGGGGCAGATCAGAGGTGTGCATGTGGTTCTGACTTGGCCTGGGATTGTGGACACCGTGCCTTGCCCCCAGGCTCAGGAGCAAGGGCCCGGAGAGAGCACCACCCCGAAGCGCTTTTCTCCCGGGCTTGGGAGCATTGTACACGCCTGCTGGGAACAGTAGGCGGGAGCGCTTGCAAACCGGCCTTTGGAGGCAGCCGGGCAGGTCTTCCAGTGGGAGAGTGCCGGTTGTGCTCAGACGCCCCAAAGGCCAGGGGCAGGACCCAGCAATGTCCCTGCCCCTGGCAGCCTTGCCCAGACCTTCCTGCCTCCGGGGTTACAGCCCCACCAAGGGGCAGGCTGCGGGGACTGGGTCCAGACATGCCTGGGCGCCTCCCCAGGCTCATCCCCGCTGGTGCCTTTCCCCTGGGCCTAGGCCTCGGTTGAGGCCTCCTTGGAGAGGAGGTTGCTGGCAGGGGCTGTCTCCACACTGCAAGGTGCTGGAGCTCAGAGGGCCTCGTCAGAGGGAAGGGACCAGCAAGGTGCTGGATGCCGAAGACCTCTTTGGCCCAGCAGCCTCAGGGCAGCAGGGAGAGGAAGAGGCCCAACTTGCCCCTAGGTCGGCTCTGCCCCTTCCCACACAGGCGGCCAGCCCAGCAGCTGCCTGACAGACTCTGGCTCCTCCGAGCTCTCTGCCGGTGCAGGGGACAGGAACAGACGTGGGCATGTGGTTCTGCCTTGGTCTGGGAGTGTGGACCCACTGCCTGGCCCCCACGCTCAGGGGCAAGGGCCCGGAGAGAGCAACACCCCAAAGCGCTTTTCTCCCGGGCTTGGGAGCATTGTGCGTGCCTGGCGGGAACAGCGGGCGGGAGTGTTGGCAAACCGGCCTTTGGAGGCAGCCGGGGAGGTCTTCCAGTGGGAGAGGGCCGGTTGTGCTCAGAGGCCCCCCAGGCCAGGGGCAGGGCCCAGCAGGGCCCCTGCCCCTGGCCAGCCTAGCCCAGACCTTCCTGGCCTCCGGGGGTACTGCCCCACCAAGGGGCAGGCTGCGGGGACTGGGTCCAGACATGCCCGGGCGCCTCCCCAGGCTCTTCCCCGCTGGTGCCTTTCCCCTGGGGCTAGGCCTCGGTTTAGGCCTCCTTGGAGAGGAGGTTGCTGGCAGGGGCTGTCTCCACACTGCAAGGTGCTGGAGCTCAGAGGGCCTCGTCAGAGGGAAGGGACCAGCAAGGGGCTGGATGCCCAAGACCTCTTTGGCCCAGCAGCCTCAGGGCAGCAGGGAGAGCAGAGGCCCAACATGCCCCTAGGTCGGCTCTGCCACTTCCCACACAGGCGGCCAGCCCAGCAGCTGCCTGAGAGACTCTGGCTCCCCCGAGCTCTCTGCCGGTGTAGGGGGCAGTAACAGACGTGTGCATGTCGTTCTCCCTTGGCCTGGGAGTGTGTTCCACCTGCCTGGCCCCCAGGCTCAGGGGCAAGGGCCCGAGGAGAGCACCACCCCGAAGCACTTTTCTCCCGGGCTTGGGAGCATTGTGCGTGCCTGGCGGGAACAGCGGGTGGGAGTGCTTGCAAACAGGCCTTTGGATGCAGACGGGGAGGTCTTCCAGCGGGAGGGTGCTGGTTGTGCTCAGACGCCCCACAGGCCAGGGGCAGGACCCAGCGCTGTCCCTGCCCCTGGCAGCCTTGCCTAGACCTTCCTGGCCTCCGGGGGTACTGCCCCACCAAGGGGCAGGCTGCGGGGACTGGGTCCAGACATGCCCGGGCGCCTCCCCTGGCTCATCCCCGCTGGTGCCTTTCCCCTGGGCCTAGGCCTCGGTTGAGGCCTCCTTGGAGAGGAGGTTGCTGGCAGGGGCTGTCTCCACACTGCAAGGTGCTGGAGCTCAGAGGGCCTCGTCAGAAGGAAGGGACCAGCAAGGGGCTGGATGCCCAAGACCTCTTTGGCCCAGCAGCCTCAGGGCAGCAGGGAGAGCAAGAGGCCCAACTTGCCCCTAGGTCGGCTCTGCCCCTTTCCACACAGGCCGCCAACCCAGCAGCTGCCTGGCATTCTCTGGCTCCCCCGAGCTCTCCGCCGGTGCAGGGACCAGGAACAGACGTTTACATGTGGTTCTGCCTTGGCCTGGGAGTGTGTTCCCCCTGCATTGCCCCCAGGCTCAGGGGCAAGGGCCCGGTGAGAGCACCACCCCGAAGCGCTTTTCTCCCGGGCTTGGGAGCATTGTGCGTGCCTGGCGGGAACAGCGGGCATGAGTTCTTGCAAACTGTCCTTTGGAGGCAGCCGGGGAGGTCTTCCAAGGGCCCGGACTGATTACCACCCCAAAATGCTTTTCTCCCGGGCTTGGGAGCATTGTGCGCGGCTGTCGGGAACAGCGGACATGAGTGCTTGCAAACCGGCCTTTGGAGGCAGCCCGGGAGGTCTTCCAAGGGCCCGGAGAGAGCACTACCCCAAAATGCTTTTCTTCCGGGCTTGGGAGCATTGTGCGCGCGTGGCGGGAACAGCAGGCATGAGTGCTTGCAAACCGGCCTTTGGAGTCAGCCGGGGAGGTCTTCCAAGGGCCTGGAGAGAGCACCACCTCGAAGCGCTTTTCTCTCGGGTTTTGGAGCTTTGTGTGCGGCTGGTGGGACAGCGGGAGGGAATTCTTGCAAACCGGCCTTTGGCGGCAGCCAGAGAAGTCTTCCAAGGGCGCGGAGAGAGCACCACCCCGAAGCGCTTTTCTCCGGGGTTTTGGAACATTGTGTGTGCCAGGCGGGAACAGCGAGTGGGAATGCTTGCAAACCGGCCTTTGGGGGCAGCCGGGGAGGTCCTCCATGGTCCCTGAGAGAACACCACCCCGAAGCGCTTTTCTCACGGTCTTGGGAGCATTGTGCGTGGCTGGCGGGAACAGCGGGCATGAGTGCTTGCAAACTGTCCTTTGGAGGCAGCCGGGGAGGTCTTCCAAGGGCCGGACTGATCACCACCCCAAAATGCTTTTCTCTCGGGCTTGGGAGCATTGTGCGCGGCTGTCGGGAACAACGGACATGAATGCTTGCAAACCGGCCTTTGGAGGCAGCCCGGGAGGTCTTCCAAGGTCCCGGAGAGAGCACCACCCCAAAATGCTTTTCTCCCGGGCTTGGGAGCATTGTGCTTGGATGGCGGAAGCAGCGGGAATGAGTACTTACAAACCGGCCTTTGGGGGCAGCCGGGGAGGTCTTGAAAGTGCCCGGAGAGAGCACCACCCCGAAGCGCTTTTCTCCCGGGCTTGGGAACATTGTGCGCGGCTGGCGGGAACAGCAGGCAGGACTGCTTGCAAACTGGCCTTTGGAGGCAGCCGGGGAGGTCTTCCAAGGGCCCGGAGTGAGCACCACCCCAAAATGCTTTTCTCCCGGGCTTGGGAGCATTGTGCGCGGCTGGTGGGAACAACGGGCATGAGTGCTTGCAAACCGGCCTTTGGAGGCAGCCGGGGACGTCTTCCAAGGGCCCGGAGAGAGCACCACCCCGAAGCGCTCTTCTCCCGGGCTTGGGAGCATTGTGCGCGGCTGGCGGGAACAGCAGGCAGGACTGCTTGCAAACTGGCCTTTGGAGGCAGCCGGGGAGGTCTTCCAAGGGCCTGTAGAGAGCACCACCCCAAAATGCTTCTCTCCCGGGCTTGGGAGCATTGTGCGTGGCTGGCGGGAACAGCAGGAAGGAGTCCTTGCAAACCGGCCTTTGGAGGCAGCCGGGGAGGTCTTCCAAGGGCCTGTAGAGAGCACCACCCCGAAGCGCTTTTCTCCCGGGCTTAGGAGCATTGTGCGCAGGTGGCGGGAACAGCAGGCAGGAGTGCTTGAAAACTGGCCTTTGGAGGCAGCCGGGGAGGTCTTCTAGGGCCCGGTGTGAGCACCACCCCAAAAAGCTTTTCTCCCGGGCTTGGGAGCATTGTGCGCGGCTGGTGGGAACAGCGGACATGAGTGCTTGCAAACTGGCCATTGGAGGCAGCCGGGGAGGTTTTCCAAGGGCCCGGAGTGAGCACCACCCCAAAATGCTTTTCTCCCGGGCTTGGGAGCATTGTGCGTGGCTGGCGGGAACAGCAGGAAGGAGTCCTTGCAAACCGGCCTTTGGAGGCAGCCGGGGAGGTCTTCCAAGGGCCTGTAGAGAGCACCACCCCGAAGCGCTTTTCTCCCGGGCTTGGGAGCATTCTGCGCGGGTGGCGGGAACAGCAGGCAGGAGTGCTTGAAAACCGTCCTTTGGAGGCAGCCGGGGAGGTCTTCCAGGGCCCGGTGTGAGCACCACCCCAAAATGCTTTTCTCCCGGGCTTGGGAGCATTGTGCGCGGATGGCGGGAACAGCAGGAAGGAGTCCTTGCAAACCGGCCTTTGGAGGCAGCCGGGGAGGTCTTCCAAGGGCCTGTAGAGAGCACCACCCCGAAGCGCTTTTCTCCCGGGCTTGGGAGCATTGTGCGCGGGTGGCGGGAACAGCAGGCAGGAGTGCTTGAAAACCGTCCTTTGGAGGCAGCCGGGGAGGTCTTCCAGGGCCCGGTGTGAGCACCACCCCAAAATGCTTTTCTCCCGGGCTTGGGAGCATTGTGCGCGGATGGCGGGAACAGCGAGTGGGAGTGCTTGCAAACCGGCCTTTGGGGGCACCCCGGGAGGTCTTCCATGGGCACGGAGAGAACACCACCCCGAAGCGCTTTTCTCCGGGGTTTTGGAGGATTGTGCGTGGCTGGCGGGAACAGCGAGTGGGAGTGCTTGCAAACCGGCCTTTGGTGGCAGCCAGGGAGGTCCTCCATTGGCACAGAGAGAACACCACCCCGAAGCGCTTTTCTCCCGGTCTTGGGAGCATTGTGCGAGGCTGGCGGGAACAGCGGGCGGGAGTGCTTGCAAACCGGCCTTTGGAGGCAGCTTGGGAGGTCTTCCAAGGGCCCGGAGAGAGCACCATCCCGAAGCACTTTTCTCACGGAATTGGGAGCATTGTTCGCGGCTGTCGGGAACAGAGGACATGAGTGCTTGCAAACCGGCCTTTAGAGGCAGCCGGGGAGTCTTCCAAGGGCCCGGAGAGAGACCACCCCAAAATGCTTTTCTCCCGGGCTTGGGAGCATTGTGTGCGGCTGGTGGGTCAGCGGGAGGGAGTTCTCGAAAACCAGCCTTTGGAGGCAGCCGGGGAGGTCTTCCAAGGGCCAGGAGAGAGCACCACCCCGAAGCGCTTTTCTCCCGGGCTTAGGAGCATTGTGCGCAGGTGGCGGGAACAGCAGGCAGGAGTGCTTGAAAACTGGCCTTTGGAGGCAGCCGGGGAGGTCTTCCAGGGCCCGGTGTGAGCACCACCCCAAAAAGCTTTTCTCCCGGGCTTGGGAGCATTGTGCGCGGCTGGTGGGAACAGCGGACATGAGTGCTTGCAAACTGGCCATTGGAGGCAGCCGGGGAGGTCTTCCAAGGGCCCGGAGTGAGCACCACCCCAAAATGCTTTTCTCCCGGGCTTGGGAGCATTGTGCGTGGCTGGCGGGAACAGAAGGAAGGAGTCCTTGCAAACCGGCCTTTGGAGGCAGCCGGGGAGGTCTTCCAAGGGCCTGTAGAGAGCACCACCCCGAAGCGCTTTTCTCCCGCGCTTGGGAGCATTCTGCGCGGGTGGCGGGAACAGCACGCAGGAGTGCTTGAAAACCGTCCTTTGGAGGCAGCCGGGGAGGTCTTCCAGGGCCCGGTGTGAGCACCACCCCAAAATGCTTTTCTCCCGGGCTTGGGAGCATTGTACGCGGATGGCGGGAACAGCAGGAAGGAGTCCTTGCAAACCGGCCTTTGGAGACAGCCGGGGAGGTCTTCCAAGGGCCTGTAGAGAGCACCACCCCGAAGCGCTTTTCTCCCGGGCTTGGGAGCATTGTGCGCGGGTGGCGGGAACAGCAGGCAGGAGTGCTTGAAAACCGTCCTTTGGAGGCAGCCGGGGAGGTCTTCCAGGGCCCGGTGTGAGCACCACCCCAAAATGCTTTTCTCCCGGGCTTGGGAGCATTGTGCGCGGATGGCGGGAACAGCGAGTGGGAGTGCTTGCAAACCGTCCTTTGGGGGCACCCCGGGAGGTCTTCCATGGGCACGGAGAGAACACCACCCCGAAGCGCTTTTCTCCCGGTCTTGGGAGCATTGTGCGAGGCTGGCGGGAACAGCGGGCGGGAGTGCTTGCAAACCGGCCTTTGGGGGCAGCCAGGGAGGTCCTCCATTGGCACGGAGAGAACACCATCCCGAAGCGCTTTTCTCCCGGTCTTGGGAGCATTGTGCGAGGCTGGCGGGAACAGCGGGCGGGAGTGCTTGCAAACCGGCCTTTGGAGGCAGCTTGGGAGGTCTTCCAAGGGCCCGGAGAGAGCACCATCCCGAAGCACTTTTCTCACGGAATTGGGAGCATTGTTCGCGGCTGTCGGGAACAGAGGACATGAGTGCTTGCAAACCGGCCTTTAGAGGCAGCCGGGGAGTCTTCCAAGGGCCCGGAGAGAGACCACCCCAAAATGCTTTTCTCCCGGGCTTGGGAGCATTGTGTGCGGCTGGCGGGTCAGCGGGAGGGAGTTCTCGAAAACCAGCCTTTGGAGGCAGCCGGGGAGGTCTTCCAAGGGCCAGGAGAGAGCACCACCCCGAAGCGCTTTTCTCCCGGGCTTGGGAGCATTGTGCGCGGCTGGCGGGAACAGCGGGATTGAGTGCTTGCAAACTGGCCTTTGGAGGCAGCCGGGGAGGTCTTCCAAGGGCCGGGAGAGAGCACCACCCCGAAGCGCTTTTCTCCTAGGCTTGGGAGCATTGTGCGCGGCTGGCGGGAACAGCGGGCATGAGTGCTTGCAAACCGGCCTTTGGAGACAAACGGGGAGGTCTTCCAAGGGCCCGTAGAGAGCACCACCCCGAAGCGCTTTTCTCCCGTGATTGGGAGCATTGTGTGCGGCTGGCGGGACAGCGGGAGGGTGTACTTGAAATCCAGCCTTTGGAGGCAGCCGGGGAGGTCTTCCAAGGGCCGGGAGAGAGCACCACCCTGAAGGGCTTTTCTCCTGGGCTTGGAGCATTTGCACGGATGGCGGGAACAGCGAGTGGGAGTGCTTGCAAACCGGCATTTGGGGGCAGCCCGGGAGGTCTTTCTTGGGCCCAGAGAGAACACCACCCCGAAACGCTTTTCTCCCGGGCTTGGGAGCATTGTGCGCGGGTGGCGGGAACAGCAGGCAGAAGTGCTTGCAAACCGGCCTTGGAGGCAGCCGGGGAGGTCTTCCAAAGCCCGGAGTGAGCACCACCCCAAAATGCTTTTCTCCCGGGCTTGGGAGCATTGTGCGCAGCTGGCGTGAACAGCGGGATTGAGTGCTTGCAAACCAGCCTTTGGAGGCAGCCGGGGAGGTCTTCCAGCGGGAGAGTGCCAGTTGTTCTCAGAGGCCCCACAGGCCAGGGGCAGGACCCAGCAGTGTCCCTGCCTCTGGCAGCCTTGCCCAGACCTTCCTGGCCTCCGGGGGTACAACCCCACCAAGGGGCAGGCTGCGGGGCCTGGGTCCAGACATGCCCGGGCGCCTCCCCAGGCTCATCCCCGCTGGTGCCTTTCCCCTGGGCCTAGGCCTCGGTTGAGGCCTCCTTGGAGAGGAGGTTGCCGGCAGGGGCTGTCTGCACACTGCAAGGTGCTGGAGCTCAGAGGGCCTCGTCAGAGGGAAAGGACCAGCAAAGGGCTGGATGCCCAAGACCTCTTTGACCCAGCAGCCTCAGGGCAGCAGGGAGAGCAAGAGGCCCAACTTGCCCCTAGGTCGGCTCTACCCCGTCCCACACAGGCAGCCAGCCCAGCAGCAGCCTGGCAGTCTCTGGCTCCCCCGAACTCTCTGCCGGTGTAGGGGGCAGGAACAGACGTGTGCATGTCGTTCTGCCTTGGCCTGGGAGTGTGTTCCCCCTGCCTGTCCCCCAGGCTCAGGGGCAAGGGCCCGGAGAGAGCACCACCCCGAAGCGCTTTTCTCCCGGGCTTGGGAGCATTGTGCGTGCCTGGCGGGAACAGCGGGCGGGAGTGCTTGCAAACCGGCCTTTGGAGGCAGCCGGGGAGGTCTTCCAGCGGGCGAGGGCCGGTTGTGCTCAGAGGCCTCACAGGCCAGGGGCAGGACCCAGCAGGTCCCCTGCCCCTGGCCAGCCTTGCCCAGACCTTCCTGGCCTCCGGGGGTACTGCCCCACCAAGGGGCAGGCTGCAGGGACTGGGTCCAGACATGCCTGGGCGCCTCCCCTGGCTCATCCCCGCTGGTGCCTTTCCCCTGGGCATAGGCCTCGGTTGATGCCTCCTTGGAGAGGAGGTTGCTGGCAGGGGCTGTCTCCACACTGCAAGGTGCTGGAGCTCAGAGGGCCTCGTCAGCGGGAAGGGACCAGCAAGGGGCTGGATGCCCAAGACCTCTTTGGCCCAGCAGCCTCAGGGCAGCAGGGAGAGCAAGAGGCCCAACTTGCCCCTAGGTCGGCTCTGCCCCTTCCCACACAGGCAGCCAACCCAGCAGCTGCCTGATAGACTCTGGCTCCCCCGAGCTCTCTGCCGGTTCAGGGGTCAGGAACAGACGTGTGCATGTGGTTCTGCCTTGGTCTGGGAGTGTGGACCCACTGCCTGGACCCCAGGCTCAAGGGCAAAGGCCCGGAGAGAGCAACACCCCGAAGCGCTTTTCTCCTGGCCTTGGGAGCGTTGTGCGTGCCTGGCGGGAACAGCGGGCGGGAGTGTTGGCAAACCCGCCTTTGAAGGCAGCCGGGGAGGTCTTACAGTGGGAGTGGGCCGGTTGTGCTCAGAGGCCCCACAGGCCAGGGGCAGGACCCAGCAGGGACCCTGCCCCTGGCCAGCCTTGCCCAGACCTTCCTGGCCTCCGGGGGTACTGCCCCACCAAGGGGCAGGCTGCGGGGACTGGGTCCTGATATGCCCGTGCGCCTCCACTGGCTCATCCCCGCTGGTGCCTTTCCCCTGGGCCTAGGCCTCGGTTGAGGCCTCCTTGGAGAGGAGGTTGCTGGCAGGGTCTGTCTCCACACTGCAAGCTGCTGGAGCTCAGAGGGCCTCGTCAGAGGGAAGGGACCAGCAAGGGGCTGGATGCCCAAGACCTCTTTGGCACAGCAGCCTCAGGGCAGCAGGGAGAGCAAGAGGCCCAACTTGCCCCTAGGGCGGCTCTGCCCCTTCCCACACAGGCGGCCAGCCCAGCAGCTGCCTGACAGACTCTGGCTCCCCCCAGCTCTCTGCCGGTAGAGGGGGCAGGAACAGACGTGTGCATGTGGTTCTGCCTTGGCCTGGGACTGTGGATCCCCTTCCTGGCCCCCAGGCTCAGGGGCAGGGGCCCGGAGAGACCACCACCCCGAAGCGCTTTTCTCCTGGGCTTGGGAGCATTGTGCGTGCCTGGCGGGAACAGCGGGCAGGAGTGTTGGCAAACTGGCCTTTGGAGGCAGCCGGGGAGGTCTTCCAGCGGGAGAGGGCCGGTTGTGCTCAGAGGCCCTACAGGCCAGGGGCAGGACCCAGCAGGGCCCCTGACCCTGGCCAGCCTTGCCCAGACCTTCCTGGCCTCCGGGGGTACTGCCCCACCAAGGGGCAGGCTGCGGGGACTGGGTCCAGACATGCCCGGGCGCCTCCCCAGGCTCATCCCCGCTGGTGCCTTTCCCCTGGGCCTAGGCCTCGGTTGAGGCCTCCTTGGAGAGGAGGTTGCTGGCAGGGGCTGTCTCCACACTGCAAGGTGCTGGAGCTCAGAGGGCCTCATCAGAGGGAAGGGACCAGCAAGGGGCTGGATGCCCAAGACCTCTTTGGCCCAGCAGCCTCAGGGCAGCAGGGAGAGCAAGAGGCCCAACTTGCCCCTAGGTCGGCTCTGCCCCTTCCCACACAGGCGGCCAGCCCAGCAGCTGCCTGACAGACTCTGGCTCCCCCGAGCTCTCTGCCGGTGCAGGGGGCAGATCAGTCGTGTGCATGTGGTTCTGCCTTGGCCTGGGAGTGTGGACACCCTGCCTTGCCCCCACGCTCAGGGGCAAGGGCCCGGAGAGAGCACCACCCCGAAGCGCTTTTCTCCCGGGCTTGGGAGCATTGTGCACGCCTGCTGGGAACAGTGGGCGGGAGCGCTTCCAAACCGGCCTTTGGAGGCAGCCGGGGAGGTCTTCCAGTGGGAGAGGGCCGGTTGTGCTCAGAGGCCCCACAGGCCAAGGGCAGGACGCAGCAGGGCCCCTGCCCCTGGCCAGCCTTGCCCAGACCTTCCTGGCCTCCGGGGGTACTGCCCCACCAAGGGGCAGGCTGCGGGGACTGGGTCCAGACATGCTCGGGCGCCTCCCCTGGCTCATCCCCGCTGGTGCCTTTCCCCTGGGCCTAGGCCTCGGTTGAGGCCTCCTTGGAGAGGAGGTTGCTGGCAGGGGCTGTCTCCACACTGCAAGGTGCTGCAGCTCAGAGAGCCTCGTCAGAGAGAAGGGACAGGAAAGGGCTGGATGCCCAAGACATCTTTGGCCCAGCAGCCTCAGGGCAGCAGGGAGAGCAAGAGGCCCAACTTGCCCCTAGGTCGGCTCTGCCCCTTCCCACACAGGCGGCTAACCCAGCAGCTGCCTGACAGACTCTGGCTCCCCCAAGCTCTCTGCCGGTGCAGGGGACAGGAACAGATGTGGGCATGTGGTTCTGCCTTGGCCTGGGAGTGTGTTCTCCCTGCCTTGCCCCCAGGCTCATGGGCAAGGGCCCGGAGAGAGCACCACACCGAAGCGCTTTTCTCCCCGGCTTGGGAGCTTTGTGCATTCCTGACGTGAACAGCGGGCGGGAGTGTTGCAAACAGGACTTTGGAGGCAGCCGGGGAGGTCTTCCAGTGGGAGAGGGCCGGTTGTGCTCAGAGGCCCCACAGGCCAGGGGCCGGACCCAGCAGGTCCCCTGCCCCTGGCCAGCCTTTCCCAGACCTTCCTGGCCTCAGGGGTACTGCCCCACCAAGGGGCAGGCTGCGGGGACTGGGTCCAGACATGCCCGGGCGCTTCCCCAGGCTCATCCCCACTGGTGCCTTTCCCCTGGGCCTAGGCCTCGGTTTAGGCCTCTTGGAGAGGAGGTTGCTGGCAGGGGCTGTCTCCACACTGCAAGGTGCTGGAGCTCAGAGGGCCTCGTCAGAGGGAAGGGACCAGCAAGGGGCTGGACGCCCAAGACCTCTTTGGCCCAGCAGCCTCAGGGCAGCAGGGAGAGCAAGAGGCACAACTTGCCCCTAGGTCGGCTCTGCCCCTTCCCACACAGGCGGCTAGCCCAGCAGCTGCCTGACATACTCTGGCTCCCCCGAGCTCTTTGCCGGTGCAGGGGGCAGATCAGAGGTGTGCATGTGGTTCTGACTTGGCCTGGGATTGTGGACACCGTGCCTTGCCCCCAGGCTCAGGAGCAAGGGCCCGGAGAGAGCACCACCCCGAAGCGCTTTTCTCCCGGGCTTGGGAGCATTGTACACGCCTGCTGGGAACAGTGGGCGGGAGCGCTTGCAAACCGGCCTTTGGAGGCAGCCGGGCAGGTCTTCCAGTGGGAGAGTGCCGGTTGTGCTCAGAGGCCCCACAGGCCAGGGGCAGGGCCCAGCAGTGTCCCTGCCCCTGGCAGCTTTGCCCAGACCTTCCTGGCCTCCGGGGGTACTGCCCCACCAAGGGGCAGGCTGCGGGGACTGGGTCCAGACATGCCAGGGCGCCTCCACTGGCTCATCCCCGCTGGTGCCTTTCCCCTGGGCCTAGGCCTCGGTTGAGGCCTCCTTGGAGAGGAGGTTGCTGGCAGGGGCTGTCTCCACACTGCAAGGTGCTAGAGCTCAGAGGGCCTCGTCAGAGGGAAGGGACGAGCAAGGGGCTGGATGCCCAAGACCTCTATGGCCCAGCAGCCTCAGGGCAGCAGGGAGAGGAAGAGGCCCAACTTGCCCCTAGGTCGGCTCTGCCCCTTCCAACACAGGCGGCCAGCCCAGCAGCTGCCTGACAGACTCTGGCTCCCCCGAGCTCTCTGCCGGTGCAGGGGTCAGAAACAGACGTGTGCATGTGGTTCTGCCTTGGCCTGGGAGTGTGGACCCCCTGCCTGGCCCCCAGGCTCAGGGGCAAGGGCCCGGAGAGAGCACCACCCCGAAGCGCTTTTCTCCCGGGCTTGGGAGCATTGTGCGCGCTTGGTGGGAACAGTGGGCGGGAGTGCTTGCAAACCGGCCTTTGGAGGCAGCCGGGGAGGTCTTCCAGTGGGAGAGGGCCGGTTGTGCTCAGAGGCCCCACAGGCCAGGGGAAGGGCCCAGCAGGGCCCCTGCCCCTGGCCAGCCTTGCCCAGACCTTCCTGCCTCCGGGGTTACAGCCCCACCAAGGGGCAGGCTGCGGGGACTGGGTCCAGACATGCCCGGGCGCCTCCCCAGGCTCATCCCCGCTGGTGCCTTTCCCCTGGGCCTAGGCCTCGGTTGAGGCCTCCTTGGAGAGGAGGTTGCTGGCAGGGGCTGTCTCCACACTGCAAGGTGCTGGAGCTCAGAGGGCCTCGTCAGAGGGAAGGGACCAGCAAGGTGCTGGATGCCGAAGACCTCTTTGGCCCAGCAGCCTCAGGGCAGCAGGGAGAGGAAGAGGCCCAACTTGCCCCTAGGTCGGCTCTGCCCCTTCCCACACAGGCGGCCAGCCCAGCAGCTGCCTGACAGACTCTGGCTCCTCCGAGCTCTCTGCCGGTGCAGGGGACAGGAACAGACGTGGGCATGTGGTTCTGCTTTGGTCTGGGAG
This sequence comes from Dama dama, assembly GCF_033118175.1. Taxonomy (NCBI): domain Eukaryota; kingdom Metazoa; phylum Chordata; class Mammalia; order Artiodactyla; family Cervidae; genus Dama; species Dama dama. The sequence goes on along the minus strand of NW_026871032.1, from coordinate 115,479 downwards.
TGTGGACCCACTACCTGGCCCCCACGCTCAGGGGCAAGGGCCCGGAGAGAGCAACACCCCAAAGCGCTTTGCTCCCGGGCTTGGGAGCATTGTGCGTGCCTGGCGGGAACAGCGGGCGGGAGTGTTGGCAAACCGGCCTTTGGAGGCAGCCGGGGAGGTCTTCCAGTGGGAGAGGGCCGGTTGTGCTCAGAGGCCCCACAGGCCAGGGGCAGGGCCCAGCAGGGCCCCTGCCCCTGGCCAGCCTTGCCCAGACCTTCCTGGCCTCCGGGGGTACTGCCCCACCAAGGGGCAGGCTGCGGGGACTGGGTCCAGACATGCCCGGGCGCCTCCCCAGGCTCAGCCCCGCTGGTGCCTTTCCCCTGGGCCTAGGCCTCGGTTGAGGCCTCCTTGGAGAGGAGATTGCTGGCAGGTGCTGTCTCCACACTGCAAGGTGCTGGAGCTCAGAGGGCCTCGTCAGAGGGAAGGGACCAGCACAGGGCTGGATGCCCAAGACGTCTTTGGCCCAGCAGCCTCAGGGCAGCAGGGAGAGCAAGAGGCCCAACTTGCCCCTAGGTCGGCTCTGCCCCTTCCCACACAGGCGGCCAGCCCAGCACCTGCCTGAGAGACTCTGGCTCCCCCGAGCTCTCTGCAGGTGTAGGGGGCAGGAACAGACGTGTTCATGTCGTTCTGTCTTGGCCTGGGAGTGTGTTCCCCCTGCCTGGCCCGCAGGCTTAGGGGCAAGGGCCCGGAGAGAGCACCACCCCGAAGCGCTTTTCTCCCGGGATTGGGAGCATTGTGCGTGCCTGGCGGGAACAGCAGGTGCGGGAGTGCTTGCAAACCGGCCTTTCGAGGCAGACGGGGAGGTCTTCCAGCGGGAGTGTGCCGGTTGTGCTCAGACGTCCCACAGGCCAGGGGCAGGACCCAGCGCTGTCCCTGCCCCTGGCAGCCTTGCTCAGACCTTCCTGGCCTCCGGGGGTACTGCCCCACCAAGGGGCAGGCTGCGGGGACTGGGTCCAGACATGCCCGGGCGCCTCCCCAGGCTCATCCCCGCTGGTGCCTTTCCCCTGGGCCTAGGCCTCGGTTGAGGCCTCATTGGAGAGGAGGTTGCTGGCAGGGGCTGTCTCCACACTGCAAGGTGCTGGAGCTCAGAGGGCCTCGTCAGAGGGAAGGGACCAGCAAGGGGCTGGATGCCCAAGACGTCTTTGGCCCTGCAGCCTCAGGGCAGCAGGGAGAGGAAGAGGCCCAACTTGCCCCTAGGTCGGCTCTGCCCCTTCTCACACAGGCGGCCAGCCCAGCACCTGCCTGACAGACTCTGGCTCCCCCGAGCTCTCTGCCGGTGCAGGGGTCAGGAACAGACGTGTGCATGGGGTTCTGCCTTGGTCTGGGAGTGTGGACCCACTGCCTGGCCCCCAGGCTCAGGGGCAAGGGCCCGGAGAGAGCACCACCCCGAAGCGCTTTTCTCCCGGGCTTGGGAGCATTGTGCGTGCCTGGCGTGAACAGCGGGCGGGAGTGTTTGCAAACAGGACTTTGGAGGCAGCTGGGGAGGTCTTCCAGTGGGAGAGGGCCGGTTGTGCTCAGAGGCCTCACAGGCCAGGGGCAGGACCCAGCAGGGCCCCTGCCCCTGGCCAGCCTTGCCCAGACCTTCCTGGCCTCCGGGGGTACTGCCCCACCAAGGGGCAGGCTGCGGGGACTGGGTCCAGACATGTCCGTGCGCCGCCCCAGGATCATCCCCGCTGGTGCTTTTCCCCTGGGCGTAGGCCTCGGTTGAGGCCTCTTTGGAGAGGAGGTTGCTGGCAGGGGCTGTCTCCACACTGCAAGGTGCTGGAGCTCAGAGGGCCTCGTCAGAGGGAAGGGACCAGCAAAGGGCTGGATGCCCAAGACCTCTTTGACCCAGCAGCCTCAGGCCAGCAGTTAGAGCAAGAGGCCCAACTTGCCCCTAGATCGGCTCTGCCCCATCCCACACAGGCAGCCAGCCCAGCAGCAGCCTGGCAGTCTCTGGCTCCCCCGAGGTCTCTGCCGGTGTAGAGGGCAGGAACAGACGTGTGCATGTCGTTCTGCCTTGGCCTGGGAGTGTGTTCCAACTGCCTGGCCCCCAGGCTCAGGGGCAAGGGCCCGGAGAGAGCACCACCCCGAAGCGCTTTTCTCCCGGGCTTGGGAGCATTGTGCGCGCTTGGTGGGAACAGTGGGCGGGAGTGCGTGCAAAACGGCCTTTGGAGGCAGCCCGGGAGGTCTTCCAAGGGCCTGTAGAGAGCACCACCCCGAAGCGCTTTTCTCCCGCGCTTGGGAGCATTCTGCGCGGGTGGCGGGAACAGCAGGCAGGAGTGCTTGAAAACCGTCCTTTGGAGGCAGCCGGGGAGGTCTTCCAGGGCCCGGTGTGAGCACCACCCCAAAATGCTTTTCTCCCGGGCTTGGGAGCATTGTGCGCGGATGGCGGGAACAGCAGGAAGGAGTCCTTGCAAACCGGCCTTTGGAGGCAGCCGGGGAGGTCTTCCAAGGGCCTGTAGAGAGCACAACCCCGAAGCGCTTTTCTCCCGGGCTTGGGAGCTTTGTGCGCGGGTGGCGGGAACAGCAGGCAGGAGTGCTTGAAAACCGTCCTTTGGAGGCAGCCGGGGAGGTCTTCCAGGGCCCGGTGTGAGCACCACCCCAAAATGCTTTTCTCCCGGGCTTGGGAGCATTGTGCGCGGATGGCGGGAACAGCGAGTGGGAGTGCTTGCAAACCGGCCTTTGGGGGCACCCCGGGAGGTCTTCCATGGGCACGGAGAGAACACCACCCCGAAGCGCTTTTCTCCGGGGTTTTGGAGGATTGTGCGTGGCTGGCGGGAACAGCGAGTGGGAGTGCTTGCAAACCGGCCTTTGGGGGCAGCCAGGGAGGTCCTCCATTGGCACGGAGAGAACACCACCCCGAAGCGCTTTTCTCCCGGTCTTGGGAGCATTGTGCGAGGCTGGCGGGAACAGCGGGCGGGAGTGCTTGCAAACCGGCCTTTGGAGGCAGCTTGGGAGGTCTTCCAAGGGCCCGGAGAGAGCACCATCCCGAAGCACTTTTCTCACGGAATTGGGAGCATTGTTCGCGGCTGTCGGGAACAGAGGACATGAGTGCTTGCAAACCGGCCTTTAGAGGCAGCCGGGGAGTCTTCCAAGGGCCCGAGAGAGACCACCCCAAAATGCTTTTCTCCCGGGCTTGGGAGCATTGTGTGCGGCTGGGGGGTCAGCGGGAGGGAGTTCTTGAAAACCAGCCTTTGGAGGCAGCCGGGGAGGTCTTCCAAGGGCCGGGAGGGAGCACCACCCCGAAGCGCTTTTCTCCCGGGCGTGGGAGCATTGTGCGCGGCTGCCGGGAACAGCGGGATTGAGTGCTTGCAAACCGGCCTTTGGAGGCAGCCGGGGAGGTCTTCCAAGGGCCGGGAGAGAGCACCACCCCGAAGCGCTTTTCTCCTAGGCTTGGGAGCATTGTGCGCGGCTGGCGGGAACAGCGGGCATGAGTGCTTGCAAACCGGCCTTTGGAGACAAACGGGGAGGTCTTCCAAGGGCCCGTAGAGAGCACCACCCCGAAGCGCTTTTCTCCCGTGATTGGGAGCATTGTGTGCGGCTGGCGGGACAGCGGGAGGGAGTACTTGAAATCCAGCCTTTGGAGGCAGCCGGGGAGGTCTTCCAAGTGCCGGGAGAGAGCACCACCCTGAAGGGCTTTTCTCCTGGGCTTGGAGCATTTGCACGGATGGCGGGAACAGCGAGTGGGAGTGCTTGCAAACCGGCATTTGGGGGCAGCCCGGGAGGTCTTTCTTGGGCCCAGAGAGAACACCACCCCGAAACGCTTTTCTCCCGGGCTTGGGAGCATTGTGCGCGGGTGGCGGGAACAGCAGACAGAAGTGCTTGCAAACCGGCCTTGGAGGCAGCCGGGGAGGTCTTCCAAAGCCCGGAGTGAGCACCACCCCAAAATGCTTTTCTCCCGGGCTTGGGAGCATTGTGCGCAGCTGGCGTGAACAGCGGGATTGAGTGCTTGCAAACCAGCCTTTGGAGGCAGCCGGGGAGGTCTTCCAGCGGGAGAGTGCCAGTTGTGCTCAGAGGCCTCACAGGCCAGGGGCAGGACCCAGCAGGGCCCCTGCCCCTGGCCAGCCTTGCCCAGACCTTCCTGGCCTCCGGGGGTACTGCCCCACCAAGGGGCAGGCTGCGGGGCCTAGGTCCAGACATGCCCGGGCGCCTCCCCAGGCTCATCCCCGCTGGTGCCTTTCCCCTGGGCCTAGGCCTCGGTTGAGGCCTCCTTGGAGAGGAGGTTGCCGGCAGGGGCTGTCTGCACACTGCAAGGTGCTGGAGCTCAGAGGGCCTCGTCAGAGGGAAAGGACCAGCAAAGGGCTGGATGCCCAAGACCTCTTTGACCCAGCAGCCTCAGGGCAGCAGGGAGAGCAAGAGGCCCAACTTGCCCCTAGGTCGGCTCTACCCCGTCCCACACAGGCAGCCAGCCCAGCAGCAGCCTGGCAGTCTCTGGCTCCCCCGAACACTCTGCCGGTGTAGGGGGCAGGAACAGACGTGTGCATGTCGTTCTGCCTTGACCTGGGAGTGTGTTCCCCCTGCCTGTCCCCCAGGCTCAGGGGCAAGGGCCCGGAGAGAGCACCACCCCGAAGCGCTTTTCTCCCGGGCTTGGGAGCATTGTGCGTGCCTGGCGGGAACAGCGGGCGGGAGTGCTTGCAAACCGGCCTTTGGAGGCAGCCGGGGAGGTCTTCCAGCGGGAGAGTGCCGGTTGTGCTCAGACGCCCCACAGGCCAGGGGCAGGACCCAGCAGTGTCCCTGCCCCTGGCAGCCTTGCCCAGACCCTCCTGGCCTCCGGGGGTACTGCCCCACCAAGGGGCAGGCTGCGGGGACTGGGTCCAGACATGCCCGGGCGCCTCCCCAGGCTCATCCCCGCTGGTGCCTTTCCCCTGGGCCTAGGCCTCGGTTGAGGCCTCCTTGGAGAGGAGGTTGCTGGCAGGGGCTGTCTCCACACTGCAAGGTGCTGGAGCTCAGAGGGCCTCGTGAGAGGGAAGGGACCAGCAAGGGACTGGATGCCCAAGACCTCTTTGGCCCAGCAGCCTCAGGGCAGCAGGGAGAGGAAGAGGCCCAACTTGCCCCTAGGTCGGCTCTGCCCCTTCCCACACAGGCGGCCAGCCCAGCAGCTGCCTGACAGACTCTGGCTCCCCCGAGCTCTCTGCCGGTGCAGGGGTCAGGAAAAGACGTGTGCATGTGGTTCTGCGTTGGTCTGGGAGTGTGGACCAACTGCCTCGCCCCCACGCTCAGGGGCAAGGGCCCGGAGAGAGCAACACCCTGAAGCGCTTTTCTCCCGGGCTTGGGAGAATTGTGCGTGCCTGGCGGGAACAGCGGGTGGGAGTGTTGGCAAACCGGCCTTTGGAGGCAGCCGGGGAAGTCTTCCAGTTGGAGAGGGCCGGTTGTGCTCAGAGGCCCCACAGGCCAAGGGCAGGACCCAGCAGGGCCCCTGCCCGTGGCCAGCCTTGCCCAGACCTTCCTGGCCTCCGGGGGTACTGCCCCACCAAGGGGCAGGCTGCGGGGACTGGGTCCAGACATGCCCGGGCGCCTCCCCAGGCTCATCCCCGCTGGTGCCTTTCCCCTGGTCCTAGGCCTCGGTTGAGGCCTCCTTGGAGAGGAGGTTGCTGGCAGGGGCTGTCTCCACACTGCAAGGTGCTGGAGCTCAGAGGGCCTCGTCAGAGGGAAGGGACAAGCAAGGGGCTGGATGCCCAAGATCTCTTTGGTCCCAGCAGCCTCAGGGCAGCAGGGAGAGCAAGAGGCCCAACTTGCCCCTAGGTCGGCTCTGCCACTTCCCACACAGGCGGCCAGCCCAGCAGCTGCCTGACAGACTCTGGCTCCACCGAGCTCTCTGCCGGTGCAGGGGGCAGATCAGACGTGTGCATGTGGTTCTGCCTTGTCCTGGGAGTGTGGACACCCTGCCTTGCCTCCAGGCTCAGGGGCAAGGGCCCAGAGAGAGCACCACCCTGAAGCGCTTTCCTCCCGGGCTTAGGAGCATTGTGCACGCCTGCTGGGAACAGTGGGCGGTAGCGCTTGCAAACCGGCCTTTGGAGGCAGCCGGGGAGGTCTTTCAGTGGGCGAGGGCCGGTTGTGCTCAGAGGCCCCACAGGCCAGGGGCAGGACGCAGCAGGGCCCCTGCCCCTGGCCAGCCTTGCCCAGACCTTCCTGGCCTCCGGGGGTACTGCCCCACCAAGGGGCAGGCTGCGGGAACTGGGTCCAGACATGCTCGGGCGCCTCCCCTGGCTCATCCCCGCTGGTGCCTTTCCCCTGGGCCTAGGCCTCGGTTGAGGCCTCCTTGGAGAGGAGGTTGCTGGCAGGGGCTGTCTCCACACTGCAAGGTGCTGGAGCTCAGAGGGCCTCGTCAGAGTGAAGGGACCAGTGAGGGGCTGGATGCCCAAGACGTCTTTGGCCCAGCAGCCTCAGGGCAGCAGGGAGAGCAAGCGGCCCAACTTGCCCCTAGGTCGGCTCTGCCCCTTCCCACACAGGCGGCCAACCCAGCACCTGCCTGACAGACTCTGGCTCCCCCAAGCTCTCTGCCGGTGCAGGGGACAGGAACAGACGTGTGCATGTGTTTCTGCCTTGGCCTGGGAGTGTGTTCCCCCTGCCTTGCCCCCAGGCTCAGGGGCAAGGGCCCGGAGAGAGCACCACTCCGAAGTGCTTTTCTCCCGGGCTTGGGAGCATTGTGCGAGCCTGACGTGAACAGCGGGCGGGAGTGTTTGCAAACAGGACTTTGGAGGCAGCCGGGGAGGTCTTCCAGTGGGAGAGGGCCGGTTGTGCTCAGAGGCCCCACAGGCCAGGGTCAGGACCCAGCAGGGCCCCTGCCCCCGGCCAGACTTGCCCAGACCTTCCTGGACTCCGGGGGTACTGCCCCACCAAGGGGCAGGCTGCGGGAACTGGGTCCAGACATGCTCGGGCGCCTCCCCTGGCTCATCCCCGCTGGTGCCTTTCCCCTGGGTGTAGTCCTCGGTTGAGGCCTCTTTGGAGAGGAGGTTGCTGGCAGGGGCTGTCTCCACACTGCAAGGTGCTGGAGCTCAGAGGGCCTCGTCAGAGGGAAGGCACCAGCAAAGGGCTGGATGCCCAAGACCTCTTTGGCCCAGCAGCCTCAGGGCAGCAGGGAGAGCAAGAGGCCCAACTTGCCCCTAGGTCGGCTCTGCCCCGTCCCACACAGGCAGCCAGCCCAGCAGCAGCCTGGCAGTCTCTGGCTCCCCCGAGCTCTCTGCCGGTGTAGGGGGCAGGAACAGACGTGTGCATGTCGTTCTCCCTTGGCCTGGGAGTGTGTTCCCCCTGCCTGGCCCCAGGCTCAGGGGCAAGGGCCCGGAGAGAGCACCAACCCGAAGCGCTTTTCTCCCGGGCTTGGGAGCATTGTGCGTGCCTGGGGGAACAGCGGGTGGGAGTGCTTGCAAACCGTCTTTTGGAGGCAGACGGGGAGGTCTTCCAGCGGGAGAGTGCCGGTTGTGTTCAGACGCCCAACAGGCCAGGGGCAGGACCCAGCAGTGTCCCTGCCCCTGGCAGCCTTGCCGAGACCTTCCTGGCTTCCGGGGGTACAGCCCCACCAAGGGGCAGGCTGCGGGGACTGGGTCCAGACATGGCCGGGCGCCTCCCCAGGCTCATCCCCGCTGGTGCCTTTCCCCTAGGCCTAGGCCTCGGTTGAGGCCTCCTTGGAGAGGAGGTTGCTGGCAGGGGCTGTCTCCACACTGCAAGGTGCTGGAGCTCAGAGGGCCTCATCAGAGGGAAGGGACCAGCAAGGGGCTGGATGCCCAAGACCTCTTTGGCCCAGCAGCCTCAGGGCAGCAGGGAGAGGAAGAGGCCCAACTTGCCCCTAGGTCGGCTCTGCCCCTTCCCACACAGGCGGCCAGCCCAGCAGCTGCCTGACAGACTCTGGCTCCCCCGAGCTCTCTGCCGGTGCAGGGGTCAGGAACAGACGTGTGCATGTGGTTCTGCCTTGGTCTCCGAGTGTGGACCAACTGCCTGGCCCCCAGGTTCAGGGGCAAGGGCCCGGAGAGAGCACCACCCCGAAGCGCTTTTCTCCCGGGCTTGGGAGAATTGTGCGCGCTTGGTGGGAACAGTGGGCGGGAGTGCTTGCAAACCGGCCTTTGGAGGCAGCCGGGGAGGTCTTCCAGTGGGAGAGGGCCGGTTGTGCTCAGAGGCCCCACAGGCCAGGGGCAGGACCCAGCAGGGCCCCTGCCCCTGGCCAGCCTTGCCCAGACCTTCCTGCCTCCGGGGTTACAGCCCCACAAAGGGGTAGGCTGCGGGGAATGGGTCCAGACATGCCTGGGCGCCTCCCCAGGCTCATCCCCGCTGGTGCCTTTCCCCTGGGCCTAGGCCTCGGTTGAGGCCTCCTTGGAGAGGAGGTTGCTGGCAGGGATTGTCTCCACACTGCAAGGTGCTGGAGCTCAGAGGGCCTCGTCAGAGGGAAGGGACCAGCAACGGGATGGATGCCCAAGACCTCTTTGGCCCAGCAGCCTCAGGGCAGCAGGGAGAGGAAGAGGCCCAACTTGCCCCTAGGTCGGCTCTGCCCCTTCCCACACAGGCGGCCAGCCCAGCAGCTGCCTGACAGACTCTGGCTCCCCCGAGCTCTCTGCCGGTGCAGGGGGCAGGAACAGACGTGTGCATGTGGTTCTGACTTGGCCTGGGAGTGTGGACACCGTGCCTTGACCCCAGGCTCAGGGGCAAGGGCCCGGAGAGAGCACCACCCTGAAGCGCTTTTCTCCCGGGCTTGGGAGCATTGTGCGCGCCTGGCGGGAACAGTGGGCGGGAGTGCTTGCAAACCGGCCTTTGGAGGCAGCCGGGGAGGTCTTCCAGTGGGAGAGGGCCGGTTGTGCTCAGAGGCCCCACAGGCCAGGGGCAGGACCCAGCAGGGCCCCTGCCCCTGGCCAGCCTTGCCCAGACCTTCCTGGCCTCCGTGGGTACTGCCCCACCAAGGGGCAGGCTGCGGGGACAGGGTCCAGACATGCCCGGGCGCCTCCCCTGGCTCAACCCCGCTGGTGCCTTTCCCCTGGGCCTAGGCCTCGGTTGAGGCCTCCTTGGAGAGGAGATTGCTGGCAGGGGCTGTCTCCACACTGCAAGGTGCTGGAGCTCAGAGGGCCTCGTCAGAGGGAAGGGACCAGTAAGGGGCTGGATGCCCAAGACGTCTTTGGCCCTGCAGCCTCAGGGCAGCAGGGAGAGCAAGAGGCCCAACTTGCCCCTAGGTCGGCTCTGCCCCTTCCCACACAGGCGGCCAGCCCAGCACCTGCCTGAGAGACTCTGGCTCCCCCGAGCTCTCTGCCGGTGCAGGGGACAGGACCAGACGTGTGCATGTGTTTCTGCCTTGGTCTGGGAGTGTGTTCCCCTTGCCTTGCCCACAGGCTCAGGGGCAAGGGCCCGGAGAGAGCACCACCCCGAAGCGCTTTTCTCCCGGGCTTGGGAGCATTGTGCGTGCCTGGCGGGAAGAGCGGGCAGGAGTGTTGGCAAACTGGCCTTTGGAGGCAGCCGGGGAGGTCTTCCAGTGGGAGAGGGCCGGTTGTGCTCAGAGGCCCCACAGGCCATGGGGAGGACCCAGCAGGGCCCCTGCCCCTGGCCAGCCTTGCCCAGATCTTCCTGGCCTCCGGGGGTACTGCCCCACCAAGGGGCAGGCTGCGGGGACTGGGTCCAGACATGCCCGGGCGCCTCCCCAGGCTCATCCCCGCTGGTGCCTTTCCCCTGGGCCTAGGCCTCGGTTGAGGCCTCCTTGGAGAGGATGTTGCTGGCAGGGGCTGTCTCCACACTGCAAGGTGCTGGAGCTCAGAGGGCCTCGTCAGAGGGAAGGGACCAGCAAGGGGCTGGATGCCCAAGAACTCTTTGGCCCAGCAGCCTCAGGGCAGCAGGGAGAGGAAGAGGCCCAACTTGCCCCTAGGTCGGCTCTGCCCCTTCCCACACAGGCGGCCAGCCCAGCAGCTGCCTGACAGACTCTGGCTCCCCCGAGCTCTCTGCCGGTGCAGGGGTCAGGAACAGACGTGTGCATGTGGTTCTGCCTTGGTCTGGGAGTGTGGACCCACTGCCTGGCCCCCAGGCTCAGGGGCAAGGGCCCGAAGAGAGCACCACCCCGAAGCGCTTTTCTCCCGGGCTTGGGAGCATTGTGCTTGCCTGGCGGGAACAGCGGGCGGGAGTGTTGGCAAACTCGCCTTTGGAGGCAGCCGGGGAGTTCTTCCAGTGGGAGAGGGCCGGTTGTGCTCAGAGGCCCCACAGGCCAGGGGCAGGACCCAGCAGGGCCCCTGCCCCTGGCCAGCCTTGCCCAGACCTTCCTGGCCTCCAGGGGTACTGCCCCACCAAGGGGCAGGCTGCGGGGACTGGGTCCAGACATGCCCGGGCGCCTCCCCAGGCTCATCCACGCTGGTGCCTTTCCCCTGGGCCTAGGCCTCGGTTGAGGCCTCCTTGGAGAGGAGGTTGCTGGCAGGGGCTGTCTCCACACTGCAAGGTGCTGGAGCTCAGAGGGCCTCGTCAGAGGGAAGGGACCAGCAAGGGGCTGGATGCCCAAGACCTCTTTGGCCCAGCAGCCTCAGGGCAGCAGGGAGAGCAAGAGGCCCAACTTGCCCCTAGGTCGGCTCTGCCACTTCCCACACAGGCGGCCAGCCCAGCAGCTGCCTGACAGACTCTGGCTCCCCCGAGCTCTCTGCCGGTGCAGGGGGCAGATCAGACGTGTGCATGTGGTTCTGCCTTGGCCTGGGAGTGTGGACACCCTGCATTGCCCCCAGGCTCAGGGGCAAGGGCCCAGAGAGAGCACCACCCTGAAGCGCTTTTCTTCCGGGCTTAGGAGCATTGTGCCGGCCTGCTGGTAACAGTGGCCGGGAGCGCTTGCAAACCGGCCTTTGGAGGCAGCCGGGGAGGTCTTCCAGTGGGAGAGGGCCGGTTGTGCTAAGAGGCCCCACAGGCCAGGGGCAGGACCCAGCAGGGCCCCTGTCCCTGGCCAGCCTTACCCAGACCTTCCTGGCCTCCGGGGGGTACTGCCCCACCAAGGGGCAGGCTGCGGGGACTGGGTCCAGACATGCTCGGGCGCCTCCCCTGGCTCATCCCCGCTGGTGCCTTTCCCCTGGGCCTAGGCCTCGGTTGAGGCCTCCTTGGAGAGGAGGTTGCTGGCAGGGGCTGTCTCCACACTGCAAGGTGCTGGAGCTCAGAGGGCCTCATCAGAGGGAAGGGACCAGTAAGGGGCTGGATGCCCAAGACGTCTTTGGATCAGCAGCCTCAGGGCAGCAGGGAGAGCAAGAGGCCCAACTTGCCGCTAGGGCGGCTCTGCCCCTTCCCACACAGGCGGCCAACCCAGCAGCTGCCTGACAGACTCTGGCTCCCCCAAGCTCTCTGCCGGTGCAGGGGACAGGAACAGACGTGGGCATGTGGTTCTGCCTTGGCCTGGGAGTGTGTTCCCCATGCCTTGCCCCCAGGCTCAGGGGCAAGGGCCCGGAGAGAGCACCACCCCGAAGCGCTTTTCTCCCGGGCTTGGGAGCATTGTGCAAGTCTGGCGTGAACAGCGGTGGGAGTGTTGGCAAACAGGACTTTAGAGGCAGCCGGGGAGGTCTTCCAGTTGGAGAGGGCCGGTTGTGCTCAGAGGCCCCACAGGCCAGGGGCAGGACCCAGCAGGTCCCCTGCCCCTGGCCAGCCTTTCCCAGACCTTCCTGGCCTCCGGGGGTACTGCCCCACCAAGGGGCAGGCTGCGGGGACTGGGTCCAGACATGCCCGGGCGCCTCCCCAGGCTCATCCCCGCTGGTGCCTTTCCCCTGGTCATAGGTCTCGGTTGAGGCCTCCTTGGAGAGGAGGTTGCTGGCAGGGGCTGTCTCCACACTGCAAGGTGCTGGAGCTCAGAGGGCCTCGTCAGAGGGAAGGGACAAGCAAAGGGCTGGATGCCCAAGACCTCTTTGGCCCAGCAGCCTCAGGGCAGCAGGGAGAGCAAGAGGCCCAACTTGCCCCTAGGTCGGCTCTGCCCCTTCCCACACAGGCGGCCAGCCCAGCAGCTGCCTGACAGACTCTGGCTCCCCCGAGCTCTCTGCCGGTGCAGGGGTCAGGAACAGACGTGTGCATGTGGTTCTGCCTTGGCCTGGGAGTGTGGAACCCCTGCCTGGCCCCCAGGCTCAGGGGCAAGGGCCCGGAGAGAGCACCACCCCGAAGCGCTTTTCTCCCGGGCTTGGGAGCATTGTGCGTGCCTGGCGGGAACAGCGGGCGGGAGTGCTTGCAAACCGGCCTTTGGAGGCAGACGGGGAGGTCTTCCAGCGGGAGAGTGCCGGTTGTGCTCAGACGCCCCACAGGCCAGGGGCACGACCCAGCAGGGCCCCTGCCCCTCGCAGCCTTGCCCAGACCTTCCTGGCCTCGGGGGGTACTGCCCCACCAAGGGGCAGGCTGCGGGGACTGGGTCCAGACATGCCCGTGCGCCTCCACTGGCTCATCCCCGCTGGTGCCTTTCCCCTGGGCCTAGGCCTCGGTTGAGGCCTCCTTGGAGAGGAGGTTGCTGGCAGGGGCTGTCTCCACACTGCAAGGTGCTGGAGCTCAGAGGGCCTCGTCAGAGGGAAGGGACCAGCAAGGGGCTGGATGGCCAAGACCTCTTTGGCCCAGCAGCCTCATGGCAGCAGGGAGAGCAAGAGGCCCATCTTGCCCCTAGGTCGGCTCTGCCCCTTCCCACACAGGCGGCCAGCCCAGCAGCTGCCTGACAGACTCTGGCTCCCCCGAGCTCTCTGCCGGTGCAGGGGGCAGATCAGACGTGTGCATGTGGTTCTGCCTTGGCCTGGGAGTGTGGACACCCTGCCTTGCCCCCAGGCTCAGGGGCAAGGGCCCAGAGAGAGCACCACCCTGAAGCGCTTTTCTCCCGGGCTTGGGAGCATTGTGCACGCCTGCTGGGAACAGTGGGCGGGAGCGCTTGCAAACCGGCCTTTGGAGGCAGCCGGGGAGGTCTTCCAGTGGGAGAGGGCCGGTTGGGCTCAGAGGCCCCACAGGCCAGGGGCAGGACCCAGCAGGGCCCCTGCCCCTGGCCAGCCTTGCCCAGACCTTCCTGGCCTCCGGGGGTACTGCCCCACCAAGGGGCAGGCTGCGGGGACTGGGTCCAGACATGCTCGGGCGCCTCCCCTGGCTCATCACCGCTGGTGCCTTTCCCCTGGGCCTAGGCCTCCCTTGAGGCCTCCATGGAGAGGAGGTTGCTGGCAGGGGCTGTCTCCACAGTGCAAGGTGCTGGAGCTCAGAGGGCCTCGTCAGAGGGAAGAGACCAGTAAGGGGCTGGATGCACAAGATGTCTTTGGCCCAGCAGCCTCAGGGCAGCAGGGAGAGCAAGAGGCCCAACTTGCCCCTAGGTCGGCTCTGCCCCATCCCAGACAGGCAGCCAGCCCAGCAGCAGCCTGGCATTCTCTGGCTCCCCCGAGCTCTCTGCCGGTGTAGGGGGCAGGAACAGACGTGTGCATGTCGTTCTGCCTTGGCCTGGGAGTGTGTTCCCCCTGCCTGGCCCCCAGGCTCAGGGGCAAGGGCCCGGAGAGAGCACCACCCCGAAGCGCTTTTCTCCCGGGCTGGTAGCATTGTGCGTGCCTGGCGGGAACAGCGGGCGGGAGTGCTTGCAAACCGGCCTTTGGAAGCAGCCAGGGAGGTCTTCCAGCGGGAGAGTGCCGGTTGTGCTCAGACGCCCCAGAGGCCAGGGGCAGGACCCAGCAGTGTCCCTGCCCCTGGCAGCCTTGCCCAGACCCTCCTCGCCTCCGGGGTTACTACCCCACCAAGGGGCAGGCTGCGGGGACTGGGTCCAGACATGCCCGGGCGCCTCCCCAGGCTCATCCCCGCTGGTGCCTTTCCCCTGGGCCTAGGCCTCGGTTGAGGCCTCCTTGGAGAGGAGGTTGCTGGCAGGGGCTGTCTCCACACTGCAAGGTGCTGGAGCTCAGAGGGCCTCGGCAGCGGGAAGGGACCAGCAAGGGGCTGGATACCCAAGACCTCTTTGGCCCAGCAGCCTCAGGGCAGCAGGGAGAGGAAGAGGCCCAACTTCCCCTAGGTTGGCTCTGCCCCTTCCCACACAGGCAGCCATCCCAGCAGCTGCCTGACAGACTGTGGCTCCCCCGAGCGCTCTGCCGGTGCAGGGGTCAGGAACAGACGTGTGCATGTGGTTCTGCCTTGGTCTGGGAGTGTGGACACACTGCCTGGACCCCAGGCTCATGGGCAAGGGCTCGGAGAGAGCAACACCCCGAAGCGCTTTTCTCCCGGGCTTGGGAGCATTGTGCGTGCCTGGCGGGAACAGGGGGCGGGAGTGTTGGCAAACCGGCCTTTGGAGGCAGCCGGGGAGGTCTTCCAGTGGGAGAGGGCCGGTTGTGCTCAGAGGCCCCACAGGCCAGGGGCAGGACCCAGCAGGGCCCCTGCCCCTGGCCAGCCTTGCCCAGACCTTCCTGGCGTCCGGGGGTACTGCCCCACCAAGGGGCAGGCTGCGGGGACTGGGTCCAGACATGCCCGTGCGCCTCCACTGGCTCATCCCCGCTGGTGCCTTTCCCCTGGGCCTAGGCCTCGGTTGAGGCCTCCTTGGAGAGGAGGTTGCTGGCAGGGGCTGTCTCCACACTGCAAGGTGCTGGAGCTCAGAGGGCCTCGTCAGTGGGAAGGGACCAGCAAGGGGCTGGATGCCCAAGACCTCTTTGGCGCAGCAGCCTCAGGGCAGCAGGGAGAGCAAGAGGCCCAACTTGCCCCTAGGTCGGCTCTGCCCCTTCCCACACAGGCGGCCAGCCCAGCAGCTGCCTGACAGACTCTGGCTCCCCCCAGCTCTCTGCCGGTAGAGGGGGCAGGAACAGACGTGTGCATGTGGTTCTGCCTTGGCCTGGGACTGTGGATCCCCTGCCTGGCCCCCAGGCTCAGGGGCAGGGGCCCGGAGAGACCACCACCCCGAAGCGCTTTTCTCCTGGGCTTGGGAGCATTGTGCGTGCCTGGCGGGAACAGCGGGCAGGAGTGTTGGCAAACTGGCCTTTGGAGGCAGCCGGGGAGGTCTTCCAGCGGGAGAGGGCCGGTTGTGCTCAGAGGCCCTACAGGCCAGGGGCAGGACCCAGCAGGGCCCCTGCCCCTGGCCAGCCTTGCCCAGACCTTCCTGGCCTCCGGGGGTACTGCCCCACCAAGGGGCAGGCTGCGGGGACTGGGTCCAGACATGCCCGGGCGCCTCCCCAGGCTCATCCCCGCTGGTGCCTTTCCCCTGGGCCTAGGCCTCTGTTGAGGCCTCCTTGGAGAGGAGGTTGCTGGCAGGGGCTGTCTCCACACTGCAAGGTGCTGGAGCTCAGAGGGCCTCATCAGAGGGAAGGGACCAGCAAGGGGCTGGATGCCCAAGACCTCTTTGGCCCAGCAGCCTCAGGGCAGCAGGGAGAGCAAGAGGCCCAACTTGCCCCTAGGGCGGCTCTGCCCCTTCCCACACAGGCGGCCAGCCCAGCAGCTGCCTGACAGACTCTGGCTCCCCCCAGCTCTCTGCCGGTAGAGGGGGCAGGAACAGACGTGTGCATGTGGTTCTGCCTTGGCCTGGGACTGTGGATCACCTTCCTGGCCCCCAGGCTCAGGGGCAGGGGCCCGGAGAGACCACCACCCCGAAGCGCTTTTCTCCTGGGCTTGGGAGCATTGTGCGTGCCTGGCGGGAACAGCGGGCAGGAGTGTTGGCAAACTGGCCTTTGGAGGCAGCCGGGGAGGTCTTCCAGCGGGAGAGGGCCGGTTGTGCTCAGAGGCCCTACAGGCCAGGGGCAGGACCCAGCAGGGCCCCTGCCCCTGGCCAGCCTTGCCCAGACCTTCCTGGCCTCCGGGGGTACTGCCCCACCAAGGGGCAGGCTGCGGGGACTGGGTCCAGACATGCCCGGGCGCCTCCCCAGGCTCATCCCCGCTGGTGCCTTTCCCCTGGGCCTAGGCCTCGGTTGAGGCCTCCTTGGAGAGGAGGTTGCTGGCAGGGGCTGTCTCCACACTGCAAGGTGCTGGAGCTCAGAGGGCCTCATCAGAGGGAAGGGACCAGCAAGGGGCTGGATGCCCAAGACCTCTTTGGCCCAGCAGCCTCAGGGCAGCAGGGAGAGCAAGAGGCCCAACTTGCCCCTAGGTCGGCTCTGCCCCTTCCCACACAGGCGGCCAGCCCAGCAGCTGCCTGACAGACTCTGGCTCCCCCGAGCTCTCTGCCGGTGCAGGGGGCAGATCAGTCGTGTGCATGTGGTTCTGCCTTGGCCTGGGAGTGTGGACACCCTGCCTTGCCCCCACGCTCAGGGGCAAGGGCCCGGAGAGAGCACCACCCTGAAGCGCTTTTCTCCCGGGCTTGGGAGCATTGTGCACGCCTGCTGGGAACAGTGGGCAGGAGCGCTTGCAAACCGGCCTTTGGAGGCAGCCGGGGAGGTCTTCCAGTGGGAGAGGGCCGGTTGTGCTCAGAGGCCCCACAGGCCAAGGGCAGGACGCAGCAGGGCCCCTGCCCCTGGCCAGCCTTGCCCAGACCTTCCTGGCCTCCGGGGGTACTGCCCCACCAAGGGGCAGGCTGCGGGGACTGGGTCCAGACATGCTCGGGCGCCTCCCCTGGCTCATCCCCGCTGGTGCCTTTCCCCTGGGCCTAGGCCTCGGTTGAGGCCTCCTTGGAGAGGAGGTTGCTGGCAGGGGCTGTCTCCACACTGCAAGGTGCTGCAGCTCAGAGAGCCTCGTCAGAGAGAAGGGACAGGAAAGGGCTGGATGCCCAAGACATCTTTGGCCCAGCAGCCTCAGGGCAGCAGGGAGAGCAAGAGGCCCAACTTGCCCCTAGGTCGGCTCTGCCCCTTCCCACACAGGCGGCTAACCCAGCAGCTGCCTGACAGACTCTGGCTCCCCCAAGCTCTCTGCCGGTGCAGGGGACAGGAACAGATGTGGGCATGTGGTTCTGCCTTGGCCTGGGAGTGTGTTCTCCCTGCCTTGCCCCCAGGCTCATGGGCAAGGGCCCGGAGAGAGCACCACACCGAAGCGCTTTTCTCCCCGGCTTGGGAGCTTTGTGCATTCCTGACGTGAACAGCGGGCGGGAGTGTTGCAAACAGGACTTTGGAGGCAGCCGGGGAGGTCTTCCAGTGGGAGAGGGCCGGTTGTGCTCAGAGGCCCCACAGGCCAGGGTCAGGACCCAGCAGGGCCCCTGCCCCTGGCCAGACTTGCCCAGACCTTCCTGGCCTCCGGGGGTACTGCCCCACCAAGGGGCAGGCTGAGGAGACTGGGTCCAGACATGTCTGTGCGCCTCCCCAAGATCATCCCCGCTGGTGCCTTTCCCCTGGTTGTAGGCCTCGGTTGAGGACTCTTTGGAGAGGAGGTTGCTGACAGGGGCTGTCTCCACACTGCAAGGTGCTGGAGCTCAGAGGGCCTCGTCAGAGGGAAGGCACCAGCAAAGCGCTGGATGCCCAAGACCTCTTTGACCCAGCAGCCTCAGGGCAGCAGGGAGAGCAAGAGGCCCAACATGCCCCTAGGTCGGCTCTGCCCCGTACCACACAGGCAGCCAGCCCAGCAGCAGCCTGGCAGTCTCTGGCTCCCCCGAGCTCTCTGCTGGTGTAGGGGGCAGGAACACACGTGTGCATGTGGTTCTGCCTTGGTCTGGGAGTGTGGACCCACTGCCTGGACCCCAGGCTCAGGGGCAAGGGCCCGGAGCGAGCAACACCCCGAAGCGCTTTTCTCCCGGGCTTGGGAGCATTGTGCGTGCTTTGTGGGAACAGTGGGCGGGAGTGCTTGCAAACCGGCCTTTGGAGGCAGCCGGGGAGGTCTTCCAAGGGCCCGGACTGATCACCACCCCAAAATGCTTTTCTCCCGGGCTTGGGAGCATTGTGCGCGGCTGTCGGGAACAGCGGACATGAGTGCTTGCAAACCGGCCTTTGGAGGCAGCCCGGGAGGTCTTCCAAGGGCCCGGAGAGAGCACTACCCCAAAATGCTTTTCTTCCGGGCTTGGGAGCATTGTGCGCGCGTGGCGGGAACAGCAGGCAGGAGTGCTTGCAAACCGGCCTTTGGAGGCAGCCGGGGAGGTCTTCCAAGGGCCTGTAGAGAGCACCACCCCGAAGCGCTTTTCTCCCGGGCTTAGGAGCATTGTGCGCAGGTGGCGGGAACAGCAGGCAGGAGTGCTTGAAAACTGGCCTTTGGACGCAGCCGGGGAGGTCTTCCAGGGCCCGGTGTGAGCACCACCCCAAAAAGCTTTTCTCCCGGGCTTGGGAGCATTGTGCGCGGCTGGTGGGAACAGCGGACATGAGTGCTTGCAAACTGGCCATTGGAGGCTGCCGGGGAGGTCTTCCAAGGGCCCGGAGTGAGCACCAACCCAAAATGCTTTTCTCCCGGGCTTGGGAGCATTGTGCGTGGCTGGCGGGAACAGCAGGAAGGAGTCCTTGCAAACCGGCCTTTGGAGGCAGCCGGGGAGGTCTTCCAAGGGCCTGTAGAGAGCACCACCCCGAAGCGCTTTTCTCCCGCGCTTGGGAGCATTCTGCGCGGGTGGCGGGAACAGCAGGCAGGAGTGCTTGAAAACCGTCCTTTGGAGGCAGCCGGGGAGGTCTTCCAGGGCCCGGTGTGAGCACCACCCCAAAATGCTTTTCTCCCGGGCTTGGGAGCATTGTGCGCGGATGGCGGGAACAGCGAGTGGGAGTGCTTGCAAACCGGCCTTTGGGGGCACCCCGGGAGGTCTTCCATGGGCACGGAGAGAACACCACCCCGAAGCGCTTTTCTCCGGGGTTTTGGAGGATTGTGCGTGGCTGGCGGGAACAGCGAGTGGGAGTGCTTGCAAACCGGCCTTTGGGGGCAGCTTGGGAGGTCTTCCAAGGGCCCGGAGAGAGCACCATCCCGAAGCACTTTTCTCACGGAATTGGGAGCATTGTTCGCGGCTGTCGGGAACAGAGGACATGAGTGCTTGCAAACCGGCCTTTAGAGGCAGCCGGGGAGTCTTCCAAGGGCCCGGAGAGAGACCACCCCAAAATGCTTTTCTCCCGGGCTTGGGAGCATTGTGTGCGGCTGGCGGGTCAGCGGGAGGGAGTTCTCGAAAACCAGCCTTTGGAGGCAGCCGGGGAGGTCTTCCAAGGGCCAGGAGAGAGCACCACCCCGAAGCGCTTTTCTCCCGGGCTTGGGAGCATTGTGCGCGGCTGGCGGGAACAGCGGGATTGAGTGCTTGCAAACTGGCCTTTGGAGGCAGCCGGGGAGGTCTTCCAAGGGCCGGGAGAGAGCACCACCCCGAAGCGCTTTTCTCCTAGGCTTGGGAGCATTGTGCGCGGCTGGCGGGAACAGCGGGCATGAGTGCTTGCAAACCGGCCTTTGGAGACAAACGGGGAGGTCTTCCAAGGGCCCGTAGAGAGCACCACCCCGAAGCGCTTTTCTCCCGTGATTGGGAGCATTGTGTGCGGCTGGCGGGACAGCGGGAGGGAGTACTTGAAATCCAGCCTTTGGAGGCAGCCGGGGAGGTCTTCCAAGGGCCGGGAGAGAGCACCACCCTGAAGGGCTTTTCTCCTGGGCTTGGAGCATTTGCACGGATGGCGGGAACAGCGAGTGGGAGTGCTTGCAAACCGGCATTTGGGGGCAGCCCGGGAGGTCTTTCTTGGGCCCAGAGAGAACACCACCCCGAAACGCTTTTCTCCCGGGCTTGGGAGCATTGTGCGCGGGTGGCGGGAACAGCAGGCAGAAGTGCTTGCAAACCGGCCTTGGAGGCAGCCGGGGAGGTCTTCCAAAGCCCGGAGTGAGCACCACCCCAAAATGCTTTTCTCCCGGGCTTGGGAGCATTGTGCGCAGCTGGCGTGAACAGCGGGATTGAGTGCTTGCAAACCAGCCTTTGGAGGCAGCCGGGGAGGTCTTCCAGCGGGAGAGTGCCAGTTGTTCTCAGAGGCCCCACAGGCCAGGGGCAGGACCCAGCAGTGTCCCTGCATCTGGCAGCCTTGCCCAGACCTTCCTGGCCTCCGGGGGTACTGCCCCACCAAGGGGCAGGCTGCGGGGCCTGGGTCCAGACATGCCCGGGCGCCTCCCCAGGCTCATCCCCGCTGGTGCCTTTCCCCTGGGCCTAGGCCTCGGTTGAGGCCTCCTTGGAGAGGAGGTTGCCGGCAGGGGCTGTCTGCACACTGCAAGGTGCTGGAGCTCAGAGGGCCTCGTCAGAGGGAAAGGACCAGCAAGGGGCTGGATGCCCAAGACCTCTTTGACCCAGCAGCCTCAGGGCAGCAGGGAGAGCAAGAGGCCCAACTTGCCCCTAGGTCGGCTCTACCCCGTCCCACACAGGCAGCCAGCCCAGCAGCAGCCTGGCAGTCTCTGGCTCTCCCGAACTCTCTGCCGGTGTAGGGGGCAGGAACAGACGTGTGCATGTTGTTGTGCCTTGGCCTGGGAGTGTGTTCCCCCTGCCTGTCCCCCAGGCTCAGGGGCAAGGGCCCGGAGAGAGCACCACCCCGAAGCGCTTTTCTCCCGGGCTTGGGAGCATTGTGCGTGCCTGGCGGGAACAGCGGGCGGGAGTGCTTGCAAACCGGCCTTTGGAGGCAGCCGGGGAGGTCTTCCAGCGGGAGAGTGCCGGTTGTGCTCAGTCGCCCCACAGGCCAGGGGCAGGACCCAGCAGTGTCCCTGCCCCTGGCAGCCTTGCCCAGACCCTCCTGGCCTCCGGGGGTACTGCCCCACCAAGGGGCAGGCTGCGGGGACTGGGTCCAGACATGGCCGGGCGCCTCCCCAGGCTCATCCCCGCTGGTGCCTTTCCCCTGGGCCTAGGCCTCGGTTGAGGCCTCCTTGGAGAGGAGGTTGCTGGCAGGGGCTGTCTCCACACTGCAAGGTGCTGGAGCTCAGAGGGCCTCGTCAGAGGGAAGGGACCAGCAAGGGGCTGGATGCCCAAGACCTCTTTGGCCCAGCAGCCTCAGGGCAGCAGGGAGAGGAAGAGGCCCAACTTGCCCCTAGGTCGGCTCTGCCCCTTCCCACACAGGCGGCCAGCCCAGCAGCTGCCTGACAGACTCTGGCTCCCCCGAGCTCTCTGCCGGTGCAGGGGTCAGGAACAGACGTGGGCATGTGGTTCTGCGTTGGTCTGGGAGTGTGGACCCACTGCCTCGCCCCCAGGCTCAGGGGCAAGGGCCCGGAGAGAGCACCACCCCGAAGCGCTTTTCTCCCGGGCTTGGGAGAATTGTGCGTGCCTGGCGGGAACAGCGGGCGGGAGTGTTGGCAAACCGGCCTTTGGAGGCAGCCGGGGAAGTCTTCCAGTGGGAGAGGGCCGGTTGTGCTCAGAGGCCCCACAGGCCAGGGGCAGGACCCAGCAGGGCCCCTGCCCGTGGCCAGCCTTGCCCAGACCTTCCTGGCTTCCGGGGGTACTGCCCCACCAAGGGGCAGGCTGCGGGGACTGGGTCCAGACATGCCCGGGCGCCTCCCCAGGCTCATCCCCGCTGGTGCCTTTCCCCTGGGCCTAGGCCTCGATTGAGGCCTCCTTGGAGAGGAGGTTGCTGGCAGGGGCTGTCTCCACACTGCAAGGTGCTGGAGCTCAGAGGGCCTCGTCAGAGGGAAGGGACAAGCAAGGGGCTGGATGCCCAAGATCTCTTTGGCCCAGCAGCCTCATGGCAGCAGGAAGAGCAAGAGGCCCAACTTGCCCCTAGGTCGGCTCTGCCCCTTCCCACACAGGCTGCCCGCCCAGCAGCTGCCTGACAGACTCTGGCTCCCCCGAGCTCTCTGCCGGTGCATGGGGCAGGAACAGACGTGTGCATGTCGTTCTGCCTTGGCCTGGGAGTGTGGACACCCTGCCTGGCCCCCAGGCTCAGGGGAAAGGGCCCGGAGAGAGCACCACCCCGAGGCGATTTTCTCCCGGGCTTGGGAGCGTTGTGCGCCCTTGGTTGGAACAGTGGGCGGGAGTGCTTGCAAACCGGCCTTTGGAGGCAGCCGGGGACGTCTTCCAGTGGGAGAGGGCCGGTTGTGCTCAGAGGCCCCACAGGCCAGGGGCAGGACCCAGCAGGGCCCCTGCCCATGGCCAGCCTTTCCCAGACCTTCCTCGCCTCCGGGGGTACTGCCCCACCAAGGGGCAGGCTGCGGGGACTGGGTCCATACATGCCCGGGCGCCTCCCCAGGCTCATCCCCGCTGGTGCTTTTCCCCTGTGCCTAGGCCTCGGTTTAGGCCTCCTTGGAGAGGAGGTTGCTGGCAGGGGCTGTCTCCACACTGCAAGGTGCTGGAGCTCAGAGGGCCTCGTCAGAGGGAAGGGACCAGTAAGGGGCTGGATGCCCAAGACGTCTTTGGCCCAGCAGCCTCAGGGCAGCAGGGAGAGCAAGAGGCCCAACTTGCCCCTCGGTCGGCTCTGCCCCTTCCCACACAGGCGGCCAACCCAGCAGCTGCCTGACAGACTCTGGCTCCCCCAAGCTCTCTGCCGGTGCAGGGGACAGGAACAGACGTGGGCATGTGGTTCTGCCTTGGCCAGGGAGTGTGTTCCCCGTGCCTTGCCCCCAGGCTCAGGGGCAAGGGCCCGGAGAGAGAACCACCCCAATGCGCTTTTCTCCCGGGCTTGGGAGCATTGTGCGAGCCTGGCGTGAACAGCGGGCGGGAGTGTTAGCAAACAGGACTTTGGAGGCAGCCGGGGAGGTCTTCCAGTGGGAGAGGGCTGGTTGTGCTCAGAGGCCCCACAGGCCAGGGGCAGGACCCAGCAGGGCCCCTGACCCTGGCCAGCCTTGCCCAGACCTTCCTGGCCTCCGGGGGTACTGCCCCACCAAGGGGCAGGCTGCGGGGACTGGGTCCAGACATCCCCGGGCGCCTCCCCAGGCTCATCCCCGCTGGTGCCTTTCCCCTGGGCCTAGGCCTCGGTTGAGGCCTCCTTGGAGAGGAGGGTGCTGGCAGGGGCTCTCTCCACACTGCAAGGTGCTGGAGATCAGAGGGCCTCGTCAGAGGGAAGGGACCAGCAAAGGGCTGGATGCCCAAGACCTCTTTGACCCAGCAGCCTCAGGGCAGCAGGGAGAGCAAGAGGCCCAACTTGCCCCTAGGTCGGCTCTGCCCCGTCCCACACAGGCGGCCAGCCCAGCAGCAGCCTGGCAGTCTCTGGCTCCCCCGAGCTCTCTGCCGGTGTAGGGGGCAGGAACAGACGTGTGCATGTCGTTCTGCCTTGGCCTGGGAGTGTGTTCCCCCTGCCTGGCCCCCAGGCTCAGGGGCAAGGGCCCGGTGAGAGCACCACCCCGAAGCGCTTTTCTCCCGGGCTTGGGAGCATTGTGCGTGCCTGGCGGGAACAGCGGGCGGGAGTGCTTGCAAACCGGCCTTTCGAGGCAGACGGGGAGGTCTTCCAGCGGGAGAGTGCCGGTTGTGCTCAGAGGCCCCACAGGCCAGGGGCAGGACCCAGCAGTGTCCCTGCCCCTGGCAGCATTGCCCAGACCTTCCTGGCCTCCGGGGGTACTGCCCCACCAAGGGGCAGGCTGCGGGGACTGGGTCCAGACATGCCCGGGCGCCTCCCCAGGCTCATCCCCGCTGGTGCCTTTCCCCTGGCCCTAGGCCTCGGTTGAGGACTCCTTGGAGAGGAGGTTGCTGGCAGGGGCTGTCTCCACACTGCAAGGTGCTGGAGCTCAGAGGGCCTCGTCCGAGGGAAGGGACCAGCAAGGGGCTGGATGCCCAGACCTCTTTGGCCCAGCAGCCTCAGGGCAGCAGGGAGAGCAAGAGGCCCAACTTGCCCCTAGGTCGGCTCTGCCCCTTCCCACACAGGCGGCCAGCCCAGCAGCTGCCTGACAGACTCTGGCTCCCCCGAGCTCTCTGCCGGTGCAGGGGGCAGATCAGACGTGTGCATGTGGTTCTGCCTTGTCCTGGGAGTGTGGACACCCTGCCTTGCCCCCAGGCTCAGGGGCAAGGGCCCGGAGAGAGCACCACCCTGAAGCGCTTTTCTCCCGGGCTTGGGAGCATTGTGCACGCCTGCTGGGAACAGTGGGCGGGAGCGCTTGCAAACCGGCCTTTGGAGGCAGCCGGGGAGGTCTTCCAGTGGGAGAGGGCCGGTTGTGCTCAGAGGCCCCACAGGCCAGGGGCAGGACGCAGCAGGGCCCCTGCCCCTGGCCAGCCTTGCCCAGACCTTCCTGGCCTCCGGGGGTACTGCCCCACCAAGGGGCAGGCTGCGGGGACTGGGTCCAGACATGCCCGGGCGCCTCCCCAGGCTCATCCCCGCTGGTGCCTTTCCCCTGGGCCTAGGCCTCGGTTGAGGCCTCCTTGGAGAGGAGGTTGCTGGCAGGGGCTGTCTCCACACTGCAAGGTGCTGGAGCTCAGAGGGCCTCGTCAGAGGGAAGGGACCAGTAAGGGGCTGGATGCCCAAGACGTCTTTGGCCCAGCAGCCTCAGGGCAGCAGGGAGAGCAAGAGGCCCAACTTGCCCCTAGGGCGGCTCTGCCCCTTCCCACACAGGCGGCCAACTCAGCAGCTGCCTGACAGACTCTGGCTCCCCCAAGCTCTCTGCCGGTGCAGGGGACAGGAACAGACGTGGGCATGTGGTTCTGCCTGGCCTGGGAGTGTGTTCCCCCTGCCTTGCCCCCAGGCTCAGGGGCAAGGGCCCGGAGAGAGCACCACCCCGAAGCACTTTTCTCCCGGGCTTGGGAGCATTGTGCGAGCCTGGCGTGAACAGCGGGTGGGAGTGTTTGCAAACAGGACTTTGGAGGCAGCCGTGGAGGTCTTCCAGTGGGAGAGGGCCGGTTGTGCTCAGAGGCCTCACAGGCCAGGGGCAGGACCCAGCAGGGCCCCTGCCCCTGGCCAGCCTTGCCCAGACCTTCCTGGCCTCCGGGGGTACTGCCCCACCAAGGGGCAGGCTGCGGGGACTGGGTCCAGACATGCCTGGGCGCCTCCCCAGGCTCATCCCCGCTGGTGCCTTTCCCCTGGGCATAGGCCTCGGTTGATGCCTCCTTGGAGAGGAGGTTGCTGGCAGGGGCTGTCTCCACACTGCAAGGTGCTGGAGCTCAGAGGGCCTCGTCAGCGGGAAGGGACCAGCAAGGGGCTGGATGCCCAAGACCTCTTTGGCCCAGCAGCCTCAGGGCAGCAGGGAGAGCAAGAGGCCCAACTTGCCCCTAGGTCGGCTCTGCCCCTTCCCACACAGGCAGCCAACCCAGCAGCTGCCTGATAGACTCTGGCTCCCCCGAGCTCTCTGCCGGTTCAGGGGTCAGGAACAGACGTGTGCATGTGGTTCTGCCTTGGTCTGGGAGTGTGGACCCACTGCCTGGACCCCAGGCTCAAGGGCAAAGGCCCGGAGAGAGCAACACCCCGAAGCGCTTTTCTCCTGGCCTTGGGAGCGTTGTGCGTGCCTGGCGGGAACAGCGGGCGGGAGTGTTGGCAAACCCGCCTTTGAAGGCAGCCGGGGAGGTCTTCCAGTGGGAGAGGGCCGGTTGTGCTCAGAGGCCCCACAGGCCAGGGGCAGGACCCAGCAGGGACCCTGCCCCTGGCCAGCCTTGCCCAGACCTTCCTGGCCTCCGGGGGTACTGCCCCACCAAGGGGCAGGCTGTGGGGACTGGGTCCAGACATGCCCGGGCCCCTCCACTGGCTCATCCCCGCTGGTGCCTTTCCCCTGGGCCTAGGCCTCGGTTGAGGCCTCCTTGGAGAGGAGGTTGCTGGCAGGGTCTGTCTCCACACTGCAAGGTGCTGGAGCTCAGAGTGCCTCGTCAGAGGGAAGGGACCAGCAAGGGGCTGGATGCCCAAGACCTCTTTGGCCCAGCAGCCTCAGGGCAGCAGGGAGAGCAAGAGGCCCAACTTGCCCCTAGGTCGGCTCTGCCCCTTCCCACACAGGCGGCCAGCCCAGCAGCTGCCTGACAGACTCTGGCTCCCCCCAGCTCTCTGCCGGTGGAGGGGGCAGGAACAGACGTGTGCATGTTGTTGTGCCTTGGCCTGGGACTGTGGATCCCCTGCCTGGCCCCCAGGCTCAGGGGCAAGGGCCCGGAGAGACCACCACCCCGAAGCGCTTTTCTCCCGGGCTTGGGAGCATTGTGCGCGCCTGGCGGGAACAGTGGGCGGGAGTGCTTGCAAACCGGCCTTTGGAGGCAGCCGGGGAGGTCTTCCAGTGGGAGAGGGCCGGTTGTGCTCAGAGGCCCCACAGGCCAGGGGCAGGACCCAGCAGGGCCCCTGCCCCTGGCCAGCCTTGCCCAGACCTTCCTGGCCTCCGGGGGTACTGCCCCACCAAGGGGCAGGCTGCGGGGACAGGGTCCAGACATGCCCGGGCGCCTCCCCTGGCTCAACACCGCTGGTGCCTTTCCCCTGGGCCTAGTCCTCGGTTGAGGCCTCCTTGGAGAGGAGATTGCTGGCAGGGGCTGTCTCCACACTGCAAGGTGCTGGAGCTCAGAGGGCCTCGTCAGAGGGAAGGGACCAGTAAGGGGCTGGATGCCCAAGACGTCTTTGGCCCTGCAGCCTCAGGGCAGCAGGGAGAGCAAGAGGCCCAACTTGCCCCTAGGTCGGCTCTGCACCGTCCCACACAGGCAGCCAGCCCAGCAGCAGCCTGGCAGTCTCTGGCTCCCCCGAGCTCTCTGCCGGTGTAGGGGGCAGGAACAGACGTGTGCATGTCGTTCTGCATTGCCTGGGAGTGTGTTCCAACTGCCTGGCCCCCAGGCTCAGGGGCAAGGGCCCGGAGAGAGCACCACCCCGAAGCGCTTTTCTCCCGGGCTTGGGAGCATTGTGCGTGCCTGGCGGGAACAGCGGGCGGGAGTGCTTGCAAACCGGCCTTTGGAGGCAGACGGGGAGGTCTTCCAGCGGGAGAGTGCCGGTTGTGCTCAGACGCCCCACAGGCCAGGGGCACGACCCAGCAGGGCCCCTGCCCCTCGCAGCCTTGCCCAGACCTTCCTGGCCTCCGGGGGTCCTGCCCCACCAAGGGGCAGGCTGCGGGGACTGCGTCCAGACATGCCCGTGCGCCTCCACTGGCTCATCTCCGCTGGTGCCTTTCCCCTGGGCCTAGGCCTCGGTTGAGGCCTCCTTGGAGAGGAGGTTGCTGGCAGGGGCTGTCTCCACACTGCAAGGTGCTGGAGCTCAGAGGGCCTCGTCAGAGGGAAGGGACCAGCAAGGGGCTGGATGCCCAAGACCTCTTTGGCCCAGCAGCCTCAGGGCAGCAGGGAGAGCAAGAGGCCCAACTTGCCCCTAGGTCGGCTCTGCCCCTTCCCACACAGGCGGGCAGCCCAGCAGCTGCCTGACAGACTCTGGCTCCCCCCAGCTCTCTGCCGGTGGATGGGGCAGGAACAGACGTGTGCATGTGGTTCTGCCTTGGCCTGGGACTGTGGATCCCCTGCCTGGCCCCCAGGCTCAGGGGCAGGGGCCCGGAGAGACCACCACCCCGAAGCGCTTTTCTCCGGGGTTTTGGAACATTGTGTGTGCCTGGCGGGAACAGCGAGTGGGAATGCTTGCAAACCGGCCTTTGGGGGCAGCCGGGGAGGTCCTCCATGGTCCCTGAGAGAACACCACCCCGAAGCGCTTTTCTCACGGTCTTGGGAGCATTGTGCGCGGCTGGCGGGAACAGCGGGCATGAGTGCTTGCAAACTGTCCTTTGGAGGCAGCCGGGGAGATCTTCCAAGGGCCGGACTGATCACCACCCCAAAATGCTTTTCTCTCGGGCTTGGGAGCATTGTGCGCGGCTGTCGGGAACAACGGACATGAATGCTTGCAAACCGGCCTTTGGAGGCAGCCCGGGAGGTCTTCCAAGGGCCCGGAGAGAGCACCACCTCAAAATGCTTTTCTCCCGGGCTTGGGAGCATTGTGCGTGGCTGGCGGAAGCAGCGGGAATGAGTACTTACAAACCGGCCTTTGGAGGCAGCCGGGGAGGTCTTGAAAGTGCCCGGAGAGAGCACCACCCCGAAGCGCTTTTCTCCCGGGCTTGGGAACATTGTGCGCGGCTGGCGGGAACAGCAGGCAGGACTGCTTGCAAACTGGCCTTTGGAGGCAGCCGGGGAGGTCTTCCAAGGGCCCGGAGTGAGCACCACCCCAAAATGCTTTTCTCCCGGGCTTGGGAGCATTGTGCGCGGCTGGTGGGAACAACGGGCATGAGTGCTTGCAAACCGGCCTTTGGAGGCAGCCGGGGACGTCTTCCAAGGGCCCGGAGAGAGCACCACCCCGAAGCGCTTTTCTCCCGGGCTTGGGAGCATTGTGCGCGGCTGGCGGGAACAGCAGGCAGGACTGCTTGCAAACTGGCCTTTGGAGGCAGCGGGGGAGGTCTTCCAAGGGCCCGGAGTGAGCACCACCCCAAAATGCTTTTCTCCCGGGCTTGGGAGCATTGTGCGCGGCTGGTGGGAACAACGGGCATGAGTGCTTGCAAACCGGCCTTTGGAGGCAGCCGGGGACGACTTCCAAGGGCCCGGAGAGATCACCACCCCGAAGCACTTTTCTCCCGGGCTTGGGAGCATTGTGCGTGGCTGGCGGGAACAGCAGGAAGGAGTCCTTGCAAACCGGCCTTTGGAGGCAGCGGGGGAGGTCTTCCAAGGGCCTGTAGAGAGCACCACCCCGAAGCGCTTTTCTCCCGGGCTTGGGAGTATTGTGCGCGGGTGGCAGGAACAGCAGGCAGGAGTGCTTGAAAACCGGCCTTTGCAGGCAGCCGGGGAGGTCTTCCAGGGCCCGGTGTGAGCACCACCCCAAAAAGCTTTTCTCCCGGGCTTGGGAGCATTGTGCGCGGCTGGTGGGAACAGCGGGCATGAGTGCTTGCAAACTGGCCACTGGAGGCAGCCGGGGAGGTCTTCCAAGGGCCTGTAGAGAGCACCACCCCAAAATGCTTCTCTCCCGGGCTTGGGAGCATTGTGCGTGGCTGGCGGGAACAGCAGGAAGGAGTCCTTGCAAACCGGCCTTTGGAGGCAGCCGGGGAGGTCTTCCAAGGGCCTGTAGAGAGCACCACCCCGAAGCGCTTTTCTCCCGGGCTTAGGAGCATTGTGCGCAGGTGGCGGGAACAGCAGGCAGGAGTGCTTGAAAACTGGCCTTTGGAGGCAGCCGGGGAGGTCTTCCAGGGCCCGGTGTGAGCACCACCCCAAAAAGCTTTTCTCCCGGGCTTGGGAGCATTGTGCGCGGCTGGTGGGAACAGCGGACATGAGTGCTTGCAAACTGGCCATTGGAGGCAGCCGGGGAGGTCTTCCAAGGGCCCGGAGTGAGCACCACCCCAAAATGCTTTTCTCGCGGGCTTGGGAGCATTGTGCGTGGCTGGCGGGAACAGCAGGAAGGAGTCCTTGCAAACCGGCCTTTGGAGGCAGCCGGGGAGGTCTTCCAAGGGCCTGTAGAGAGCACCACCCCGAAGCGCTTTTCTCCCGCGCTTGGGAGCATTCTGCGCGGGTGGCGGGAACAGCAGGCAGGAGTGCTTGAAAACCGTCCTTTGGAGGCAGCCGGGGAGGTCTTCCAGGGCCCGGTGTGAGCACCACCCCAAAATGCTTTTCTCCCGGGCTTGGGAGCATTGTGCGCGGATGGCGGGAACAGCAGGAAGGAGTCCTTGCAAACCGGCCTTTGGAGGCAGCCGGGGAGGTCTTCCAAGGGCCTGTAGAGAGCACCACCCCGAAGCGCTTTTCTCCCGGGCTTGGGAGCATTGTGTGCGGGTGGCGGGAACAGCAGGCAGGAGTGCTTGAAAACCGTCCTTTGGAGGCAGCCGGGGAGGTCTTCCAGGGCCCGGTGTGAGCACCACCCCAAAATGCTTTTCTCCCGGGCTTGGGAGCATTGTGCGCGGATGGCGGGAACAGCGAGTGGGAGTGCTTGCAAACCGGCCTTTGGGGGCACCCCGGGAGGTCTTCCATGGGCACGGAGAGAACACCACCCCGAAGCGCTTTTCTCCGGGGTTTTGGAGGATTGTGCGTGGCTGGCGGGAACAGCGAGTGGGAGTGCTTGCAAACCGGCCTTTGGGGGCAGCTTGGGAGGTCTTCCAAGGGCCCGGAGAGAGCACCATCCCGAAGCACTTTTCTCACGGAATTGGGAGCATTGTTCGCGGCTGTCGGGAACAGAGGACATGAGTGCTTGCAAACCGGCCTTTAGAGGCAGCCGGGGAGTCTTCCAAGGGCCCGGAGAGAGACCACCCCAAAATGCTTTTCTCCCGGGCTTGGGAGCATTGTGTGCGGCTGGCGGGTCAGCGGGAGGGAGTTCTCGAAAACCAGCCTTTGGAGGCAGCCGGGGAGGTCTTCCAAGGGCCAGGAGAGAGCACCACCCCGAAGCGCTTTTCTCCCGGGCTTGGGAGCATTGTGCGCGGCTGGCGGGAACAGCGGGATTGAGTGCTTGCAAACTGGCCTTTGGAGGCAGCCGGGGAGGTCTTCCAAGGGCCGGGAGAGAGCACCACCCCGAAGCGCTTTTCTCCTAGGCTTGGGAGCATTGTGCGCGGCTGGCGGGAACAGCGGGCATGAGTGCTTGCAAACCGGCCTTTGGAGACAAACGGGGAGGTCTTCCAAGGGCCCGTAGAGAGCACCACCCCGAAGCGCTTTTCTCCCGTGATTGGGAGCATTGTGTGCGGCTGGCGGGACAGCGGGAGGGAGTACTTGAAATCCAGCCTTTGGAGGCAGCCGGGGAGGTCTTCCAAGGGCCGGGAGAGAGCACCACCCTGAAGGGCTTTTCTCCTGGGCTTGGAGCATTTGCACGGATGGCGGGAACAGCGAGTGGGAGTGCTTGCAAACCGGCATTTGGGGGCAGCCCGGGAGGTCTTTCTTGGGCCCAGAGAGAACACCACCCCGAAACGCTTTTCTCCCGGGCTTGGGAGCATTGTGCGCGGGTGGCGGGAACAGCAGGCAGAAGTGCTTGCAAACCGGCCTTGGAGGCAGCCGGGGAGGTCTTCCAAAGCCCGGAGTGAGCACCACCCCAAAATGCTTTTCTCCCGGGCTTGGGAGCATTGTGCGCAGCTGGCGTGAACAGCGGGATTGAGTGCTTGCAAACCAGCCTTTGGAGGCAGCCGGGGAGGTCTTCCAGCGGGAGAGTGCCAGTTGTTCTCAGAGGCCCCACAGGCCAGGGGCAGGACCCAGCAGTGTCCCTGCATCTGGCAGCCTTGCCCAGACCTTCCTGGCCTCCGGGGGTACTGCCCCACCAAGGGGCAGGCTGCGGGGCCTGGGTCCAGACATGCCCGGGCGCCTCCCCAGGCTCATCCCCGCTGGTGCCTTTCCCCTGGGCCTAGGCCTCGGTTGAGGCCTCCTTGGAGAGGAGGTTGCCGGCAGGGGCTGTCTGCACACTGCAAGGTGCTGGAGCTCAGAGGGCCTCGTCAGAGGGAAAGGACCAGCAAAGGGCTGGATGCCCAAGACCTCTTTGACCCAGCAGCCTCAGGGCAGCAGGGAGAGCAAGAGGCCCAACTTGCCCCTAGGTCGGCTCTACCCCGTCCCACACAGGCAGCCAGCCCAGCAGCAGCCTGGCAGTCTCTGGCTCTCCCGAACTCTCTGCCGGTGTAGGGGGCAGGAACAGACGTGTGCATGTTGTTGTGCCTTGGCCTGGGAGTGTGTTCCCCCTGCCTGTCCCCCAGGCTCAGGGACAAGGGCCCGGAGAGAGCACCACCCCGAAGCGCTTTTCTCCCGGGCTTGGGAGCATTGTGCGTGCCTGGCGGGAACAGCGGGCGGGAGTGCTTGCAAACCGGCCTTTGGAGGCAGCCGGGGAGGTCTTCCAGCGGGAGAGTGCCGGTTGTGCTCAGACGCCCCACAGGCCAGGGGCAGGACCCAGCAGTGTCCCTGCCCCTGGCAGCCTTGCCCAGACCCTCCTGGCCTCCGGGGGTACTGCCCCACCAAGGGGCAGGCTGCGGGGACTGGGTCCAGACATGGCCGGGCGCCTCCCCAGGCTCATCCCCGCTGGTGCCTTTCCCCTGGGCCTAGGCCTCGGTTGAGGCCTCCTTGGAGAGGAGGTTGCTGGCAGGGGCTGTCTCCACACTGCAAGGTGCTGGAGCTCAGAGGGCCTCGTCAGAGGGAAGGGACCAGCAAGGGGCTGGATGCCCAAGACCTCTTTGGCCCAGCAGCCTCAGGGCAGCAGGGAGAGGAAGAGGCCCAACTTGCCCCTAGGTCGGCTCTGCCCCTTCCCACACAGGCGGCCAGCCCAGCAGCTGCCTGACAGACTCTGGCTCCCCCGAGCTCTCTGCCGGTGCAGGGGTCAGGAACAGACGTGGGCATGTGGTTCTGCGTTGGTCTGGGAGTGTGGACCCACTGCCTCGCCCCCAGGCTCAGGGGCAAGGGCCCGGAGAGAGCACCACCCCGAAGCGCTTTTCTCCCGGGCTTGGGAGAATTGTGCGTGCCTGGCAGGAACAGCGGGCGGGAGTGTTGGCAAACCGGCCTTTGGAGGCAGCCGGGGAAGTCTTCCAGTGGGAGAGGGCCGGTTGTGCTCAGAGGCCCCACAGGCCAGGGGCAGGACCCAGCAGGGCCCCTGCCCGTGGCCAGCCTTGCCCAGACCTTCCTGGCTTCCGGGGGTACTGCCCCACCAAGGGGCAGGCTGCGGGGACTGGGTCCAGACATGCCCGGGCGCCTCCCCAGGCTCATCCCCGCTGGTGCCTTTCCCCTGGGCCTAGGCCTCGGTTGAGGCCTCCTTGGAGAGGAGGTTGCTGGCAGGGGCTGTCTCCACACTGCAAGGTGCTGGAGCTCAGAGGGCCTCGTCAGAGGGAAGGGACAAGCAAGGGGCTGGATGCCCAAGATCTCTTTGGCCCAGCAGCCTCATGGCAGCAGGAAGAGCAAGAGGCCCAACTTGCCCCTAGGTCGGCTCTGCCCCTTCCCACACAGGCTGCCCGCCCAGCAGCTGCCTGACAGACTCTGGCTCCCCCGAGCTCTCTGCCGGTGCATGGGGCAGGAACAGACGTGTGCATGTCGTTCTGCCTTGGCCTGGGAGTGTGGACACCCTGCCTGGCCCCCAGGCTCAGGGGAAAGGGCCCGGAGAGAGCACCACCCCGAGGCGATTTTCTCCCGGGCTTGGGAGCGTTGTGCGCCCTTGGTTGGAACAGTGGGCGGGAGTGCTTGCAAACCGGCCTTTGGAGGCAGCCGGGGACGTCTTCCAGTGGGAGAGGGCCGGTTGTGCTCAGAGGCCCCACAGGCCAGGGGCAGGACCCAGCAGGGCCCCTGCCCATGGCCAGCCTTTCCCAGACCTTCCTCGCCTCCGGGGGTACTGCCCCACCAAGGGGCAGGCTGCGGGGACTGGGTCCATACATGCCCGGGCGCCTCCCCAGGCTCATCCCCGCTGGTGCTTTTCCCCTGTGCCTAGGCCTCGGTTTAGGCCTCCTTGGAGAGGAGGTTGCTGGCAGGGGCTGTCTCCACACTGCAAGGTGCTGGAGCTCAGAGGGCCTCGTCAGAGGGAAGGGACCAGTAAGGGGCTGGATGCCCAAGACGTCTTTGGCCCAGCAGCCTCAGGGCAGCAGGGAGAGCAAGAGGCCCAACTTGCCCCTCGGTCGGCTCTGCCCCTTCCCACACAGGCGGCCAACCCAGCAGCTGCCTGACAGACTCTGGCTCCCCCAAGCTCTCTGCCGGTGCAGGGGACAGGAACAGACGTGGGCATGTGGTTCTGCCTTGGCCAGGGAGTGTGTTCCCCGTGCCTTGCCCCCAGGCTCAGGGGCAAGGGCCCGGAGAGAGAACCACCCCAATGCGCTTTTCTCCCGGGCTTGGGAGCATTGTGCGAGCCTGGCGTGAACAGCGGGCGGGAGTGTTAGCAAACAGGACTTTGGAGGCAGCCGGGGAGGTCTTCCAGTGGGAGAGGGCTGGTTGTGCTCAGAGGCCCCACAGGCCAGGGGCAGGACCCAGCAGGGCCCCTGACCCTGGCCAGCCTTGCCCAGACCTTCCTGGCCTCCGGGGGTACTGCCCCACCAAGGGGCAGGCTGCGGGGACTGGGTCCAGACATCCCCGGGCGCCTCCCCAGGCTCATCCCCGCTGGTGCCTTTCCCCTGGGCCTAGGCCTCGGTTGAGGCCTCCTTGGAGAGGAGGGTGCTGGCAGGGGCTCTCTCCACACTGCAAGGTGCTGGAGATCAGAGGGCCTCGTCAGAGGGAAGGGACCAGCAAAGGGCTGGATGCCCAAGACCTCTTTGACCCAGCAGCCTCAGGGCAGCAGGGAGAGCAAGAGGCCCAACTTGCCCCTAGGTCGGCTCTGCCCCGTCCCACACAGGCGGCCAGCCCAGCAGCAGCCTGGCAGTCTCTGGCTCCCCCGAGCTCTCTGCCGGTGCAGGGACCAGGAACAGACGTTTGCATGTGGTTCTGCCTTGGCCTGGGAGTGTGTTCCCCCTGCATTGCCCCCAGGCTCAGGGGCAAGGGCCCGGTGAGAGCACCACCCCGAAGCGCTTTTCTCCCGGGCTTGGGAGCATTGTGCGTGCCTGGCGGGAACAGCGGGCATGAGTTCTTGCAAACTGTCCTTTGGAGGCAGCCGGGGAGGTCTTCCAAGGGCCCGGACTGATCACCACCCCAAAATGCTTTTCCCCCGGGCTTGGGAGCATTGTGCGCGGCTGTCGGGAACAGCGGACATGAGTGCTTGCAAACCGGCCTTTGGAGGCAGCCCGGGAGGTCTTCCAAGGGCCCGGAGAGAGCACTACCCCAAAATGCTTTTCTTCCGGGCTTGGGAGCATTGTGCGCGTGTGGCGGGAACAGCAGGCAGGAGTGCTTGCAAACCGGCCTTTGGAGGCAGCCGGGGAGGTCTTCCAAGGGCCCGGAGAGAGCACCACCTCGAAGCGCTTTTCTCTAGGGTTTTGGAGCATTGTGTGCGGCTGGTGGGACAGCGGGAGGGAATTCTTGCAAACCGGCCTTTGGCGGCAGCCAGAGAAGTCTTCCAAGGGCGCGGAGAGAGCACCACCCCGAAGCGCTTTTCTCCGGGGTTTTGGAACATTGTGTGTGCCTGGCGGGAACAGCGAGTGGGAATGCTTGCAAACCGGCCTTTGGGGGCAGCCGGGGAGGTCCTCCATGGTCCCTGAGAGAACACCACCCCGAAGCGCTTTTCTCACGGTCTTGGGAGCATTGTGCGCGGCTGGCGGGAACAGCGGGCATGAGTGCTTGCAAACTGTCCTTTGGAGGCAGCCGGGGAGGTCTTCCAAGGGCCGGACTGATCACCACCCCAAAATGCTTTTCTCTCGGGCTTGGGAACATTGTGCGCGGCTGTCGGGAACAACGGACATGAATGCTTGCAAACCGGCCTTTGGAGGCAGCCCGGGAGGTCTTCCAAGGGCCCGGAGAGAGCACCACCCCAAAATGCTTTTCTCCCGGGCTTGGGAGCATTGTGCGTGGCTGGCGGAAGCAGCGGGAATGAGTACTTACAAACCGGCCTTTGGAGGCAGCCGGGGAGGTCTTGAAAGTGCCCGGAGAGAGCACCACCCCGAAGCGCTTTTCTCCCGGGCTTGGGAACATTGTGCGCGGCTGGCGGGAACAGCAGGCAGGACTGCTTGCAAACTGGCCTTTGGAGGCAGCCGGGGAGGTCTTCCAAGGGCCCGGAGTGAGCACCACCCCAAAATGCTTTTCTCCCGGGCTTGGGAGCATTGTGCGCGGCTGGTGGGAACAACGGGCATGAGTGCTTGCAAACCGGCCTTTGGAGGCAGCCGGGGACGTCTTCCAAGGGCCCGGAGAGAGCACCACCCCGAAGCGCTTTTCTCCCGGGCTTGGGAGCATTGTGCGCGGCTGGCGGGAACAGCAGGCAGGACTGCTTGCAAACTGGCCTTTGGAGGCAGCCGGGGAGGTCTTCCAAGGGCCCGGAGTGAGCACCACCCCAAAATGCTTTTCTCCCGGGCTTGGGAGCATTGTGCGCGGCTGGTGGGAACAACGGGCATGAGTGCTTGCAAACCGGCCTTTGGAGGCAGCCGGGGACGACTTCCAAGGGCCCGGAGAGATCACCACCCCGAAGCACTTTTCTCCCGGGCTTGGGAGCATTGTGCGTGGCTGGCGGGAACAGCAGGAAGGAGTCCTTGCAAACCGGCCTTTGGAGGCAGCGGGGGAGGTCTTCCAAGGGCCTGTAGAGAGCACCACCCCGAAGCGCTTTTCTCCCGGGCTTGGGAGTATTGTGCGCGGCTGGCGGGAACAGCAGGCAGGAGTGCTTGAAAACCGGCCTTTGCAGGCAGCCGGGGAGGTCTTCCAGGGCCCGGTGTGAGCACCACCCCAAAAAGCTTTTCTCCCGGGTTTGGGAGCATTGTGCGCGGCTGGTGGGAACAGCGGGCATGAGTGCTTGCAAACTGGCCACTGGAGGCAGCCGGGGAGGTCTTCCAAGGGCCCGGAGTGAGCACCACCCCAAAATGCTTTTCTCCCGGGCTTGGGAGCATTGTGCATGGCTGGCGGGAACAGCAGGAAGGAGTCCTTGCAAACCGGCCTTTGGAGGCAGCCGGGGAGGTCTTCCAAGGGCCTGTAGAGAGCACCACCCCGAAGCGCTTTTCTCCCGCGCTTGGGAGCATTCTGGGCGGGTGGCGGGAACAGCAGGCAGGAGTGCTTGAAAACCGTCCTTTGGAGGCAGCCGGGGAGGTCTTCCAGGGCCCGGTGTGAGCACCACCCCAAAATGCTTTTCTCCCGGGCTTGGGAGCATTGTGCGCGGATGGCGGGAACAGCAGGAAGGAATCCTTGCAAACCGGCCTTTGGAGGCAGCCGGGGAGGTCTTCCAAGGGCCTGTAGAGAGCACCACCCCGAAGCGCTTTTCTCCCGGGCTTGGGAGCATTGTGCGCGGGTGGCGGGAACAGCAGGCAGGAGTGCTTGAAAACCGTCCTTTGGAGGCAGCCGGGGAGGTCTTCCAGGGCCCGGTGTGAGCACCACCCCAAAATGCTTTTCTCCCGGGCTTGGGAGCATTGTGCGCGGATGGCGGGAACAGCGAGTGGAAGTGCTTCCAAACCGGCCTTTGGGGGCACCCCGGGAGGTCTTCCATGGGCACGGAGAGAACACCACCCCGAAGCGCTTTTCTCCGGGGTTTTGGAGGATTGTGCGTGGCTGGCGGGAACAGCGAGTGGGAGTGCTTGCAAACCAGCCTTTGGGGGCAGCCAGGGAGGTCCTCCATTGGCACGGAGAGAACACCACCCCGAAGCGCTTTTCTCCCGGTCTTGGGAGCATTGTGCGAGGCTGGCGGGAACAGCGGGCGGGAGTGCTTGCAAACCGGCCTTTGGAGGCAGCTTGGGAGGTCTTCCAAGGGCCCGGAGAGAGCACCATCCCGAAGCACTTTTCTCACGGAATTGGGAGCATTGTTCGCGGCTGTCGGGAACAGAGGACATGAGTGCTTGCAAACCGGCCTTTAGAGGCAGCCTGGGAGTCTTCCAAGGGCCCGGAGAGAGACCACCCCAAAATGCTTTTCTCCCGGGCTTGGGAGCATTGTGTGCGGCTGGCGGGTCAGCGGGAGGGAGTTCTTGAAAACCAGCCTTTGGAGGCAGCCGGGGAGGTCTTCCAAGGGCCGGGAGAGAGCACCACCCCGAAGCGCTTTTCTCCCAGGCTTGGGAGCATTGTGCGCGGCTGGCGGGAACAGCGGGATTGAGTGCTTGCAAACCGGCCTTTGGAGGCAGCCGGGGAGGTCTTCCAAGGGCCCGTAGAGAGCACCACCCCGAAGCGCTTTTCTCCCGTGATTGGGAGCATTGTGTGCGGCTGGCGGGACAGCGGGAGGGAGTACTTGAAATCCAGCCTTTGGAGGCAGCCGGGGAGGTCTTCCAAGGGCCGGGAGAGAGCACCACCCTGAAGGGCTTTTCTCCTGGGCTTGGAGCATTTGCACGGATGGCGGGAACAGCGAGTGGGAGTGCTTGCAAACCGGCATTTGGGGGCAGCCCGGGAGGTCTTTCTTGGGCCCAGAGAGAACACCACCCCGAAACGCTTTTCTCCCGGGCTTGGGAGCATTGTGCGCGGGTGGCGGGAACAGCAGGCAGAAGTGCTTGCAAACCGGCCTTGGAGGCAGCCGGGGAGGTCTTCCAAAGCCCGGAGTGAGCACCACCCCAAAATGCTTTTCTCCCGGGCTTGGGAGCATTGTGCGCAGCTGGCGTGAACAGCGGGATTGAGTGCTTGCAAACCAGCCTTTGGAGGCAGCCGGGGAGGTCTTCCAGCGGGAGAGTGCCAGTTGTTCTCAGAGGCCCCACAGGCCAGGGGCAGGACCCAGCAGTGTCCCTGCCTCTGGCAGCCTTGCCCAGACCTTCCTGGCCTCCGGGGGTACTACCCCACCAAGGGGCAGGCTGCGGGGACTGGGTCCAGACATGCCCGGGCGCCTCCCCAGGCTCATCCCCGCTCGTGCCTTTCCCCTGGGCCTAGGCCTCGGTTGAGGCCTCCTTGGAGAGGAGGTTGCCGGCAGGGGCTGTCTGCACACTGCAAGGTGCTGGAGCTCAGAGGGCCTCGTCAGAGGGAAAGGACCAGCAAAGGGCTGGATGCCCAAGACCTCTTTGACCCAGCAGCCTCAGGGCAGCAGGGAGAGCAAGAGGCCCAACTTGCCCCTAGGTCGGCTCTACCCCGTCCCACACAGGCAGCCAGCCCAGCAGCAGCCTGGCAGTCTCTGGCTCCCCCGAACTCTCTGCCGGTGTAGGGGGCAGGAACAGACGTGTGCATGTCGTTCTGCCTTGGCCTGGGAGTGTGTTCCCCCTGCCTGTCCCCCAGGCTCAGGGGCAAGGGCCCGGAGAGAGCACCACCCCAAAGCGCTTTTCTCCCGGGCTTGGGAGCATTGTGCGTGCCTGGCGGGAACAGCGGGCGGGAGTGCTTGCAAACCGGCCTTTGGAGGCAGCCGGGGAGTTCTTCCAGTGGGAGAGGGCCGGTTGTGCTCAGAGGCCCCACAGGCCAGGGGCAGGACCCAGCAGGGCCCCTGCCCCTGGCCAGCCTTGCCCAGACCTTCCTGGCCTCCGGGGGTACTGCCCCACCAAGGGGCAGGCTGCGGGGACTGGGTCCAGACATGCCCGGGCGCCTCCCCAGGCTCATCCC
Organism: Dama dama; assembly: GCF_033118175.1. Lineage (NCBI taxonomy): Eukaryota > Metazoa > Chordata > Mammalia > Artiodactyla > Cervidae > Dama > Dama dama. The sequence continues at coordinate 76,922 of NW_026871032.1, read as the reverse complement.
CGCTGGTGCCTTTCCCCTGGGCCTAGGCCTCGGTTGAGGCCTCCTTGGAGAGGAGGTTGCTGGCAGGGGCTGTCTCCACACTGCAAGGTGCTGGAGCTCAGAGGGCTTCGTCAGAGGGAAGGGACCAGCAAGGGGCTGGATGCCCAAGACCTCTTTGGCCCAGCAGCCTCAGGGCAGCAGGGAGAGCAAGAGGCCCAACTTGCCCCTAGGTCGGCTCTGCCACTTCCCACACAGGCGGCCAGCCCAGCAGCTGCCTGACAGACTCTGGCTCCCCCGAGCTCTCTGCCGGTGCAGGGGGCAGGAACAGACGTGTGCATGTGGTTCTGACTTGGCCTGGGAGTGTGGACACCGTGCCTTGACCCCAGGCTCAGGGGCAAGGGCCCGGAGAGAGCACCACCCTGAAGCGCTTTTCTCCCGGGCTTGGGAGCATTGTGCACGCCTGCTGGGAACAGTGGGCGGGAGCGCTTGCAAACCGGCCTTTGGAGGCAGCCGGGGAGGTCTTCCAGTGGGAGAGGGCCGGTTGTGCTCAGAGGCCCCACAGGCCATGGGGAGGACCCAGCAGGGCCCCTGCCCCTGGCCAGCCTTGCCCAGATCTTCCTGGCCTCCGGGGGTACTGCCCCACCAAGGGGCAGGCTGCGGGGACTGGGTCCAGACATGCCCGGGCGCCTCCCCAGGCTCATCCCCGCTGGTGCCTTTCCCCTGGGCCTAGGCCTCGGTTGAGGCCTCCTTGGAGAGGATGTTGCTGGCAGGGGCTGTCTCCACACTGCAAGGTGCTGGAGCTCAGAGGGCCTCGTCAGAGGGAAGGGACCAGCAAGGGGCTGGATGCCCAAGACCTCTTTGGCCCAGCAGCCTCAGGGCAGCAGGGAGAGGAAGAGGCCCAACTTGCCCCTAGGTCGGCTCTGCCCCTTCCCACACAGGCGGCCAGCCCAGCAGCTGCCTGACAGACTCTGGCTCCCCCGAGCTCTCTGCCGGTGCAGGGGTCAGGAACAGACGTGTGCATGTGGTTCTGCCTTGGTCTGGGAGTGTGGACCAACTGCCTGGCCCCCAGGCTCAGGGGCAAGGGCCCGAGGAGAGCACCACCCCGAAGCGCTTTTCTCCCGGGCTTGGGAGCATTGTGCTTGCCTGGCGGGAACAGCGGGCGGGAGTGTTGGCAAACTGGCCTTTGGAGGCAGCCGGGGAGTTCTTCCAGTGGGAGAGGGCCGGTTGTGCTCAGAGGCCCCACAGGCCAGGGGCAGGACCCAGCAGGGCCCCTGCCCCTGGCCAGCCTTGCCCAGACCTTCCTGGCCTCCGGGGGTACTGCCCCACCAAGGGGCAGGCTGCGGGGACTGGGTCCAGACATGCCCGGGCGCCTCCCCAGGCTCATCCCCGCTGGTGCCTTTCCCCTGGGCCTAGGCCTCGGTTGAGGCCTCCTTGGAGAGGAGGTTGCTGGCAGGGGCTGTCTCCACACTGCAAGGTGCTGGAGCTCAGAGGGCTTCGTCAGAGGGAAGGGACCAGCAAGGGGCTGGATGCCCAAGACCTCTTTGGCCCAGCAGCCTCAGGGCAGCAGGGAGAGCAAGAGGCCCAACTTGCCCCTAGGTCGGCTCTGCCACTTCCCACACAGGCGGCCAGCCCAGCAGCTGCCTGACAGACTCTGGCTCCCCCGAGCTCTCTGCCGGTGCAGGGGGCAGGAACAGACGTGTGCATGTGGTTCTGACTTGGCCTGGGAGTGTGGACACCGTGCCTTGACCCCAGGCTCAGGGGCAAGGGCCCGGAGAGAGCACCACCCTGAAGCGCTTTTCTCCCGGGCTTGGGAGCATTGTGCACGCCTGCTGGGAACAGTGGGCGGGAGCGCTTGCAAACCGGCCTTTGGAGGCAGCCGGGGAGGTCTTCCAGTGGGAGAGGGCCGGTTGTGCTCAGAGGCCCCACAGGCCATGGGGAGGACCCAGCAGGGCCCCTGCCCCTGGCCAGCCTTGCCCAGATCTTCCTGGCCTCCGGGGGTACTGCCCCACCAAGGGGCAGGCTGCGGGGACTGGGTCCAGACATGCCCGGGCGCCTCCCCAGGCTCATCCCCGCTGGTGCCTTTCCCCTGGGCCTAGGCCTCGGTTGAGGCCTCCTTGGAGAGGATGTTGCTGGCAGGGGCTGTCTCCACACTGCAAGGTGCTGGAGCTCAGAGGGCCTCGTCAGAGGGAAGGGACCAGCAAGGGGCTGGATGCCCAAGACCTCTTTGGCCCAGCAGCCTCAGGGCAGCAGGGAGAGGAAGAGGCCCAACTTGCCCCTAGGTCGGCTCTGCCCCTTCCCACACAGGCGGCCAGCCCAGCAGCTGCCTGACAGACTCTGGCTCCCCCGAGCTCTCTGCCGGTGCAGGGGTCAGGAACAGACGTGTGCATGTGGTTCTGCCTTGGTCTGGGAGTGTGGACCAACTGCCTGGCCCCCAGGCTCAGGGGCAAGGGCCCGAGGAGAGCACCACCCCGAAGCGCTTTTCTCCCGGGCTTGGGAGCATTGTGCTTGCCTGGCGGGAACAGCGGGCGGGAGTGTTGGCAAACTGGCCTTTGGAGGCAGCCGGGGAGTTCTTCCAGTGGGAGAGGGCCGGTTGTGCTCAGAGGCCCCACAGGCCAGGGGCAGGACCCAGCAGGGCCCCTGCCCCTGGCCAGCCTTGCCCAGACCTTCCTGGCCTCCGGGGGTACTGCCCCACCAAGGGGCAGGCTGCGGGGACTGTGTCCAGACATGCCCGGGCGCCTCCCCAGGCTCATCCCCGCTGGTGCCTTTCCCCTGGGCCTAGGCCTCGGTTGAGGCCTCCTTGGAGAGGAGGTTGCTGGCAGGGGCTGTCTCCACACTGCAAGGTGCTGGAGCTCAGAGGGCCTCGTCAGAGGGAAGGGACCAGCAAGGGGCTGGATGCCCAAGACCTCTTTGGCCCAGCAGCCTCAGGGCAGCAGGGAGAGCAAGAGGCCCAACTTGCCCCTAGGTCGGCTCTGCCACTTCCCACACAGGCGGCCAGCCCAGCAGCTGCCTGACAGACTCTGGCTCCCCCGAGCTCTCTGCCGGTGCAGGGGGCAGATCAGACGTGTGCATGTGGTTCTGCCTTGGCCTGGGAGTGTGGACACCCTGCCTTGCCCCCAGGCTCAGGGGCAAGGGCCCAGAGAGAGCACCACCCTGAAGCGCTTTTCTTCCGGGCTTAGGAGCATTGTGCCCGCCTGCTGGTAACAGTGGCCGGGAACGCTTGCAAACCGGCCTTTGGAGGCAGCCGGGGAGGTCTTCCAGTGGGAGAGGGCCGGTTGTGCTCAGAGGCCCCACCGGCCAGGGGCAGGACCCAGCAGGGCCCCTGCCCCTGGCCAGCCTTACCCAGACCTTCCTGGCCTCCGGGGGTACTGCCCCACCAAGGGGCAGGCTGCGGGGACTGGGTCCAGACATGCTCGGGCGCCTCCCCTGGCTCATCCCCGCTGGTGCCTTTCCCCTGGGCCTAGGCCTCGGTTGAGGCCTCCTTGGAGAGGAGGTTGCTGGCAGGGGCTGTCTCCACACTGCAAGGTGCTGGAGCTCAGAGGGCCTCGTCAGAGGGAAGGGACCAGCAAGGGGCTGGATGCCCAAGACGTCTTTGGCCCAGCAGCTTCAGGGCAGCAGGGAGAGCAAGAGGCCCAACTTGCCCCTAGGGCGGCTCTGCCCCTTCCCACACAGGAGGCCAACCCAGCAGCTGCCTGACAGACTCTGGCTCCCCCAAGCTCTCTGCCGGTGCAGGGGACAGGAACAGACGTGGGCATGTGGTTCTGCCTTGGCCTGGGAGTGTGTTCCCCATGCCTTGCCCCCAGGCTCAGGGGCAAGGGCCCGGAGAGAGCACCACCCCGAAGCGCTTTTCTCCCGGGCTTGGGAACATTGTGCAAGTCTGGCGTGAACAGCGGGTGGGAGTGTTGGCAAACAGGACTTTGGAGGCAGCCGGGGAGGTCTTCCAGTGGGAGAGGGCCGGTTGTGCTCAGAGGCCCCACAGGCCAGGGGCAGGACCCAGCAGGTCCCCTGCCCCTGGCCAGCCTTTCCCAGACCTTCCTGGCCTCCGGGGGTACTGCCCCACCAAGGGGCAGGCTGCGGGGACTGGGTCCAGACATGCCCGGGCGCCTCCCCAGGCTCATCCCCGCTGGTGCCTTTCCCCTGGTCCTAGGTCTCGGTTGAGGCCTCCTTGGAGAGGAGGTTGCTGGCAGGGGCTGTCTCCACACTGCAAGGTGCTGGAGCTCAGAGGGCCTCGTCAGAGGGAAGGGACAAGCAAAGGGCTGGATGCCCAAGACGTCTTTGGCCCAGCAGCCTCAGGGCAGCAGGGAGAGCAAGAGGCCCAACTTGCCCCTACGTCGGCTCTGCCCCTTCCCACAAAGGCGGCCAGCCCAGCAGCTGCCTGACAGACTCTGGCTCCCCCGAGCTCTCTGCCGGTGCAGGGGTCAGGAACAGACGTGTGCATGTGGTTCTGCCTTGGCCTGGGAGTGTGGACCCCCTACCTGGACCCCAGGCTCAGGGGCAAGGGCCCGGAGAGAGCACCACCCCGAAGCGCTTTTCTCCCGGGCTTGGGAGCATTGTGCGCGCTTGCTGGGAACAGTGGGCGGGAGTGCGTGCAAAACGGCCTTTGGAGGCAGCCGGGGAGGTCTTCCAGTGGGAGAGGGCCGGTTGTGCTCAGAGGCCCCACAGGCCATGGGCAGGACGCAGCAGGTCCCCTGCCCCTGGTCAGCCTTGCCCAGACCTTCCTGGCCTCCAGGGGTACTGCCCCACCAAGTGGCAGGCTGCGGGGACTGGGTCCAGACATGCCCGGGCGCCTCCCCAGGCTCATCCCCGCTGATGCCTTTCCCCTGGGCCTAGGCCTCGGTTGAGGCCTCCTTGGAGAGGAGATTGCTGGCAGGTGCTGTCTCCACACTGCAAGGTGCTGGAGCTCAGAGGGCCTCGTCAGAGGGAAGGGACCAGCAAAGGGCTGGATGCCCAAGACGTCTTTGGCCCAGCAGCCTCAGGGCAGCAGGGAGAGCAAGAGGCCCAACTTGCCCCTAGGTCGGCTCTGCCCCTTCCCACACAGGCGGCCAGCCCAGCACCTGCCTGAGAGACTCTGGCTCCCCCGAGCTCTCTGCCGGTGTAGGTGGCAGGAACAGACGTGTTCATGTCGTTCTGTCTTGGCCTGGGAGTGTGTTCCCCCTGCCTGGCGCGCAGGCTTAGGGGCAAGGGCCCGGAGAGAGCACCACCCCGAAGCGCTTTTCTCCCGGGCTTGGGAGCATTGTGCGTGCCTGGCGGGAACAGCGGGCGGGAGTGCTTGCAAACCGGCCTTTCGAGGCAGACGGGGAGGTCTTCCAGCGGGAGAGTGCCGGTTGTGCTCAGACGTCCCACAGGCCAGGGGCAGGACCCAGCGCTGTCCCTGCCCCTGGCAGCCTTGCACAGGCCTTCCTGGCCTCCGGGGGTACTGCCCCACCAAGGGGCAGGCTGCGGGGACTGGGTCCAGACATGCCCGGGCGCCTCCACAGGCTCAGCCCCGCTGGTGCCTTTCCCCTGGGCCTAGGCCTCGGTTGAGGCCTCATTGGAGAGGAGGTTGCTGGCAGGGGCTGTCTCCACACTGCAAGGTGCTGGAGCTCAGAGGGCCTCGTCAGAGGGAAGGGACCAGCAAGGGGCTGGATGCCCAAGACGTCTTTGGCCCAGCAGCCTCAGGGCAGCAGGGAGAGGAAGAGGCCCAACTTGCCCCTAGGTCGGCTCTGCTTCTTCCCACACAGGCGGCCAGCCCAGCACCTGCCTGACAGACTCTGGCTCCCCCGAGCTCTCTGCCGGTGCAGGGGTCAGGAACAGACGTGTGCATGTGGTTCTGCCTTGGTCTGGGAGTGTGGACCCACTGCCTGGCCCCCAGGCTCAGGGGCAAGGGCCCGGAGAGAGCACCACCCCGAAGCGCTTTTCTCCCGGGCTTGGGAGCATTGTGCGAGCCTGGCGTGAACAGCGGGCGGGAGTGTTTGCAAACAGGACTTTGGAGGCAGCTGGGGAGGTCTTCCAGTGGGAGAGGGCCGGTTGTGCTCAGAGGCCTCACAGGGCAGGGGCAGGACCCAGCAGGGCCCCTGCCCCTGGCCAGCCTTGCCCAGACCTTCCTGGCCTCCGGGGGTACTGCCCCACCAAGGGGCAGGCTGCGGGGACTGGGTCCAGACATGCCCGGGCGCCTCCCCTGGCTCATCCCCGCTGGTGCCTTTCCCCTGGGCCTAGGCCTCGGTTGAGGCCTCCTTGGAGAGGAGGTTGCTGGCAGGGGCTGTCTCCACACTGCAAGGTGCTGGAGCTCAGAGGGCCTCGTCAGAGGGAAGGGACCAGTAAGGGGCTGGATGCCCAAGACGTCTTTGGCCCAGCAGCCTCAGGGCAGCAGGGAGAGCAAGAGGCCCAACTTGCCCCTAGGTCGGCTCTGCCCCTTCCCACACAGGCGGCCAACCCAGCAGCTGCCTGCCAGACTCTGGCTCCCCCAAGCTCTCTGCCGGTGCAGGGGACAGGAACAGACGTGGGCATGTGGTTCTGCCTAAGCCAGGGAGTGTGTTCCCCGTGCCTTGCCCCCAGGCTCAGGGGCAAGGGCCCGGAGAGAGACCCACCCCAATGCGCTTTTCTCCCGGGCTTGGGAGCATTGTGCGAGCCTGGCGTGAACAGCGGGCGGGAGTGTTTGCAAACAGGACTTTGGAGGCAGCCGGGGAGGTCTTCCAGTGGGAGAGGGCCGGTTGTGCTCAGAGGCCCCACAGGCCAGGGGCAGGACCCAGCAGGGCCCCTGACCCTGGCCAGCCTTGCCCAGACCTTCCTGGCCTCCGGGGGTACTGCCCCACCAAGGGGCAGGCTGCGGGGACTGGGTCCAGACATCCCCGGGCGCCTCCCCAGGCTCATCCCCGCTGGTGCCTTTCCCCTGGGCCTAGGCCTCGGTTGAGGCCTCCTTGGAGAGGAGGTTGCTGGCAGGGGCTGTCTCCACACTGCAAGGTGCTGGAGATCAGAGGGCCTCGTCAGAGGGAAGGGACCAGCAAAGGGCTGGATGCCCAAGACCTCTTTGACCCAGCAGCCTCAGGGCAGCAGGGAGAGCAAGAGGCCCAACTTGCCCCTAGGTCGGCTCTGCCACGTCCCACACAGGCGGCCAGCCCAGCAGCAGCCTGGCAGTCTCTGGCTCCCCCGAGCTCTCTGCCGGTGTAGGGGGCAGGAACAGACGTGTGCATGTCGTTCTGCCTTGGCCTGGGAGTGTGTTCCCCCTGCCTGGCCCCCAGGCTCAGGGGCAAGGGCCCGGAGAGAGCACCACCCCGAAGCGCTTTTCTCCCGGGCTTGGGAGCATTGTGCGTGCCTGGCGGGAACAGCGGGCGGGAGTGCTTGCAAACTGGCCTTTCGAGGCAGACGGGGAGGTCTTCCAGCGGGAGAGTGCCGGTTGTGCTCAGACGCCCCACAGGCCAGGGGCAGGACCCAGCAGTGTCCCTGCCCCTGGCAGCCTTGCCCAGACCTTCCTGGCCTCCGGGGGTACTGCCCCACCAAGGGGCAGGCTGCGGGGACTGGGTCCAGACATGCCCGGGCGCCTCCCCAGGCTCATCCCCGCTGGTGCCTTTCCCCTGGGCCTAGGCCTCGGTTGAGGCGTTCTTGGAGAGGAGGTTGCTGGCAGGGGCTGTCTCCACACTGCAAGGTACTGGAGCTTAGAGGGCCTCGTCAGAGGGAAGGGACCAGCAAGGGGCTGGATGCCCAAGACGTCTTTGGCCCTGCAGCCTCAGGGCAGCAGGGAGAGCAAGTGGCCCAACTTGCCCCTAGGTCGGCTCTGCCCCTTCCCACACAGGCGGCCAGCCCAGCAGCTGCCTGACAGACTCTGGCTCCCCCGAGATCTCTGCCGGTGCAGGGGGCAGATCAGACGTGTGCATGTGGTTCTGCCTTGTCCTGGGAGTGTGGACACCCTGCCTTGCCCCCAGGCTCAGGGGCAAGGGCCCGGAGAGAGCACCACCCTGAAGCGCTTTTCTCCCGGGCTTGGGAGCATTGTGCACGCCTGCTGGGAACAGTGGGCGGGAGCGCTTGCAAACCGGCCTTTGGAGGCAGCCGGGGAGGTCTTCCAGTGGGAGAGGGCCGGTTGTGCTCAGAGGCCCCACAGGCCAGGGGCAGGACGCAACAGGGCCCCTGCCCCTGGCCAGCCTTGACCAGACCTTCCTGGCCTCCGGGGGTACTGCCCCACCAAGGGGCAGGCTGCGGGGCCTGGGTCCAGACATGCCCGGGCGCCTCCCCAGGCTCATCCCCGCTGGTGCCTTTCCCCTGGGCCTAGGCCTCGGTTGAGGCCTCCTTGGAGAGGAGGTTGCTGGCAGGGGCTGTCTCCACACTGCAAGGTGCTGGAGCTCAGAGGGCCTCGTCAGAGGGAAGGGACCAGTAAGGGGCTGGATGCCCAAGACGTCTTTGGCCCAGCAGCCTCAGGGCAGCAGGGAGAGCAAGAGGCCCAACTTGCCCCTAGGGCGGCTCTGCCCCTTCCCACACAGGCGGCCAACCCAGCAGCTGCCTGACAGACTCTGGCTCCCCCAAGCTCTCTGCCGGTGCAGGGGACAGGAACAGACGTGGGCATGTGGTTCTGCCTTGGCCTGGGAGTGTGTTCCCCCTGCCTTGCCCCCAGGCTCAGGGGCAAGGGCCCGGAGAGAGCAACACCCCGAAGCGCTTTTCTCCTGGCCTTGGGAGCGTTGTGCGTGCCTGGCGGGAACAGCGGGCGGGAGTGTTGGCAAACCCGCCTTTGGAGGCAGCCGGGGAGGTCTTCCAGTGGGAGAGGGCCGGTTGTGCTCAGAGGCCCCACAGGCCAGGGGCAGGACCCAGCAGGGACCCTGCCCCTGGTCAGCCTTGCCCAGACCTTCCTGGCCTCCGGGGGTACTGCCCCACCAAGGGGCAGGCTGCGGGGACTGGGTCCTGATATGCCCGTGCGCCTCCACTGGCTCATCCCCGCTGGTGCCTTTCCCCTGGGCCTAGGCCTCGGTTGAGGCCTCCTTGGAGAGGAGGTTGCTGGCAGGGGCTGTCTCCACACTGCAAGGTGCTGGAGCTCAGAGGGCCTCGTCAGAGGGAAGGGACCAGCAAGGGGCTGGATGCCCAAGACCTCTTTGGCCCAGCAGCCTCAGGGCAGCAAGGAGAGCAAGAGGCCCAACTTGCCCCTAGGTCGGCTCTGCCCCTTCCCACACAGGCGGCCAGCCCAGCAGCTGCCTGACAGACTCTGGCTCCCCCCAGCTCTCTGCCGGTGGAGGGGGCAGGAACAGACGTGTGCATGTTGTTGTGCCTTGGCCTGGGACTGTGGATCCCCTGCCTGACCCTCAGGCTCAGGGGCAAGGGCCCGGAGAGACCACCACCCCGAAGCGCTTTTCTCCCGGGCTTGGGAGCATTGTGCGCGCCTGGCGGGAACAGTGGGCGGGAGTGCTTGCAAACCGGCCTTTGGAGGCAGCCGGGGAGTTCTTCCAGTGGGAGAGGGCCGGTTGTGCTCAGAGGCCCCACAGGCCAGGGGCAGGACCCAGCAGGGCCCCTGCCCCTGGCCAGCCTTGCCCAGACCTTCCTGGCCTCCGGGGGTACTGCCCCACCAAGGGGCAGGCTGCGGGGACAGGGTCCAGACATGCCCGGGCGCCTCCCCTGGCTCAACCCCGCTGGTGCCTTTCCCCTGGGCCTAGGCCTCGGTTGAGGCCTCCTTGGAGAGGAGGTTGCTGGCAGGGGCTGTCTCCACACTGCAAGGTGCTGGAGCTCAGAGGGCCTCGTCAGAGGGAAGGGACCAGTAAGGGGCTGGATGCCCAAGACGTCTTTGGCCCTGCAGCCTCAGGGCAGCAGGGAGAGCAAGAGGCCCAACTTGCCCCTAGGTCGGCTCTGCCCCTTCCCACACAGGCGGCCAGCCCAGCACCTGCCTAAGAGACTCTGGCTCCCCCGAGCTCTCTGCCGGTGCCGGGGACAGGACCAGACGTGTGCATGTGTTTCTGCCTTGGTCTGGGAGTGTGTTCCCCCTGCCTTGCCCACAGGCTCAGGGGCAAGGGCCCGGAGAGAGCACCACCCCGAAGCGCTTTTCTCCCGGGCTTGGGAGCATTCTGCGTGCCTGGCGGGAAGAGCGGGCAGGAGTGTTGGCAAACTGGCCTTTGGAGGCAGCCGGGGAGGTCTTCCAGTGGGAGAGGGCCGGTTGTGCTCAGAGGCCCCACAGGCCATGGGGAGGACCCAGCAGGGCCCCTGCCCCTGGCCAGCCTTGCCCAGATCTTCCTGGCCTCCGGGGGTACTGCCCCACCATGGGGCAGGCTGCGGGGACTGGGTCCAGACATGCCCGGGCGCCTCCCCAGGCTCATCCCCGCTGGTGCCTTTCCCCTGGGCCTAGGCCTCGGTTGAGGCCTCCTTGGAGAGGATGTTGCTGGCAGGGGCTGTCTCCACACTGCAAGGTGCTGGAGCTCAAAGGGCCTCGTCAGAGGGAAGGGACCAGCAAGGGGCTGGATGCCCAAGACCTCTTTGGCCCAGCAGCCTCAGGGCAGCAGGGAGAGGAAGAGGCCCAACTTGCCCCTAGGTTGGCTCTGCCCCTTCCCACACAGGCGGCCAACCCAGCAGCTGCCTGACAGACTCTGGCTCCCCCGAGCTCTCTGCCGGTGCAGGGGTCAGGAACAGACGTGTGCATGTGGTTCTGCCTTGGTCTGGGAGTGTGGACCAACTGCCTGGCCCCCAGGCTCAGGGGCAAGGGCCCGAGGAGAGCACCACCCCGAAGCGCTTTTCTCCCGGGCTTGGGAGCATTGTGCTTGCCTGGCGGGAACAGCGGGCGGGAGTGTTGGCAAACTGGCCTTTGGAGGCAGCCGGGGACGTCTTCCAGTGGGAGAGGGCCGGTTGTGCTCAGAGGCCCCACAGGCCAGGGGCAGGACGCAACAGGGCCCCTGCCCCTGGCCAGCCTTGACCAGACCTTCCTGGCCTCCGGGGGTACTGCCCCACCAAGGGGCAGGCTGCGGGGACTGGGTCCAGACATCCCCGGGCGCCTCCCCAGGCTCATCCCCGCTGGTGCCTTTCCCCTGGGCCTAGGCCTCGGTTGAGGCCTCCTTGGAGAGGAGGTTGCTGGCAGGGGCTGTCTCCACACTGCAAGGTGCTGGAGATCAGAGGGCCTCGTCAGAGGGAAGGGACCAGCAAAGGGCTGGATGCCCAAGACCTCTTTGACCCAGCAGCCTCAGGGCAGCAGGGAGAGCAAGAGGCCCAACTTGCCCCTAGGTCGGCTCTGCCACGTCCCACACAGGCGGCCAGCCCAGCAGCAGCCTGGCAGTCTCTGGCTCCCCCGAGCTCTCTGCCGGTGTAGGGGGCAGGAACAGACGTGTGCATGTCGTTCTGCCTTGGCCTGGGAGTGTGTTCCCCCTGCCTGGCCCCCAGGCTCAGGGGCAAGGGCCCGGAGAGAGCACCACCCCGAAGCGCTTTTCTCCCGGGCTTGGGAGCATTGTGCGTGCCTGGCGGGAACAGCGGGCGGGAGTGCTTGCAAACTGGCCTTTCGAGGCAGACGGGGAGGTCTTCCAGCGGGAGAGTGCCGGTTGTGCTCAGACGCCCCACAGGCCAGGGGCAGGACCCAGCAGTGTCCCTGCCCCTGGCAGCCTTGCCCAGACCTTCCTGGCCTCCGGGGGTACTGCCCCACCAAGGGGCAGGCTGCGGGGACTGGGTCCAGACATGCCCGGGCGCCTCCCCAGGCTCATCCCCGCTGGTGCCTTTCCCCTGGGCCTAGGCCTCGGTTGAGGCGTTCTTGGAGAGGAGGTTGCTGGCAGGGGCTGTCTCCACACTGCAAGGTACTGGAGCTTAGAGGGCCTCGTCAGAGGGAAGGGACCAGCAAGGGGCTGGATGCCCAAGACGTCTTTGGCCCTGCAGCCTCAGGGCAGCAGGGAGAGCAAGAGGCCCAACTTGCCCCTAGGTCGGCTCTGCCCCTTCCCACACAGGCGGCCAGCCCAGCAGCTGCCTGACAGACTCTGGCTCCCCCGAGATCTCTGCCGGTGCAGGGGGCAGATCAGACGTGTGCATGTGGTTCTGCCTTGTCCTGGGAGTGTGGACACCCTGCCTTGCCCCCAGGCTCAGGGGCAAGGGCCCGGAGAGAGCACCACCCTGAAGCGCTTTTCTCCCGGGCTTGGGAGCATTGTGCACGCCTGCTGGGAACAGTGGGCGGGAGCGCTTGCAAACCGGCCTTTGGAGGCAGCCGGGGAGGTCTTCCAGTGGGAGAGGGCCGGTTGTGCTCAGAGGCCCCACAGGCCAGGGGCAGGACGCAACAGGGCCCCTGCCCCTGGCCAGCCTTGACCAGACCTTCCTGGCCTCCGGGGGTACTGCCCCACCAAGGGGCAGGCTGCGGGGCCTGGGTCCAGACATGCCCGGGCGCCTCCCCAGGCTCATCCCCGCTGGTGCCTTTCCCCTGGGCCTAGGCCTCGGTTGAGGCCTCCTTGGAGAGGAGGTTGCTGGCAGGGGCTGTCTCCACACTGCAAGGTGCTGGAGCTCAGAGGGCCTCGTCAGAGGGAAGGGACCAGTAAGGGGCTGGATGCCCAAGACGTCTTTGGCCCAGCAGCCTCAGGGCAGCAGGGAGAGCAAGAGGCCCAACTTGCCCCTAGGGCGGCTCTGCCCCTTCCCACACAGGCGGCCAACCCAGCAGCTGCCTGACAGACTCTGGCTCCCCCAAGCTCTCTGCCGGTGCAGGGGACAGGAACAGACGTGGGCATGTGGTTCTGCCTTGGCCTGGGAGTGTGTTCCCCCTGCCTTGCCCCCAGGCTCAGGGGCAAGGGCCCGGAGAGAGCAACACCCCGAAGCGCTTTTCTCCTGGCCTTGGGAGCGTTGTGCGTGCCTGGCGGGAACAGCGGGCGGGAGTGTTGGCAAACCCGCCTTTGGAGGCAGCCGGGGAGGTCTTCCAGTGGGAGAGGGCCGGTTGTGCTCAGAGGCCCCACAGGCCAGGGGCAGGACCCAGCAGGGACCCTGCCCCTGGTCAGCCTTGCCCAGACCTTCCTGGCCTCCGGGGGTACTGCCCCACCAAGGGGCAGGCTGCGGGGACTGGGTCCTGATATGCCCGTGCGCCTCCACTGGCTCATCCCCGCTGGTGCCTTTCCCCTGGGCCTAGGCCTCGGTTGAGGCCTCCTTGGAGAGGAGGTTGCTGGCAGGGGCTGTCTCCACACTGCAAGGTGCTGGAGCTCAGAGGGCCTCGTCAGAGGGAAGGGACCAGCAAGGGGCTGGATGCCCAAGACCTCTTTGGCCCAGCAGCCTCAGGGCAGCAAGGAGAGCAAGAGGCCCAACTTGCCCCTAGGTCGGCTCTGCCCCGTACCACACAGGCGGCCAGCCCAGCAGCTGCCTGACAGACTCTGGCTCCCCCCAGCTCTCTGCCGGTGGAGGGGGCAGGAACAGACGTGTGCATGTTGTTGTGCCTTGGCCTGGGACTGTGGATCCCCTGCCTGACCCTCAGGCTCAGGGGCAAGGGCCCGGAGAGACCACCACCCCGAAGCGCTTTTCTCCCGGGCTTGGGAGCATTGTGCGCGCCTGGCGGGAACAGTGGGCGGGAGTGCTTGCAAACCGGCCTTTGGAGGCAGCCGGGGAGTTCTTCCAGTGGGAGAGGGCCGGTTGTGCTCAGAGGCCCCACAGGCCAGGGGCAGGACCCAGCAGGGCCCCTGCCCCTGGCCAGCCTTGCCCAGACCTTCCTGGCCTCCGGGGGTACTGCCCCACCAAGGGGCAGGCTGCGGGGACAGGGTCCAGACATGCCCGGGCGCCTCCCCTGGCTCAACCCCGCTGGTGCCTTTCCCCTGGGCCTAGGCCTCGGTTGAGGCCTCCTTGGAGAGGAGATTGCTGGCAGGGGCTGTCTCCACACTGCAAGGTGCTGGAGCTCAGAGGGCCTCGTCAGAGGGAAGGGACCAGTAAGGGGCTGGATGCCCAAGACGTCTTTGGCCCTGCAGCCTCAGGGCAGCAGGGAGAGCAAGAGGCCCAACTTGCCCCTAGGTCGGCTCTGCCCCTTCCCACACAGGCGGCCAGCCCAGCACCTGCCTGAGAGACTCTGGCTCCCCCGAGCTCTCTGCCGGTGCCGGGGACAGGACCAGACGTGTGCATGTGTTTCTGCCTTGGTCTGGGAGTGTGTTCCCCCTGCCTTGCCCACAGGCTCAGGGGCAAGGGCCCGGAGAGAGCACCACCCCGAAGCGCTTTTCTCCCGGGCTTGGGAGCATTGTGCGTGCCTGGCGGGAAGAGCGGGCAGGAGTGTTGGCAAACTGGCCTTTGGAGGCAGCCGGGGAGGTCTTCCAGTGGGAGAGGGCCGGTTGTGCTCAGAGGCCCCACAGGCCATGGGGAGGACCCAGCAGGGCCCCTGCCCCTGGCCAGCCTTGCCCAGATCTTCCTGGCCTCCGGGGGTACTGCCCCACCATGGGGCAGGCTGCGGGGACTGGGTCCAGACATGCCCGGGCGCCTCCCCAGGCTCATCCCCGCTGGTGCCTTTCCCCTGGGCCTAGGCCTCGGTTGAGGCCTCCTTGGAGAGGATGTTGCTGGCAGGGGCTGTCTCCACACTGCAAGGTGCTGGAGCTCAAAGGGCCTCGTCAGAGGGAAGGGACCAGCAAGGGGCTGGATGCCCAAGACCTCTTTGGCCCAGCAGCCTCAGGGCAGCAGGGAGAGGAAGAGGCCCAACTTGCCCCTAGGTTGGCTCTGCACCTTCCCACACAGGCGGCCAACCCAGCAGCTGCCTGACAGACTCTGGCTCCCCCGAGCTCTCTGCCGGTGCAGGGGTCAGGAACAGACGTGTGCATGTGGTTCTGCCTTGGTCTGGGAGTGTGGACCAACTGCCTGGCCCCCAGGCTCAGGGGCAAGGGCCCGAGGAGAGCACCACCCCGAAGCGCTTTTCTCCCGGGCTTGGGAGCATTGTGCACGCCTGCTGGGAACAGTGGGCGGGAGCGCTTGCAAACCGGCCTTTGGAGGCAGCCGGGGAGGTCTTCCAGTGGGAGAGGGCCGGTTGTGCTCAGAGGCCCCACAGGCCAGGGGCAGGACGCAACAGGGCCCCTGCCCCTGGCCAGCCTTGACCAGACCTTCCTGGCCTCCGGGGGTACTGCCCCACCAAGGGGCAGGCTGCGGGGCCTGGGTCCAGACATGCCCGGGCGCCTCCCCAGGCTCATCCCCGCTGGTGCCTTTCCCCTGGGCCTAGGCCTCGGTTGAGGCCTCCTTGGAGAGGAGGTTGCTGGCAGGGGCTGTCTCCACACTGCAAGGTGCTGGAGCTCAGAGGGCCTCGTCAGAGGGAAGGGACCAGTAAGGGGCTGGATGCCCAAGACGTCTTTGGCCCAGCAGCCTCAGGGCAGCAGGGAGAGCAAGAGGCCCAACTTGCCCCTAGGGCGGCTCTGCCCCTTCCCACACAGGCGGCCAACCCAGCAGCTGCCTGACAGACTCTGGCTCCCCCAAGCTCTCTGCCGGTGCAGGGGACAGGAACAGACGTGGGCATGTGGTTCTGCCTTGGCCTGGGAGTGTGTTCCCCCTGCCTTGCCCCCAGGCTCAGGGGCAAGGGCCCGGAGAGAGCAACACCCCGAAGCGCTTTTCTCCTGGCCTTGGGAGCGTTGTGCGTGCCTGGCGGGAACAGCGGGCGGGAGTGTTGGCAAACCCGCCTTTGGAGGCAGCCGGGGAGGTCTTCCAGTGGGAGAGGGCCGGTTGTGCTCAGAGGCCCCACAGGCCAGGGGCAGGACCCAGCAGGGACCCTGCCCCTGGTCAGCCTTGCCCAGACCTTCCTGGCCTCCGGGGGTACTGCCCCACCAAGGGGCAGGCTGCGGGGACTGGGTCCTGATATGCCCGTGCGCCTCCACTGGCTCATCCCCGCTGGTGCCTTTCCCCTGGGCCTAGGCCTCGGTTGAGGCCTCCTTGGAGAGGAGGTTGCTGGCAGGGGCTGTCTCCACACTGCAAGGTGCTGGAGCTCAGAGGGCCTCGTCAGAGGGAAGGGACCAGCAAGGGGCTGGATGCCCAAGACCTCTTTGGCCCAGCAGCCTCAGGGCAGCAAGGAGAGCAAGAGGCCCAACTTGCCCCTAGGTCGGCTCTGCCCCTTCCCACACAGGCGGCCAGCCCAGCAGCTGCCTGACAGACTCTGGCTCCCCCCAGCTCTCTGCCGGTGGAGGGGGCAGGAACAGACGTGTGCATGTTGTTGTGCCTTGGCCTGGGACTGTGGATCCCCTGCCTGACCCTCAGGCTCAGGGGCAAGGGCCCGGAGAGACCACCACCCCGAAGCGCTTTTCTCCCGGGCTTGGGAGCATTGTGCGCGCCTGGCGGGAACAGTGGGCGGGAGTGCTTGCAAACCGGCCTTTGGAGGCAGCCGGGGAGTTCTTCCAGTGGGAGAGGGCCGGTTGTGCTCAGAGGCCCCACAGGCCAGGGGCAGGACCCAGCAGGGCCCCTGCCCCTGGCCAGCCTTGCCCAGACCTTCCTGGCCTCCGGGGGTACTGCCCCACCAAGGGGCAGGCTGCGGGGACAGGGTCCAGACATGCCCGGGCGCCTCCCCTGGCTCAACCCCGCTGGTGCCTTTCCCCTGGGCCTAGGCCTCGGTTGAGGCCTCCTTGGAGAGGAGATTGCTGGCAGGGGCTGTCTCCACACTGCAAGGTGCTGGAGCTCAGAGGGCCTCGTCAGAGGGAAGGGACCAGTAAGGGGCTGGATGCCCAAGACGTCTTTGGCCCTGCAGCCTCAGGGCAGCAGGGAGAGCAAGAGGCCCAACTTGCCCCTAGGTCGGCTCTGCCCCTTCCCACACAGGCGGCCAGCCCAGCACCTGCCTAAGAGACTCTGGCTCCCCCGAGCTCTCTGCCGGTGCCGGGGACAGGACCAGACGTGTGCATGTGTTTCTGCCTTGGTCTGGGAGTGTGTTCCCCCTGCCTTGCCCACAGGCTCAGGGGCAAGGGCCCGGAGAGAGCACCACCCCGAAGCGCTTTTCTCCCGGGCTTGGGAGCATTCTGCGTGCCTGGCGGGAAGAGCGGGCAGGAGTGTTGGCAAACTGGCCTTTGGAGGCAGCCGGGGAGGTCTTCCAGTGGGAGAGGGCCGGTTGTGCTCAGAGGCCCCACAGGCCATGGGGAGGACCCAGCAGGGCCCCTGCCCCTGGCCAGCCTTGCCCAGATCTTCCTGGCCTCCGGGGGTACTGCCCCACCATGGGGCAGGCTGCGGGGACTGGGTCCAGACAAGCCCGGGCGCCTCCCCAGGCTCATCCCCGCTGGTGCCTTTCCCCTGGGCCTAGGCCTCGGTTGAGGCCTCCTTGGAGAGGATGTTGCTGGCAGGGGCTGTCTCCACACTGCAAGGTGCTGGAGCTCAAAGGGCCTCGTCAGAGGGAAGGGACCAGCAAGGGGCTGGATGCCCAAGACCTCTTTGGCCCAGCAGCCTCAGGGCAGCAGGGAGAGGAAGAGGCCCAACTTGCCCCTAGGTTGGCTCTGCCCCTTCCCACACAGGCGGCCAACCCAGCAGCTGCCTGACAGACTCTGGCTCCCCCGAGCTCTCTGCCGGTGCAGGGGTCAGGAACAGACGTGTGCATGTGGTTCTGCCTTGGTCTGGGAGTGTGGACCAACTGCCTGGCCCCCAGGCTCAGGGGCAAGGGCCCGAGGAGAGCACCACCCCGAAGCGCTTTTCTCCCGGGCTTGGGAGCATTGTGCTTGCCTGGCGGGAACAGCGGGCGGGAGTGTTGGCAAACTGGCCTTTGGAGGCAGCCGGGGACGTCTTCCAGTGGGAGAGGGCCGGTTGTGCTCAGAGGCCCCACAGGCCAGGGGCAGGACGCAACAGGGCCCCTGCCCCTGGCCAGCCTTGACCAGACCTTCCTGGCCTCCGGGGGTACTGCCCCACCAAGGGGCAGGCTGCGGGGACTGGGTCCAGACATCCCCGGGCGCCTCCCCAGGCTCATCCCCGCTGGTGCCTTTCCCCTGGGCCTAGGCCTCGGTTGAGGCCTCCTTGGAGAGGAGGTTGCTGGCAGGGGCTGTCTCCACACTGCAAGGTGCTGGAGATCAGAGGGCCTCGTCAGAGGGAAGGGACCAGCAAAGGGCTGGATGCCCAAGACCTCTTTGACCCAGCAGCCTCAGGGCAGCAGGGAGAGCAAGAGGCCCAACTTGCCCCTAGGTCGGCTCTGCCACGTCCCACACAGGCGGCCAGCCCAGCAGCAGCCTGGCAGTCTCTGGCTCCCCCGAGCTCTCTGCCGGTGTAGGGGGCAGGAACAGACGTGTGCATGTCGTTCTGCCTTGGCCTGGGAGTGTGTTCCCCCTGCCTGGCCCCCAGGCTCAGGGGCAAGGGCCCGGAGAGAGCACCACCCCGAAGCGCTTTTCTCCCGGGCTTGGGAGCATTGTGCGTGCCTGGCGGGAACAGCGGGCGGGAGTGCTTGCAAACTGGCCTTTCGAGGCAGACGGGGAGGTCTTCCAGCGGGAGAGTGCCGGTTGTGCTCAGACGCCCCACAGGCCAGGGGCAGGACCCAGCAGTGTCCCTGCCCCTGGCAGCCTTGCCCAGACCTTCCTGGCCTCCGGGGGTACTGCCCCACCAAGGGGCAGGCTGCGGGGACTGGGTCCAGACATGCCCGGGCGCCTCCCCAGGCTCATCCCCGCTGGTGCCTTTCCCCTGGGCCTAGGCCTCGGTTGAGGCGTTCTTGGAGAGGAGGTTGCTGGCAGGGGCTGTCTCCACACTGCAAGGTACTGGAGCTTAGAGGGCCTCGTCAGAGGGAAGGGACCAGCAAGGGGCTGGATGCCCAAGACGTCTTTGGCCCTGCAGCCTCAGGGCAGCAGGGAGAGCAAGAGGCCCAACTTGCCCCTAGGTCGGCTCTGCCCCTTCCCACACAGGCGGCCAGCCCAGCAGCTGCCTGACAGACTCTGGCTCCCCCGAGATCTCTGCCGGTGCAGGGGGCAGATCAGACGTGTGCATGTGGTTCTGCCTTGTCCTGGGAGTGTGGACACCCTGCCTTGCCCCCAGGCTCAGGGGCAAGGGCCCGGAGAGAGCACCACCCTGAAGCGCTTTTCTCCCGGGCTTGGGAGCATTGTGCACGCCTGCTGGGAACAGTGGGCGGGAGCGCTTGCAAACCGGCCTTTGGAGGCAGCCGGGGAGGTCTTCCAGTGGGAGAGGGCCGGTTGTGCTCAGAGGCCCCACAGGCCAGGGGCAGGACGCAACAGGGCCCCTGCCCCTGGCCAGCCTTGACCAGACCTTCCTGGCCTCCGGGGGTACTGCCCCACCAAGGGGCAGGCTGCGGGGCCTGGGTCCAGACATGCCCGGGCGCCTCCCCAGGCTCATCCCCGCTGGTGCCTTTCCCCTGGGCCTAGGCCTCGGTTGAGGCCTCCTTGGAGAGGAGGTTGCTGGCAGGGGCTGTCTCCACACTGCAAGGTGCTGGAGCTCAGAGGGCCTCGTCAGAGGGAAGGGACCAGTAAGGGGCTGGATGCCCAAGACGTCTTTGGCCCAGCAGCCTCAGGGCAGCAGGGAGAGCAAGAGGCCCAACTTGCCCCTAGGGCGGCTCTGCCCCTTCCCACACAGGCGGCCAACCCAGCAGCTGCCTGACAGACTCTGGCTCCCCCAAGCTCTCTGCCGGTGCAGGGGACAGGAACAGACGTGGGCATGTGGTTCTGCCTTGGCCTGGGAGTGTGTTCCCCCTGCCTTGCCCCCAGGCTCAGGGGCAAGGGCCCGGAGAGAGCAACACCCCGAAGCGCTTTTCTCCTGGCCTTGGGAGCGTTGTGCGTGCCTGGCGGGAACAGCGGGCGGGAGTGTTGGCAAACCCGCCTTTGGAGGCAGCCGGGGAGGTCTTCCAGTGGGAGAGGGCCGGTTGTGCTCAGAGGCCCCACAGGCCAGGGGCAGGACCCAGCAGGGACCCTGCCCCTGGTCAGCCTTGCCCAGACCTTCCTGGCCTCCGGGGGTACTGCCCCACCAAGGGGCAGGCTGCGGGGACTGGGTCCTGATATGCCCGTGCGCCTCCACTGGCTCATCCCCGCTGGTGCCTTTCCCCTGGGCCTAGGCCTCGGTTGAGGCCTCCTTGGAGAGGAGGTTGCTGGCAGGGGCTGTCTCCACACTGCAAGGTGCTGGAGCTCAGAGGGCCTCGTCAGAGGGAAGGGACCAGCAAGGGGCTGGATGCCCAAGACCTCTTTGGCCCAGCAGCCTCAGGGCAGCAAGGAGAGCAAGAGGCCCAACTTGCCCCTAGGTCGGCTCTGCCCCGTACCACACAGGCGGCCAGCCCAGCAGCTGCCTGACAGACTCTGGCTCCCCCCAGCTCTCTGCCGGTGGAGGGGGCAGGAACAGACGTGTGCATGTTGTTGTGCCTTGGCCTGGGACTGTGGATCCCCTGCCTGACCCTCAGGCTCAGGGGCAAGGGCCCGGAGAGACCACCACCCCGAAGCGCTTTTCTCCCGGGCTTGGGAGCATTGTGCGCGCCTGGCGGGAACAGTGGGCGGGAGTGCTTGCAAACCGGCCTTTGGAGGCAGCCGGGGAGTTCTTCCAGTGGGAGAGGGCCGGTTGTGCTCAGAGGCCCCACAGGCCAGGGGCAGGACCCAGCAGGGCCCCTGCCCCTGGCCAGCCTTGCCCAGACCTTCCTGGCCTCCGGGGGTACTGCCCCACCAAGGGGCAGGCTGCGGGGACAGGGTCCAGACATGCCCGGGCGCCTCCCCTGGCTCAACCCCGCTGGTGCCTTTCCCCTGGGCCTAGGCCTCGGTTGAGGCCTCCTTGGAGAGGAGATTGCTGGCAGGGGCTGTCTCCACACTGCAAGGTGCTGGAGCTCAGAGGGCCTCGTCAGAGGGAAGGGACCAGTAAGGGGCTGGATGCCCAAGACGTCTTTGGCCCTGCAGCCTCAGGGCAGCAGGGAGAGCAAGAGGCCCAACTTGCCCCTAGGTCGGCTCTGCCCCTTCCCACACAGGCGGCCAGCCCAGCACCTGCCTGAGAGACTCTGGCTCCCCCGAGCTCTCTGCCGGTGCCGGGGACAGGACCAGACGTGTGCATGTGTTTCTGCCTTGGTCTGGGAGTGTGTTCCCCCTGCCTTGCCCACAGGCTCAGGGGCAAGGGCCCGGAGAGAGCACCACCCCGAAGCGCTTTTCTCCCGGGCTTGGGAGCATTGTGCGTGCCTGGCGGGAAGAGCGGGCAGGAGTGTTGGCAAACTGGCCTTTGGAGGCAGCCGGGGAGGTCTTCCAGTGGGAGAGGGCCGGTTGTGCTCAGAGGCCCCACAGGCCATGGGGAGGACCCAGCAGGGCCCCTGCCCCTGGCCAGCCTTGCCCAGATCTTCCTGGCCTCCGGGGGTACTGCCCCACCATGGGGCAGGCTGCGGGGACTGGGTCCAGACATGCCCGGGCGCCTCCCCAGGCTCATCCCCGCTGGTGCCTTTCCCCTGGGCCTAGGCCTCGGTTGAGGCCTCCTTGGAGAGGATGTTGCTGGCAGGGGCTGTCTCCACACTGCAAGGTGCTGGAGCTCAAAGGGCCTCGTCAGAGGGAAGGGACCAGCAAGGGGCTGGATGCCCAAGACCTCTTTGGCCCAGCAGCCTCAGGGCAGCAGGGAGAGGAAGAGGCCCAACTTGCCCCTAGGTTGGCTCTGCACCTTCCCACACAGGCGGCCAACCCAGCAGCTGCCTGACAGACTCTGGCTCCCCCGAGCTCTCTGCCGGTGCAGGGGTCAGGAACAGACGTGTGCATGTGGTTCTGCCTTGGTCTGGGAGTGTGGACCAACTGCCTGGCCCCCAGGCTCAGGGGCAAGGGCCCGAGGAGAGCACCACCCCGAAGCGCTTTTCTCCCGGGCTTGGGAGCATTGTGCTTGCCTGGCGGGAACAGCGGGCGGGAGTGTTGGCAAACTGGCCTTTGGAGGCAGCCGGGGACGTCTTCCAGTGGGAGAGGGCCGGTTGTGCTCAGAGGCCCCACAGGCCAGGGGCAGGACCCAGCAGGGCCCCTGCCCCTGGCCAGCCTTGCCCAGACCTTCCTGGCCTCCGGGGGTACTGCCCCACCAAGGGGCAGGCTGCGGGGACTGGGTCCAGACATGCCCGGGCGCCTCCCCAGGCTCATCCCCGCTGGTGCCTTTCCCCTGGGCCTAGGCCTCGGTTGAGGCCTCCTTGGAGAGGAGGTTGCTGGCAGGGGCTGTCTCCACACTGCAAGGTGCTGGAGCTCAGAGGGCCTCGTCAGAGGGAAGGGACCCGCAAGGGGCTGGATGCCCAAGACCTCTTTGGCCCAGCAGCCTCAGGGCAGCAGGGAGAGCAAGAGGCCCAACTTGCCCCTAGGTCGGCTCTGCCCCTTCCCACACAGGCGGCCAGCCCAGCAGCTGCCTGACAGACTCTGGCTCCCCCGAGCTCTCTGCCGGTGCAGGGGGCAGATCAGACGTGTGCATGTGGTTCTGCCTTGGCCTGGGAGTGTGGACACCCTGCCTTGCCCCCAGGCTCAGGGGCAAGGGCCCAGAGAGAGCACCACCCTGAAGCGCTTTTCTTCCGGGCTTAGGAGCATTGTGCCCGCCTGCTGGTAACAGTGGCCGGGAACGCTTGCAAACCGGCCTTTGGAGGCAGCCGGGGAGGTCTTCCAGTGGGAGAGGGCCGGTTGTGCTCAGAGGCCCCACCGGCCAGGGGCAGGACCCAGCAGGGCCCCTGCCCCTGGCCAGCCTTACCCAGACCTTCCTGGCCTCCGGGGGTACTGCCCCACCAAGGGGCAGGCTGCGGGGACTGGTCCAGACATGCTCGGGCGCCTCCCCTGGCTCATCCCCGCTGGTGCCTTTCCCCTGGGCCTAGGCCTCGGTTGAGGCCTCCTTGGAGAGGAGGTTGCTGGCAGGGGCTGTCTCCACACTGCAAGGTGCTGGAGCTCAGAGGGCCTCGTCAGAGGGAAGGGACCAGTAAGGGGCTGGATGCCCAAGACGTCTTTGGCCCAGCAGCCTCAGGGCAGCAGGGAGAGCAAGAGGCCCAACTTGCCCCTAGGGCGGCTCTGCCCCTTCCCACACAGGCGGCCAACCCAGCAGCTGCCTGACAGACTCTGGCTCCCCCAAGCTCTCTGCCGGTGCAGGGGACAGGAACAGACGTGGGCATGTGGTTCTGCCTTGGCCTGGGAGTGTGTTCCCCATGCCTGGCCCCCAGGCTCAGGGGCAAGGGCCCGGAGAGAGCACCACCCCGAAGCGCTTTTCTCCCGGGCTTGGGAGCATTGTGCAAGTCTGGCGTGAACAGCGGGTGGGAGTGTTGGCAAACAGGAATTTGGAGGCAGCCGGGGAGGTCTTCCAGTGGGAGAGGGCCGGGTGTGCTCAGAGGCCCCAAAGGCCAGGGGCAGGACCCAGCAGGTCCCCTGCCCCTGGCCAGCCTTGCCCAGACCTTCCTGGCCTCCGGGGGTACTGCCCCACCAAGGGGCAGGCTGCGGGGACTGGGTCCAGACATGCCCGGGCGCCTCCCCAGGCTCATCCCCGCTGGTGCCTTTCCCCTGGTCCTAGGTCTCGGTTGAGGCCTCCTTGGAGAGGAGGTTGCTGGCAGGGGCTGTCTCCACACTGCAAGGTGCTGGAGCTCAGAGGGTCTCGTCAGAGGGAAGGGACAAGCAAAGGGCTGGATGCCCAAGACGTCTTTGGCCCAGCAGCCTCAGGGCAGCAGGGAGAGCAAGAGGCCCAACTTGCCCCTAGGTCGGCTCTGCCCCTTCCCACAAAGGCGGCCAGCCCAGCAGCTGCCTGACAGACTCTGGCTCCCCCGAGCTCTCTGCCGGTGCAGGGGTCAGGAACAGACGTGTGCATGTGGTTCTGCCTTGGCCTGGGAGTGTGGACCCCCTGCCTGGCCCCCAGGCTCAGGGGCAAGGGCCCGGAGAGAGCACCACCCCGAAGCGCTTTTCTCCCGGGCTTGGGAGCATTGTGCGCGCTTGGTGGGAACAGTGGGCGGGAGTGCGTGCAAAACGGCCTTTGGAGGCAGCTGGGGAGGTCTTTCAGTGGGAGAGGGCCGGTTTTGCTCAGAGGCCCCACAGGCCATGGGCAGGACCCAGCAGGTCCCCTGCCCCTGGTCAGCCTTGCCCAGACCTTCCTGGCCTCCAGGGGTACTGCCCCACCAAGGGGCAGGCTGCGGGGACTGGGTCCAGACATGCCCGGGCGCCTCCCCAGGCTCATCCCCGCTGGTGCCTTTCCCCTGGGCCTAGGCCTCGGTTGAGGCCTCCTTGGAGAGGAGATTGCTGGCAGGTGCTGTCTCCACACTGCAAGGTGCTGGAGCTCAGAGGGCCTCGTCAGAGGGAAGGGACCAGCAAAGGGCTGGATGCCCAAGACGTCTTTGGCCCAGCAGCCTCAGGGCAGCAGGGAGAGCAAGAGGCCCAACTTGCCCCTAGGTCGGCTCTGCCCCTTCCCACACAGGCGGCCAGCCCAGCACCTGCCTGAGAGACTCTGGCTCCCCCGAGCTCTCTGCCGGTGTAGGGGGCAGGAACAGACGTGTTCATGTCGTTCTGTCTTGGCCTGGGAGTGTGTTCCCCCTGCCTGGCCCGCAGGCTTAGGGGCAAGGGCCCGGAGAGAGCACCACCCCGAAGCGCTTTTCTCCCGGGCTTGGGAGCATTGTGCGTGCCTGGCGGGAACAGCAGGTGCGGGAGTGCTTGCAAACCGGCCTTTCGAGGCAGACGGGGAGGTCTTCCAGCGGGAGTGTGCCGGTTGTGCTCAGACGTCCCACAGGCCAGGGGCAGGACCCAGCGCTGTCCCTGCCCCTGGCAGCCTTGCACAGACCTTCCTGGCCTCCGGGGGTACTGCCCCACCAAGGGGCAGGCTGCGGGGACTGGGTCCAGACATGCCCGGGCGCCTCCCCAGGCTCATCCCCGCTGGTGCCTTTCCCCTGGGCCTAGGCCTCGGTTGAGGCCTCATTGGAGAGGAGGTTGCTGGCAGGGGCTGTCTCCACACTGCAAGGTGCTGGAGCTCAGAGGGCCTCGTCAGAGGGAAGGGACCAGCAAGGGGCTGGATGCCCAAGACGTCTTTGGCCCTGCAGCCTCAGGGCAGCAGGGAGAGGAAGAGGCCCAACTTGCCCCTAGGTCGGCTCTGCCCCTTCTCACACAGGCGGCCAGCCCAGCACCTGCCTGACAGACTCTGGCTCCCCCGAGCTCTCTGCCGGTGCAGGGGTCAGGAACAGACGTGTGCATGGGGTTCTGCCTTGGTCTGGGAGTGTGGACCCACTGCCTGGCCCCCAGGCTCAGGGGCAAGGGCCCGGAGAGAGCACCACCCCGAAGCGCTTTTCTCCCGGGCTTGGGAGCATTGTGCGAGCCTGGCGTGAACAGCGGGCGGGAGTGTTTGCAAACAGGACTTTGGAGGCAGCTGGGGAGGTCTTCCAGTGGGAGAGGGCCGGTTGTGCTCAGAGGCCTCACAGGCCAGGGGCAGGACCCAGCAGGGCCCCTGCCCCTGGCCAGCCTTGCCCAGACCTTCCTGGCTTCCGGGGGTACTGCCCCACCAAGGGGCAGGCTGCGGGGACTGGGTCCAGACATGTCCGTGCGCCGCCCCAGGATCATCCCCGCTGGTGCTTTTCCCCTGGGCGTTGGCCTCGGTTGAGGCCTCTTTGGAGAGGAGGTTGCTGGCAGGGGCTGTCTCCACACTGCAAGGTGCTGGAGCTCAGAGGGCCTCGTCAGAGGGAAGGGACCAGCAAAGGGCTGGATGCCCAAGACCTCTTTGACCCAGCAGCCTCAGGCCAGCAGTTAGAGCAAGAGGCCCAACTTGCCCCTAGATCGGCTCTGCCCCATCCCACACAGGCAGCCAGCCCAGCAGCAGCCTGGCAGTCTCTGGCTCCCCCGAGCTCTCTGCCGGTGTAGAGGGCAGGAACAGACGTGTGCATGTCGTTCTGCCTTGGCCTGGGAGTGTGTTCCAACTGCCTGGCCCCCAGGCTCAGGGGCAAGGGCCCGGAGAGAGCACCACCCCGAAGCGCTTTTCTCCCGGGCTTGGGAGCATTGTGCGTGCCTGGCGGGAACAGCGGGCGGGAGTGCTTGCAAACCGGCCTTTGGAGGCAGCCCGGGAGGTCTTCCAAGGGCCTGTAGAGAGCACCACCCCGAAGCGCTTTTCTCCCGCGCTTGGGAGCATTCTGCGCGGGTGGCGGGAACAGCAGGCAGGAGTGCTTGAAAACCGTCCTTTGGAGGCAGCCGGGGAGGTCTTCCAGGGCCCGGTGTGAGCACCACCCCAAAATGCTTTTCTCCCGGGCTTGGGAGCATTGTGCGCGGATGGCGGGAACAGCAGGAAGGAGTCCTTGCAAACCGGCCTTTGGAGGCAGCCGGGGAGGTCTTCCAAGGGCCTGTAGAGAGCACAACCCCGAAGCGCTTTTCTCCCGGGCTTGGGAGCTTTGTGCGCGGGTGGCGGGAACAGCAGGCAGGAGTGCTTGAAAACCGTCCTTTGGAGGCAGCCGGGGAGGTCTTCCAGGGCCCGGTGTGAGCACCACCCCAAAATGCTTTTCTCCCGGGCTTGGGAGCATTGTGCGCGGATGGCGGGAACAGCGAGTGGGAGTGCTTGCAAACCGGCCTTTGGGGGCACCCCGGGAGGTCTTCCATGGGCACAGAGAACACCACCCCGAAGCGCTTTTCTCCGGGGTTTTGGAGGATTGTGCATGGCTGGCGGCAACAGCGAGTGGGAGTGCTTGCAAACCGGCCTTTGGGGGCAGCCAGGGAGGTCCTCCATTGGCACGGAGAGAACACCACCCCGAAGCGCTTTTCTCCCGGTCTTGGGAGCATTGTGCGAGGCTGGCGGGAACAGCGGGCGGGAGTGCTTGCAAACCGGCCTTTGGAGGCAGCTTGGGAGGTCTTCCAAGGGCCCGGAGAGAGCACCATCCCGAAGCACTTTTCTCATGGAATTGGGAGCATTGTTCGCGGCTGTCGGGAACAGAGGACATGAGTGCTTGCAAACCGGCCTTTAGAGGCAGCCGGGGAGTCTTCCAAGGGCCCGAGAGAGACCACCCCAAAATGCTTTTCTCCCGGGCTTGGGAGCATTGTGTGCGGCTGGGGGGTCAGCGGGAGGGAGTTCTTGAAAACCAGCCTTTGGAGGCAGCCGGGGAGGTCTTCCAAGGGCCGGGAGAGAGCACCACCCCGAAGCGCTTTTCTCCCGGGCGTGGGAGCACTGTGCGCGGCTGGCGGGAACAGCGGGATTGAGTGCTTGCAAACCGGCCTTTGGAGGCAGCCGGGGAGGTCTTCCAAGGGCCGGGAGAGAGCACCACCCCGAAGCGCTTTTCTCCTAGGCTTGGGAGCATTGTGCGCGGCTGGCGGGAACAGCGGGCATGAGTGCTTGCAAACCGGCCTTTGGAGACAAACGGGGAGGTCTTCCAAGGGCCCGTAGAGAGCACCACCCCGAAGCGCTTTTCTCCCGTGATTGGGAGCATTGTGTGCGGCTGGCGGGACAGCGGGAGGGAGTACTTGAAATCCAGCCTTTGGAGGCAGCCGGGGAGGTCTTCCAAGTGCCGGGAGAGAGCACCACCCTGAAGGGCTTTTCTCCTGGGCTTGGAGCATTTGCACGGATGGCGGGAACAGCGAGTGGGAGTGCTTGCAAACCGGCATTTGGGGGCAGCCCGGGAGGTCTTTCTTGGGCCCAGAGAGAACACCACCCCGAAACGCTTTTCTCCCGGGCTTGGGAGCATTGTGCGCGGGTGGCGGGAACAGCAGGCAGAAGTGCTTGCAAACCGGCCTTGGAGGCAGCCGGGGAGGTCTTCCAGTTGGAGAGGGCCGGTTGTGCTCAGAGGCCCCAAAGGCCAAGGGCAGGACCCAGCAGGTCCCCTGCCCCTGGCCAGCCTTTCCCATACCTTCCTGGCCTCCGGGGGTACTGCCCCACCAAGGGGCAGGCTGCGGGGACTGGGTCCAGACATGCCCGGGCGCCTCCCCAGGCTCATCCCCGCTGGTGCCTTTCCCCTGGTCATAGGTCTCGGTTGAGGCCTCCTTGGAGAGGAGGTTGCTGGCAGGGGCTGTCTCCACACTGCAAGGTGCTGGAGCTCAGAGGGCCTCGTCAGAGGGAAGGGACAAGCAAAGGGCTGGATGCCCAAGATCTCTTTGGCCCAGCAGCCTCAGGGCAGCAGGGAGAGCAAGAGGCCCAACTTGCCCCTAGGTCGGCTCTGCCCCTTCCCACAAAGGCGGCCAGCCCAGCAGCTGCCTGACAGACTCTGGCTCCCCCGAGCTCTCTGCCGGTGCAGGGGTCAGGAACAGACGTGTGCATGTGGTTCTGCCTTGGCCTGGGAGTGTGGACCCCCTGCCTGGCCCCCAGGCTCAGGGGCAAGGGCCCGGAGAGAGCACCACCCCGAAGCGCTTTTCTCCCGGGCTTGGGAGCATTGTGCGTGCCTGGCGGGAACAGCGGGCGGGAGTGCTTGCAAACCGGCCTTTGGAGGCAGACGGGGAGGTCTTCCAGCGGGAGAGTGCCGGTTGTGCTCAGACGCCCCACAGGCCAGGGGCACGACCCAGCAGGGCCCCTGCCCCTCGCAGCCTTGCCCAGACCTTCCTGGCCTCGGGGGTTACTGCCCCACCAAGGGGCAGGCTGCGGGGACTGGGTCCAGACATGCCCGTGCGCCTCCCCTGGCTCATCCCCTCTGGTGCCTTTCCCCTGGGCCTAGGCCTCGGTTGAGGCCTCCTTGGATAGGAGGTTGCTGGCAGGGGCTGTCTCCACACTGCAAGGTGCTGGAGCTCAGAGGGCCTCGTCAGAGGGAAGGGACCAGTAAGGGGCTGGATGCCCTAGACGTCTTTGGCCCAGCAGCCTCAGGGCAGCAGGGAGAGGAAGAGGCCCAACTTGCCCCTAGGTCGGCTCTGCCCCTTCCCACACAGGCGGCCAGCCCAGCAGCTGCCTGACAGACTCTGGCTCCCCCGAGCTCTCTGCCGGTGCAGGGGGCAGGAACAGACGTGTGCATGTGGTTCTGCCTTGGTCTGGGAGTGTGGAACCACTGCCTGGCCCCCACACTCAGGGGCAAGGGCCCGGAGAGAGCAACACACCGAAGCGCTTTTCTCCCGGGCTTGGGAGAATTGTGCGTGCCTGGCGAGAACAGCGGGCGGGAGAGTTGGCAAACCGGCCTTTGGAGGCAGCCGGGGAGGTCTTCCAGTGGGAGAGGGCCGGTTGTGCTCAGAGGCCCCACAGGCCAGGGGCAGGACCCAGTAGGGCCCCTGCCCCTGGCCAGCCTTGCCCAGACCTTCCTGGCCTCCGGGGGTACTGCCCCACCAAGGGGCAGGCTGCGGGGACTGGGTCCAGTCATGCCCGGGCGCCTCCCCAGGCTCATCCCCGCTGGTGCCTTTCCCCTGGGCCTAGGCCTCGGTTGAGGCCTCCTTGGAGAGGAGGTTGCTGGCAGGGGCTGTCTCCACACTGCAAGGTGCTGGAGCTCAGAGGGCCTCGTCAGAGGGAAGGGACCAGCAAGGGGCTGGATGGCCAAGACCTCTTTGGCCCAGCAGCCTCATGGCAGCAGGGAGAGCAAGAGGCCCATCTTGCCCCAAGGTCGGCTCTGCCCCTTCCCACACAGGCGGCCAGCCCAGCAGCTGCCTGACAGACTCTGGCTCCCCCGAGCTCTCTTCCGGTGCAGGGGGCAGATCAGACGTGTGCATGTGGTTCTGCCTTGGCCTGGGAGTGTGGACACCCTGCCTTGCCCCCAGGCTCAGGGGCAAGGGCCCAGAGAGAGCACCACCCTGAAGCGCTTTTCTCCCGCGCTTGGGAGCATTGTGCACGCCTGCTGGGAACAGTGGGCGGGAGCGCTTGCAAACCGGCCTTTGGAGGCAGCCGGGGAGGTCTTCCAGTGGGAGAGGGCCGGTTGGGCTCAGAGGCCCCACAGGCCAGGGGCAGGACCCAGCAGGGCCCCTGCCCCTGGCCAGCCTTGCCCAGACCTTCCTGGCCTCCGGGGGTACTGCCCCACCAAGGGGCAGGCTGCGGGGACTGGGTCCAGACATGCTCGGGCGCCTCCCCTGGCTCATCACCGCTGGTGCCTTTCCCCTGGGCCTAGGCCTCCCTTGAGGCCTCCTTGGAGACGAGGTTGCTGGCAGGGGCTGTCTCCACAGTGCAAGGTGCTGGAGTGCAGAGGGCCTCGTCAGAGGGAAGAGACCAGTAAGGGGCTGGATGCACAAGATGTCTTTGGCCCAGCAGCCTCAGGGCAGCAGGGAGAGCAAGAGGCCCAACTTGCCCCTAGGTCGGCTCTGCCCCATCCCAGACAGGCAGCCAGCCCAGCAGCAGCCTGGCAGTCTCTGGCTCCCCCGAGCTCTCTGCCGGTGTAAGGGGCAGGAACAGACGTGTGCATGTCGTTCTGCCTTGGCCTGGGAGTGTGTTCCCCCTGCCTGGCCCCCAGGCTCAGGGGCAAGGGCCCGGAGA
Organism: Dama dama; assembly: GCF_033118175.1. Classification (NCBI taxonomy): domain Eukaryota; kingdom Metazoa; phylum Chordata; class Mammalia; order Artiodactyla; family Cervidae; genus Dama; species Dama dama. Next base: position 46,877 of record NW_026871032.1, on the reverse strand, counting down.
GAGCAACACCCCGAAGCGCTTTTCTCCCGGGCTTGGGAGCATTGTGCGTGCCTGGCGGGAACAGCGGGCGGGAGTGTTGGCAAACCGGCCTTTGGAGGCAGCCGGGGAGGTCTTCCAGTGGGAGAGGGCCGGTTGTGCTCAGAGGCCCCACAGGCCAGGGGCAGGACCCAGCAGGGCCCCTGCCCCTGGCCAGCCTTGCCCAGACCTTCCTGGCCTCCGGGGGTACTGCCCCACCAAGGGGCAGGCTGCGGGGACTGGGTCCAGACATGCCCGTGCGCCTCCACTGGCTCATCCCCGCTGGTGCCTTTCCCCTGGGCCTAGGCCTCGGTTGAGGCCTCCTTGGAGAGGAGGTTGCTGGCAGGGGCTGTCTCCACACTGCAAGGTGCTGGAGCTCAGAGGGCCTCGTCAGAGGGAAGGGACCAGCAAGGGGCTGGATGCCCAAGACCTCTTTGGCCCAGCAGCCTCAGGGCAGCAGGGAGAGCAAGAGGCCCAACTTGCCCCTAGGTCGGCTCTGCCCCTTCCCACACAGGCGGCCAGCCCAGCAGCTGCCTGACAGACTCTGGCTCCCCCCAGCTCTCTGCCGGTAGAGGCGGCAGGAACAGACGTGTGCATGTGGTTCTGCCTTGGCCTGGGACTGTGGATCCCCTGCCTGGCCCCCAGGCTCAGGGGCAGGGGCCCGGAGAGACCACCACCCCGAAGCGCTTTTCTCCTGGGCTTGGGAGCATTGTGCGTGCCTGGCGGGAACAGCGGGCAGGAGTGTTGGCAAACTGGCCTTTGGAGGCAGCCGGGGAGGTCTTCCAGCGGGAGAGGGCCGGTTGTGCTCAGAGGCCCCACAGGCCAGGGGCAGGACCCAGCAGGGCCCCTGCCCCTGGCCAGCCTTGCCCAGACCTTCCTGGCCTCCGGGGGTACTGCCCCACCAAGGGGCAGGCTGCGGGGACTGGGTCCAGACATGCCCGGGCGCCTCCCCAGGCTCATCCCCGCTGGTGCCTTTCCCCTGGGCCTAGGCCTCGGTTGAGGCCTCCTTGGAGAGGAGGTTGCTGGCAGGGGCTGTCTCCACACTGCAAGGTGCTGGAGCTCAGAGGGCCTCGTCAGAGGGAAGGGACCAGCAAGGGGCTGGATGCCCAAGACCTCTTTGGCCCAGCAGCCTCAGGGCAGCAGGGAGAGCAAGAGGCCCAACTTGCCCCTAGGTCGGCTCTGCCCCTTCCCACACAGGCGGCCAGCCCAGCAGCTGCCTGACAGACTCTGGCTCCCCCGAGCTCTCTGCCGGTGCAGGGGGCGGATCAGTCGTGTGCATGTGGTTCTGCCTTGGCCTGGGAGTGTGGACACCCTGCCTGTCCCCCAGGCTCAGGGGCAAGGGCCCGGAGAGAGCACCACCCCGAAGCGCTTTTCTCCCAGGCTTAGGAGCATTGTGCACGCCTGCTGGGAACAGTGGGCGGGAGCGCTTGCAAACCGGCCTTTGGAGGCAGCCGGGGAGGTCTTCCAGTGGGAGAGGGCCGGTTGTGCTCAGAGGCCCCACAGGCCAAGGGCAGGACGCAGCAGGGCCCCTGCCCCTGGCCAGCCTTGCCCAGACCTTCCTGGCCTCCGGGGGTACTGCCCCACCAAGGGGCAGGCTGCGGGGACTGGGTCCAGACATGCTCGGGTGCCTCCCCTGGCTCATCCCCGCTGGTGCCTTTCCCCTGGGCCTAGGCCTCGGTTGAGGCCTCCTTGGAGAGGAGGTTGCTGGCAGGGGCTGTCTCCACACTGCAAGGTGCTGCAGCTCAGACAGCCTCGTCAGAGAGAAGGGACCAGTAAAGGGCTGGATGCCCAAGACATCTTTGGCCCAGCAGCCTCAGGGCAGCAGGGAGAGCAAGAGGCCCAACTTGCCCCTAGGGCGGCTCTGCCCCTTCCCACACAGGCGGCCAACCCAGCAGCTGCCTGACAGACTCTGGCTCCCCCAAGCTCTCTGCCGGTGCAGGGGACAGGAACAGATGTGGGCATGTGGTTCTGCCTTGGCCTGGGAGTGTGTTCTCCCTGCCTTGCCCCCAGGCTCATGGGCAAGGGCCCGGAGAGAGCACCACACCGAAGCGCTTTTCTCCCCGGCTTGGGAGCTTTGTGCATTCCTGACGTGAACAGCGGGCGGGAGTGTTGCAAACAGGACTTTGGAGGCAGCCGGGGAGGTCTTCCAGTGGGAGAGGGCCGGTTGTGCTCAGAGGCCCCACAGGCCAGGGTCAGGACCCAGCAGGGCCCCTGCCCCTGGCCAGACTTGCCCAGACCTTCCTGGCCTCCGGGGGTACTGCCCCACCAAGGGGCAGGCTGAGGAGACTGGGTCCAGACATGTCTGTGCGCCTCCCCAGGATCATCCCCGCTGGTGCCTTTCCCCTGGTTGTAGGCCTCGGTTGAGGACTCTTTGGAGAGGAGGTTGCTGACAGGGGCTGTCTCCACACTGCAAGGTGCTGGAGCTCAGAGGGCCTCGTCAGAGGGAAGGCACCAGCAAAGCGCTGGATGCCCAAGACCTCTTTGACCCAGCAGCCTCAGGGCAGCAGGGAGAGCAAGAGGCCCAACATGCCCCTAGGTCGGCTCTGCCCCGTACCACACAGGCAGCCAGCCCAGCAGCAGCCTGGCAGTCTCTGGCTCCCCCGAGCTCTCTGCCGGTGTAGGGGGCAGGAACACACGTGTGCATGTGGTTCTGCCTTGGTCTGGGAGTGTTGACCCACTGCCTGGACCCCAGGCTCAGGGGCAAGGGCCCGGAGAGAGCACCACCCCGAAGCGCTTTTCTCCCGGGCTTGGGAGCATTGTGCGTGCTTTGTGGGAACAGTGGGCGGGAGTGCTTGCAAACCGGCCTTTGGAGGCAGCCGGGGAGGTCTTCCATTGGGAGAGGGCCGGTTGTGCTCAGAGGCCCCACAGGCCAGGGGCAGGACCCAGCAGGTCCCCTGCCCGTGGCCAGCCTTGCCCAGACCTTCCTGGCCTCAGGGGTACTGCCCCACCAAGGGGCAGGCTGCGGGGACTGGGTCCAGACATGCCCGGGCGCTTCCCCAGGCTCAACCCCACTGGTGCCTTTCCCCTGGGCCTAGGCCTCGGTTTAGGCGTCTTGGAGAGGAGGTTGCTGGCAGGGGCTGTCTCCACACTGCAAGGTGCTGGAGCTCAGAGGGCCTCGTCAGAGGGAAGGGACCAGCAAGGGGCTGGACGCCCAAGACCTCTTTGGCCCAGCAGCCTCAGGGCAGCAGGGAGAGCAAGAGGCACAACTTGCCCCTAGGTCGGCTCTGCCCCTTCCCACACAGGCGGCTAGCCCAGCAGCTGCCTGACATACTCTGGCTCCCCCGAGCTCTTTGCCGGTGCAGGGGGCAGATCAGAGGTGTGCATGTGGTTCTGACTTGGCCTGGGATTGTGGACACCGTGCCTTGCCCCCAGGCTCAGGAGCAAGGGCCCGGAGAGAGCACCACCCCGAAGCGCTTTTCTCCCGGGCTTGGGAGCATTGTACACGCCTGCTGGGAACAGTAGGCGGGAGCGCTTGCAAACCGGCCTTTGGAGGCAGCCGGGGAGGTCTTCCAGTGGGAGAGTGCCGGTTGTGCTCAGACGCCCCAAAGGCCAGGGGCAGGACCCAGCAATGTCCCTGCCCCTGGCAGCCTTGCCCAGACCTTCCTGGCCTCCGGGGGTACTGCCCCACCAAGGGGCAGGCTGCGGGGACTGGGTCCAGACATGCCCGTGCGCCTCCACTGGCTCATCCCCGCTGGTGCCTTTCCCCTGGGCCTAGGCCTCGGTTGAGGCCTCCTTGGAGAGGAGGTTGCTGGCAGGGGCTGTCTCCACACTGCAAGGTGCTGGAGCTCAGAGGGCCTCGTCAGAGGGAAGGGAGCAGCAAGGGGCTGGATGCCCAAGACCTCTATGACCCAGCAGCCTCAGGGCAGCAGGGAGAGGAAGAGGCCCAACTTGCCCCTAGGTCGGCTCTGCCCCTTCCCACACAGGCGGCCAGCCCAGCAGCTGCCTGACAGACTCTGGCTCCCCCGAGCTCTCTGCCGGTGCAGGGGTCAGGAACAGACGTGTGCATGTGGTTCTGCCTTGGCCTGGGAGTGTGGACCCCCTGCCTGGCCCCCAGGCTCAGGGGCAAGGGCCCGGAGAGAGCACCACCCCGAAGCGCTTTTCTCCCGGGCTTGGGAGCATTGTACGCGCTTGGTGGGAACAGTGGGCGGGAGTGCTTGCAAACCGGCCTTTGGAGGCAGCCGGGGAGGTCTTCCAGTGGGAGAGGGCCGGTTGTGCTCAGAGGACCCACAGGCCAGGGGAAGGGCCCAGCAGGGCCCCTGCCCCTGGCCTGCCTTGCCCAGACCTTCCTGCCTCCGGGGTTACAGCCCCACCAAGGGGCAGGCTGCGGGGACTGGGTCCAGACATGCCTGGGCGCCTCCCCAGGCTCATCCCCGCTGGTGCCTTTCCCCTGGGCCTAGGCCTCGGTTGAGGCCTCCTTGGAGAGGAGGTTGCTGGCAGGGGCTGTCTCCACACTGCAAGGTGCTGGAGCTCAGAGGGCCTCGTCAGAGGGAAGGGACCAGCAAGGTGCTGGATGCCGAAGACCTCTTTGGCCCAGCAGCCTCAGGGCAGCAGGGAGAGGAAGAGGCCCAACTTGCCCCTAGGTCGGCTCTGCCCCTTCCCACACAGGCGGCCAGCCCAGCAGCTGCCTGACAGACTCTGGCTCCTCCGAGCTCTCTGCCGGTGCAGGGGACAGGAACAGACGTGGGCATGTGGTTCTGCCTTGGTCTGGGAGTGTGGACCCACTGCCTGGCCCCCACGCTCAGGGGCAAGGGCCCGGAGAGAGCAACACCCCAAAGCGCTTTTCTCCCGGGCTTGGGAGCATTGTGCGTGCCTGGCGGGAACAGCGGGCGGGAGTGTTGGCAAACCGGCCTTTGGAGGCAGCCGGGGAGGTCTTCCAGTGGGAGAGGGCCGGTTGTGCTCAGAGGCCCCCCAGGCCAGGGGCAGGGCCCAGCAGGGCCCCTGCCCCTGGTCAGCCTAGCCCAGACCTTCCTGGCCTCCGGGGGTACTGCCCCACCAAGGGGCAGGCTGCGGGGACTGGGTCCAGACATGCCCGGGCGCCTCCCCAGGCTCTTCCCCGCTGGTGCCTTTCCCCTGGGGCTAGGCCTCGGTTTAGGCCTCCTTGGAGAGGAGGTTGCTGGCAGGGGCTGTCTCCACACTGCAAGGTGCTGGAGCTCAGAGGGCCTCGTCAGAGGGAAGGGACCAGCAAGGGGCTGGATGCCCAAGACCTCTTTGGCCCAGCAGCCTCAGGGCAGCAGGGAGAGCAGAGGCCCAACATGCCCCTAGGTCGGCTCTGCCACTTCCCACACAGGCGGCCAGCCCAGCAGCTGCCTGAGAGACTCTGGCTCCCCCGAGCTCTCTGCCGGTGTAGGGGGCAGTAACAGACGTGTGCATGTCGTTCTCCCTTGGCCTGGGAGTGTGTTCCACCTGCCTGGCCCCCAGGCTCAGGGGCAAGGGCCCGAGGAGAGCACCACCCCGAAGCACTTTTCTCCCGGGCTTGGGAGCATTGTGCGTGCCTGGCGGGAACAGCGGGTGGGAGTGCTTGCAAACAGGCCTTTGGAGGCAGACGGGGAGGTCTTCCAGCGGGAGGGTGCTGGTTGTGCTCAGACGCCCCACAGGCCAGGGGCAGGACCCAACGCTGTCCCTGCCCCTGGCAGCCTTGCCTAGACCTCCCTGGCCTCCGGGGGTACTGCCCCACCAAGGGGCAGGCTGCGGGGACTGGGTCCAGACATGCCCGGGCGCCTCCCCTGGCTCATCCCCGCTGGTGCCTTTCCCCTGGGCCTAGGCCTCGGTTGAGGCCTCCTTGGAGAGGAGGTTGCTGGCAGGGGCTGTCTCCACACTGCAAGGTGCTGGAGCTCAGAGGGCCTCGTCAGAAGGAAGGGACCAGCAAGGGGCTGGATGCACAAGACCTCTTTGGCCCAGCAGCCTCAGGGCAGCAGGGAGAGCAAGAGGCCCAACTTGCCCCTAGGTCGGCTCTACCCCTTTCCACACAGGCCGCCAACCCAGCAGCTGCCTGGCATTCTCTGGCTCCCCCGAGCTCTCCGCCGGTGCAGGGACCAGGAACAGACGTTTACATGTGGTTCTGCCTTGGCCTGGGAGTGTGTTCCCCCTGCATTGCCCCCAGGCTCAGGGGCAAGGGCCCGGTGAGAGCACCACCCCGAAGCGCTTTTCTCCCGGGCTTGGGAGCATTGTGCGTGCCTGGCGGGAACAGCGGGCATGAGTTCTTGCAAACTGTCCTTTGGAGGCAGCCGGGGAGGTCTTCCAAGGGCCCGGACTGATTACCACCCCAAAATGCTTTTCTCCCGGGCTTGGGAGCATTGTGCGCGGCTGTCGGGAACAGCGGACATGAGTGCTTGCAAACCGGCCTTTGGAGGCAGCCCGGGAGGTCTTCCAAGGGCCCGGAGAGAGCACTACCCCAAAATGCTTTTCTTCCGGGCTTGGGAGCATTGTGCGCGCGTGGCGGGAACAGCAGGCATGAGTGCTTGCAAACCGGCCTTTGGAGGCAGCCGGGGAGGTCTTCCAAGGGCCTGGAGAGAGCACCACCTCGAAGCGCTTTTCTCTCGGGTTTTGGAGCTTTGTGTGCGGCTGGTGGGACAGCGGGACGGAATTCTTGCAAACCGGCCTTTGGCGGCAGCCAGAGAAGTCTTCCAAGGGCGCGGAGAGAGCACCACCCCGAAGCGCTTTTCTCCGGGGTTTTGGAACATTGTGTGTGCCTGGCGGGAACAGCGAGTGGGAATGCTTGCAAACCGGCCTTTGGGGGCAGCCGGGGAGGTCCTCCATGGTCCCTGAGAGAACACCACCCCGAAGCGCTTTTCTCACGGTCTTGGGAGCATTGTGCGTGGCTGGCGGGAACAGTGGGCATGAGTGCTTGCAAACTGTCCTTTGGAGGCAGCCGGGGAGGTCTTCCAAGGGCCGGACTGATCACCACCCCAAAATGCTTTTCTCTCGGGCTTGGGAGCATTGTGCGCGGCTGTCGGGAACAACGGACATGAATGCTTGCAAACCGGCCTTTGGAGGCAGCCCGGGAGGTCTTCCAAGGGCCCGGAGAGAGCACCACCCCAAAATGCTTTTCTCCCGGGCTTGGGAGCATTGTGCGTGGCTGGCGGAAGCAGCGGGAATGAGTACTTACAAACCGGCCTTTGGGGGCAGCCGGGGAGGTCTTGAAAGTGCCCGGAGAGAGCACCACCCCGAAGCGCTTTTCTCCCGGGCTTGGGAACATTGTGCGCGGCTGGCGGGAACAGCAGGCAGGACTGCTTGCAAACTGGCCTTTGGAGGCAGCCGGGGAGGTCTTCCAAGGGCCCGGAGTGAGCACCACCCCAAAATGCTTTTCTCCCGGGCTTGGGAGCATTGTGCGCGGCTGGTGGGAACAACGGGCATGAGTGCTTGCAAACCGGCCTTTGGAGGCAGCCGGGGACGTCTTCCAAGGGCCCGGAGAGAGCACCACCCCGAAGCGCTCTTCTCCCGGGCTTGGGAGCATTGTGCGCGGCTGGCGGGAACAGCAGGCAGGACTGCTTGCAAACTGGCCTTTGGAGGCAGCCGGGGAGGTCTTCCAAGGGCCTGTAGAGAGCACCACCCCGAAGCGCTTTTCTCCCGGGCTTAGGAGCATTGTGCGCAGGTGGCGGGAACAGCAGGCAGGAGTGCTTGAAAACTGGCCTTTGGAGGCAGCCGGGGAGGTCTTCTAGGGCCCGGTGTGAGCACCACCCCAAAAAGCTTTTCTCCCGGGCTTGGGAGCATTGTGCGCGGCTGGTGGGAACAGCGGACATGAGTGCTTGCAAACTGGCCATTGGAGGCAGCCGGGGAGGTTTTCCAAGGGCCCGGAGTGAGCACCACCCCAAAATGCTTTTCTCCCGGGCTTGGGAGCATTGTGCGTGGCTGGCGGGAACAGCAGGAAGGAGTCCTTGCAAACCGGCCTTTGGAGGCAGCCGGGGAGGTCTTCCAAGGGCCTGTAGAGAGCACCACCCCGAAGCGCTTTTCTCCCGGGCTTGGGAGCATTCTGCGCGGGTGGCGGGAACAGCAGGCAGGAGTGCTTGAAAACCGTCCTTTGGAGGCAGCCGGGGAGGTCTTCCAGGGCCCGGTGTGAGCACCACCCCAAAATGCTTTTCTCCCGGGCTTGGGAGCATTGTGCGCGGATGGCGGGAACAGCAGGAAGGAGTCCTTGCAAACCGGCCTTTGGAGGCAGCCGGGGAGGTCTTCCAAGGGCCTGTAGAGAGCACCACCCCGAAGCGCTTTTCTCCCGGGCTTGGGAGCATTGTGCGCGGGTGGCGGGAACAGCAGGCAGGAGTGCTTGAAAACCGTCCTTTGGAGGCAGCCGGGGAGGTCTTCCAGGGCCCGGTGTGAGCACCACCCCAAAATGCTTTTCTCCCGGGCTTGGGAGCATTGTGCGCGGATGGCGGGAACAGCGAGTGGGAGTGCTTGCAAACCGGCCTTTGGGGGCACCCCGGGAGGTCTTCCATGGGCACGGAGAGAACACCACCCCGAAGCGCTTTTCTCCGGGGTTTTGGAGGATTGTGCGTGGCTGGCGGGAACAGCGAGTGGGAGTGCTTGCAAACCGGCCTTTGGGGGCAGCCAGGGAGGTCCTCCATTGGCACGGAGAGAACACCACCCCGAAGCGCTTTTCTCCCGGGCTTGGGAGCATTGTGCGAGGCTGGCGGGAACAGCGGGCGGGAGTGCTTGCAAACCGGCCTTTGGAGGCAGCTTGGGAGGTCTTCCAAGGGCCCGGAGAGAGCACCATCCCGAAGCACTTTTCTCACGGAATTAGGAGCATTGTTCGCGGCTGTCGGGAACAGAGGACATGAGTGCTTGCAAACCGGCCTTTAGAGGCAGCCGGGGAGTCTTCCAAGGGCCCGGAGAGAGACCACCCCAAAATGCTTTTCTCCCGGGCTTGGGAGCATTGTGTGCGGCTGGCGGGTCAGCGGGAGGGAGTTCTCGAAAACCAGCCTTTGGAGGCAGCCGGGGAGGTCTTCCAAGGGCCAGGAGAGAGCACCACCCCGAAGCGCTTTTCTCCCGGGCTTAGGAGCATTGTGCGCAGGTGGCGGGAACAGCAGGCAGGAGTGCTTGAAAACTGGCCTTTGGAGGCAGCCGGGGAGGTCTTCCAGGGCCCGGTGTGAGCACCACCCCAAAAAGCTTTTCTCCCGGGCTTGGGAGCATTGTGCGCGGCTGGTGGGAACAGCGGACATGAGTGCTTGCAAACTGGCCATTGGAGGCAGCCGGGGAGGTCTTCCAAGGGCCCGGAGTGAGCACCACCCCAAAATGCTTTTCTCCCGGGCTTGGGAGCATTGTGCGTGGCTGGCGGGAACAGCAGGAAGGAGTCCTTGCAAACCGGCCTTTGGAGGCAGCCGGGGAGGTCTTCCAAGGGCCTGTAGAGAGCACCACCCCGAAGCGCTATTCTCCCGCGCTTGGGAGCATTCTGCGCGGGTGGCGGGAACAGCAGGCAGGAGTGCTTGAAAACCGTCCTTTGGAGGCAGCCGGGGAGGTCTTCCAGGGCCCGGTGTGAGCACCACCCCAAAATGCTTTTCTCCCGGGCTTGGGAGCATTGTGCGCGGATGGCGGGAACAGCAGGAAGGAGTCCTTGCAAACCGGCCTTTGGAGACAGCCGGGGAGGTCTTCCAAGGGCCTGTAGAGAGCACCACCCCGAAGCGCTTTTCTCCCGGGCTTGGGAGCATTGTGCGCGGGTGGCGGGAACAGCAGGCAGGAGTGCTTGAAAACCGTCCTTTGGAGGCAGCCGGGGAGGTCTTCCAGGGCCCGGTGTGAGCACCACCCCAAAATGCTTTTCTCCCGGGCTTGGGAGCATTGTGCGCGGATGGCGGGAACAGCGAGTGGGAGTGCTTGCAAACCGGCCTTTGGGGGCACCCCGGGAGGTCTTCCATGGGCACGGAGAGAACACCACCCCGAAGCGCTTTTCTCCCGGTCTTGGGAGCATTGTGCGAGGCTGGCGGGAACAGCGGGCGGGAGTGCTTGCAAACCGGCCTTTGGGGGCAGCCAGGGAGGTCCTCCATTGGCACGGAGAGAACACCACCCCGAAGCGCTTTTCTCCCGGTCTTGGGAGCATTGTGCGAGGCTGGCGGGAACAGCGGGCGGGAGTGCTTGCAAACCGGCCTTTGGAGGCAGCTTGGGAGGTCTTCCAAGGGCCCGGAGAGAGCACCATCCCGAAGCACTTTTCTCACGGAATTGGGAGCATTGTTCGCGGCTGTCGGGAACAGAGGACATGAGTGCTTGCAAACCGGCCTTTAGAGGCAGCCGGGGAGTCTTCCAAGGGCCCGGAGAGAGACCACCCCAAAATGCTTTTCTCCCGGGCTTGGGAGCATTGTGTGCGGCTGGCGGGTCAGCGGGAGGGAGTTCTCGAAAACCAGCCTTTGGAGGCAGCCGGGGAGGTCTTCCAAGGGCCAGGAGAGAGCACCACCCCGAAGCGCTTTTCTCCCGGGCTTGGGAGCATTGTGCGCGGCTGGCGGGAACAGCGGGATTGAGTGCTTGCAAACTGGCCTTTGGAGGCAGCCGGGGAGGTCTTCCAAGGGCCGGGAGAGATCACCACCCCGAAGCGCTTTTCTCCTAGGCTTGGGAGCATTGTGCGCGGCTGGCGGGAACAGCGGGCATGAGTGCTTGCAAACCGGCCTTTGGAGACAAACGGGGAGGTCTTCCAAGGGCCCGTAGAGAGCACCACCCCGAAGCGCTTTTCTCCCGTGATTGGGAGCATTGTGTGCGGCTGGCGGGACAGCGGGAGGGAGTACTTGAAATCCAGCCTTTGGAGGCAGCCGGGGAGGTCTTCCAAGGGCCGGGAGAGAGCACCACCCTGAAGGGCTTTTCTCCTGGGCTTGGAGCATTTGCACGGATGGCGGGAACAGCGAGTGGGAGTGCTTGCAAACCGGCATTTGGGGGCAGCCCGGGAGGTCTTTCTTGGGCCCAGAGAGAACACCACCCCGAAACGCTTTTCTCCCGGGCTTGGGAGCATTGTGCGCGGGTGGCGGGAACAGCAGGCAGAAGTGCTTGCAAACCGGCCTTGGAGGCAGCCGGGGAGGTCTTCCAAAGCCCGGAGTGAGCACCACCCCAAAATGCTTTTCTCCCGGGCTTGGGAGCATTGTGCGCAGCTGGCGTGAACAGCGGGATTGAGTGCTTGCAAACCAGCCTTTGGAGGCAGCCGGGGAGGTCTTCCAGCGGGAGAGTGCCAGTTGTTCTCAGAGGCCCCACAGGCCAGGGGCAGGACCCAGCAGTGTCCCTGCCTCTGGCAGCCTTGCCCAGACCTTCCTGGCCTCCGGGGGTACAACCCCACCAAGGGGCAGGCTGCGGGGCCTGGGTCCAGACATGCCCGGGCGCCTCCCCAGGCTCATCCCCGCTGGTGCCTTTCCCCTGGGCCTAGGCCTCGGTTGAGGCCTCCTTGGAGTGGAGGTTGCCGGCAGGGGCTGTCTGCACACTGCAAGGTGCTGGAGCTCAGAGGGCCTCGTCAGAGGGAAAGGACCAGCAAAGGGCTGGATGCCCAAGACCTCTTTGACCCAGCAGCCTCAAGGCAGCAGGGAGAGCAAGAGGCCCAACTTGCCCCTAGGTCGGCTCTACCCCGTCCCACACAGGCAGCCAGCCCAGCAGCAGCCTGGCAGTCTCTGGCTCCCCCGAACTCTCTGCCGGTGTAGGGGGCAGGAACAGACGTGTGCATGTCGTTCTGCCTTGGCCTGGGAGTGTGTTCCCCCTGCCTGTCCCCCAGGCTCAGGGGCAAGGGCCCGGAGAGAGCACCACCCCGAAGCGCTTTTCTCCCGGGCTTGGGAGCATTGTGCGTGCCTGGCGGGAACAGCGGGCGGGAGTGCTTGCAAACCGGCCTTTGGAGGCAGCCGGGGAGGTCTTCCAGCGGGAGAGTGCCGGTTGTGCTCAGACGCCCCACAGGCCAGGGGCAGGACCCAGCAGTGTCCCTGCCCCTGGCAGCCTTGCCCAGACCCTCCTGGCCTCCGGGGGTACTGCCCCACCAAGGGGCAGGCTGCGGGGACTGGGTCCAGACATGGCCGGGCGCCTCCCCAGGCTCATCCCCGCTGGTGCCTTTCCCCTGGGTCTAGGCCTCGGTTGAGGCCTCCTTGGAGAGGAGGTTGCTGGCAGGGGCTGTCTCCACACTGCAAGGTGCTGGAGCTCAGAGGGCCTCGTCAGAGGGAAGGGACCAGCAAGGGGCTGGATGCCCAAGACCTCTTTGGCCCAGCAGCCTCAGGGCAGCAGGGAGAGGAAGAGGCCCAACTTGCCCCTAGGTCGGCTCTGCCCCTTCCCACACAGGCGGCCAGCCCAGCAGCTGCCTGACAGACTCTGGCTCCCCCGAGCTCTCTGCCGGTGCAGGGGTCAGGAACAGACGTGTGCATGTGGTTCTGCGTTGGTCTGGGAGTGTGGACCCACTGCCTCGCCCCCAGGCTCATGGGCAAGGGCCCGGAGAGAGCACCACCCCGAAGCGCTTTTCTCCCGGGCTTGGGAGAATTGTGCGTGCCTGGCGGGAACAGCGGGCGGGAGTGTTGGCAAACCGGCCTTTGGAGGCAGCCGGGGAAGTCTTCCAGTGGGAGAGGGCCGGTTGTGCTCAGAGGCCCCACAGGCCAGGGGCAGGACCCAGCAGGGCCCCTGCCCGTGGCCAGCCTTGCCCAGACCTTCCTGGCTTCCGGGGGTACTGCCCCACCAAGGGGCAGGCTGCGGGGACTGGGTCCAGACATGCCCGGGCGCCTCCCCAGGCTCATCCCCGCTGGTGCCTTTCCCCTGGGCCTAGGCCTCGGTTGAGGCCTCCTTGGAGAGGAGGTTGCTGGCAGGGGCTGTCTCCACACTGCAAGGTGCTGGAGCTCAGAGGGCCTCGTCAGAGGGAAGGGACAAGCAAGGGGCTGGATGCCCAAGATCTCTTTGGCCCAGCAGCCTCATGGCAGCAGGAAGAGCAAGAGGCCCAACTTGCCCCTAGGTCGGCTCTGCCCCTTCCCACACAGGCGGCCAGCCCAGCAGCTGCCTGACAGACTTTGGCTCCCCCGAGCTCTCTGCCGGTGCATGGGGCAGGAACAGACGTGTGCATGTCGTTCTGCCTTGGCCTGGGAGTGTGGACACCCTGCCTGGCCCCCAGGCTCAGGGGAAAGGGCCCGGAGAGAGCACCACCCCGAGGCGATTTTCTCCCGGGCTTGGGAGCGTTGTGCGCCCTTGGTTGGAACAGTGGGCGGGAGTGCTTGCAAACCGGCCTTTGGAGGCAGCCGGGGACGTCTTCCAGTGGAGAGGGCCGGTTGTGCTCAGAGGCCCCACAGGCCAGGGGCAGGACCCAGCAGGTCCCCTGCCCCTGGCCAGCCTTTCCCAGACCTTCCTCGCCTCCGGGGGTACTGCCCCACCAAGGGGCAGGCTGCGGGGACTGGGTCCATACATGCCCGGGCGCCTCCCCAGGCTCATCCCCGCTGGTGCTTTTCCCCTGTGCCTAGGCCTCGGTTTAGGCCTCCTTGGAGAGGAGGTTGCTGGCAGGGGCTGTCTCCACACTGCAAGGTGCTGGAGCTTAGAGGGCCTCGTCAGAGGGAAGGGACCAGCAAGGGGTTGGATGCCCAAGACCTCTTTGGCCCAGCAGCCTCAGGGCAGCAGGGAGGGCAAGAGGCCCAACTTGCCCCTAGGTCGGCTCTGCCACTTCCCACACAGGCGGCCAGTCCAGCAGCTGCCTGACAGACTCTGGCTCCCCCGAGCTCTCTGCCGGTGCAGGGGGCAGCAACAGACGTGTGCATGTGGTTCTGACTTGGCCTGGGAGTGTGGACACCGTGCCTTGCCCCCAGGCTCAGGGGCAAGGGCCCGGAGAGAGCACCACCCTGAAGCGCTTTTCTCCCGGGCTTGGGAGCATTGTGCACGCCTGCTGGGAACAGTGGGCGGGAGCGCTTGCAAACCGGCCTTTGGAGGCAGCCGGGGAGGTCTTCCAGTGGGAGAGGGCGGGTTGTGCTCAGAGGCCCCACAGGCCAGGGGCAGGACGCAGCAGGGCCCCTGCCCCTGGCCAGCCTTGCCCAGACCTTCCTGGCCTCCGGGGGTACTGCCCCACCAAGGGGCAGGCTGCGGGGACTGGGTCCAGACATGCTCGGGCGCCTCCCCTGGCTCATCCCCGCTGGTGCCTTTCCCCTGGGCCTAGGCCTCGGTTGAGGCCTCCTTGGAGAGGAGGTTGCTGGCAGGGGCTGTCTCCACACTGCAAGGTGCTGGAGCTCAGAGGGCCTCGTCAGAGGGAAGGGACCAGTAAGGGGCTGGATGCCCAAGACGTCTTTGGCCCAGCAGCCTCAGGGCAGCAGGGAGAGCAAGAGGCCCAACTTGCCCCTCGGTCGGCTCTGCCCCTTCCCACACAGGCGGCCAACGCAGCAGCTGCCTGCCAGACTCTGGCTCCCCCAAGCTCTCTGCCGGTGCAGGGGACAGGAACAGACGTGGGCATGTGGTTCTGCCTTGGCCTGGGAGTGTGTTCCCCGTGCCTTGCCCCCAGGCTCAGGGGCAAGGGCCCGGAGAGAGAACCACCCCAATGCGCTTTTCTCCCGGGCTTGGGAGCATTGTGCGAGCCTGGCGTGAACAGCGGGCGGGAGTGTTAGCAAACAGGACTTTGGAGGCAGCCGGGGAGGTCTTCCAGTGGGAGAGGGCCGGTTGTGCTCAGAGGCCCCACAGGCCAGGGGCAGGACCCAGCAGGGCCCCTGACCCTGGCCAGCCTTGCCCAGACCTTCCTGGCCTCCGGGGGTACTGCCCCACCAAGGGGCAGGCTGCGGGGACTGGGTCCAGACATGCCTGGGCGCCTCCCCAGGCTCATCCCCGCTGGTGCCTTTCCCCTGGGCATAGGCCTCGGTTGATGCCTCCTTGGAGAGGAGGTTGCTGGCAGGGGCTGTCTCCACACTGCAAGGTGCTGGAGCTCAGAGGGCCTCGTCAGCGGGAAGGGACCAGCAAGGGGCTGGATGCCCAAGACCTCTTTGGCCCAGCAGCCTCAGGGCAGCAGGGAGAGCAAGAGGCCCAACTTGCCCCTAGGTCGGCTCTGCCCCTTCCCACACAGGCAGCCAACCCAGCAGCTGCCTGATAGACTCTGGCTCCCCCGAGCTCTCTGCCGGTTCAGGGGTCAGGAACAGACGTGTGCATGTGGTTCTGCCTTGGTCTGGGAGTGTGGACCCACTGCCTGGACCCCAGGCTCAGGGGCAAGGGCCCGGAGAGAGCAACACCCCGAAGCGCTTTTCTCCTGGCCTTGGGATCGTTGTGCGTGCCTGGCGGGAACAGCGGGCGGGAGTGTTGGCATACCCGCCTTTGAAGGCAGCCGGGGAGGTCTTCCAGTGGGAGAGGGCCGGTTGTGCTCAGAGGCCCCACAGGCCAGGGGCAGGACCCAGCAGGGACCCTGCCCCTGGCCAGCCTTGCCCAGACCTTCCTGGCCTCCGGGGGTACTGCCCCACCAAGGGGCAGGCTGCGGGGACTGGGTCCAGACATGCCCGGGCCCCTCCACTGGCTCATCCCCGCTGGTGCCTTTCCCCTGGGCCTAGGCCTCGGTTGAGGCCTCCTTGGAGAGGAGGTTGCTGGCAGGGTCTGTCTCCACACTGCAAGGTGCTGGAGCTCAGAGGGCCTCGTCAGAGGGAAGGGACCAGCAAGGGGCTGGATGCCCAAGACCTCTTTGGCCCAGCAGCCTCAGGGCAGCAGGGAGAGCAAGAGGCCCAACTTGCCCCTAGGTCGGCTCTGCCCCTTCCCACACAGGCGGCCAGCCCAGCAGCTGCCTGACAGACTCTGGCTCCCCCCAGCTCTCTGCCGGTGGAGGGGGCAGGAACAGACGTGTGCATGTTGTTGTGCCTTGGCCTGGGACTGTGGATCCCCTGCCTGGCCCCCAGGCTCAGGGGCAAGGGCCCGGAGAGACCACCACCCCGAAGCGCTTTTCTCCCGGGCTTGGGAGCATTGTGCGCGCCTGGCGGGAACAGTGGGCGGGAGTGCTTGCAAACCGGCCTTTGGAGGCAGCCGGGGAGGTCTTCCAGTGGGAGAGGGCCGGTTGTGCTCAGTGGCCCCACAGGCCAGGGGCAGGACCCAGCAGGGCCCCTGCCCCTGGCCAGCCTTGCCCAGACCTTCCTGGCCTCCGGGGGTACTGCCCCACCAAGGGGCAGGCTGCGAGGACAGGGTCCAGACATGCCCGGGCGCCTCCCCTGGCTCAACCCCGCTGGTGCCTTTCCCCTGGGCCTAGTCCTCGGTTGAGGCCTCCTTGGAGAGGAGATTGCTGGCAGGGGCTGTCTCCACACTGCAAGGTGCTGGAGCTCAGAGGGCCTCGTCAGAGGGAAGGGACCAGTAAGGGGCTGGATGCCCAAGACGTCTTTGGCCCTGCAGCCTCAGGGCAGCAGGGAGAGCAAGAGGCCCAACTTGCCCCTAGGTCGGCTCTGCCCCGTCCCACACAGGCAGCCAGCCCAGCAGCAGCCTGGCAGTCTCTGGCTCCCCCGAGCTCTCTGCCGGTGTAGGGGGCAGGAACAGACGTGTGCATGTCGTTCTGCATTGGCCTGGGAGTGTGTTCCAACTGCCTGGCCCCCAGGCTCAGGGGCAAGGGCCCGGAGAGAGCACCACCCCGAAGCGCTTTTCTCCCGGGCTTGGGATCATTGTGCGTGCCTGGCGGGAACAGCGGGCGGGAGTGCTTGCAAACCGGCCTTTGGAGGCAGACGGGGAGGTCTTCCAGTGGGAGAGTGCCGGTTGTGCTCAGACGCCCCACAGGCCAGGGGCACGACCCAGCAGGGCCCCTGCCCCTCGCAGCCTTGCCCAGACCTTCCTGGCCTCCGGGGGTACTGCCCCACCAAGGGGCAGGCTGCGGGGACTGGGTCCAGACATGCCCGTGCGCCTCCACTGGCTCATCTCCGCTGGTGCCTTTCCCCTGGGCCTAGGCCTCGGTTGAGGCCTCCTTGGAGAGGAGGTTGCTGGCAGGGGCTGTCTCCACACTGCAAGGTGCTGGAGCTCAGAGGGCCTCGTCAGAGGGAAGGGACCAGCAAGGGGCTGGATGCCCAAGACCTCTTTGGCCCAGCAGCCTCAGGGCAGCAGGGAGAGCAAGAGGCCCAACTTGCCCCTAGGTCGGCTCTGCCCCTTCCCACACAGGCGGGCAGCCCAGCAGCTGCCTGACAGACTCTGGCTCCCCCCAGCTCTCTGCCGGTGCAGGGGGCAGGAACAGACGTGTGCATGTGGTTCTGCCTTGGCCTGGGACTGTGGATCCCCTGCCTGGCCCCCAGGCTCAGGGGCAGGGGCCCGGAGAGACCACCACCCCGAAGCGCTTTTCTCCGGGGTTTTGGAACATTGTGTGTGCCTGGCGGGAACAGCGAGTGGGAATGCTTGCAAACCGGCCTTTGGGGGCAGCCAGGGAGGTCCTCCATGGTCCCTGAGAGAACACCACCCCGAAGCGCTTTTCTCACGGTCTTGGGAGCATTGTGCGCGGCTGGCGGGAACAGCGGGCATGAGTGCTTGCAAACTGTCCTTTGGAGGCAGGCGGGGAGGTCTTCCAAGGGCCGGACTGATCACCACCCCAAAATGCTTTTCTCTCGGGCTTGGGAGCATTGTGCGCGGCTGTCGGGAACAACGGACATGAATGCTTGCAAACCGGCCTTTGGAGGCAGCCCGGGAGGTCTTCCAAGGGCCCGGAGAGAGCACCACCCCAAAATGCTTTTCTCCCGGGCTTGGGAGCATTGTGCGTGGCTGGCGGAAGCAGCGGGAATGAGTACTTACAAACCGGCCTTTGGAGGCAGCCGGGGAGGTCTTGAAAGTGCCCGGAGAGAGCACCACCCCGAAGCGCTTTTCTCCCGGGCTTGGGAACATTGTGCGCGGCTGGCGGGAACAGCAGGCAGGACTGCTTGCAAACTGGCCTTTGGAGGCAGCCGGGGAGGTCTTCCAAGGGCCCGGAGTGAGCACCACCCCAAAATGCTTTTCTCCCGGGCTTGGGAGCATTGTACGCGGATGGCGGGAACAGCGAGTGGGAGTGCTTGCAAACCGGCCTTTGGGGGCACCCCGGGAGGTCTTCCATGGGCACGGAGAGAACACCACCCCGAAGCGCTTTTCTCCGGGGTTTTGGAGGATTGTGCGTGGCTGGCGGGAACAGCGAGTGGGAGTGCTTGCAAACCGGCCTTTGGGGGCAGCCAGGGAGGTCCTCCATTGGCACGGAGAGAACACCACCCCGAAGCGCTTTTCTCCCGGGCTTGGGAGCATTGTGCGAGGCTGGCGGGAACAGCGGGCGGGAGTGCTTGCAAACCGGCCTTTGGAGGCAGCTTGGGAGGTCTTCCAAGGGCCCGGAGAGAGCACCATCCCGAAGCACTTTTCTCACGGAATTGGGAGCATTGTTCGCGGCTGTCGGGAACAGAGGACATGAGTGCTTGCAAACCGGCCTTTAGAGGCAGCCGGGGAGTCTTCCAAGGGCCCGGAGAGAGACCACCCCAAAATGCTTTTCTCCCGGGCTTGGGAGCATTGTGTGCGGCTGGCGGGTCAGCGGGAGGGAGTTCTCAAAAACCAGCCTTTGGAGGCAGCCGGGGAGGTCTTCCAAGGGCCAGGAGAGAGCACCACCCCGAAGCGCTTTTCTCCCGGGCTTGGGAGCATTGTGCGCGGCTGGCGGGAACAGCGGGATTGAGTGCTTGCAAACTGGCCTTTGGAGGCAGCCGGGGAGGTCTTCCAAGGGCCGGGAGAGAGCACCACCCCGAAGCGCTTTTCTCCTAGGCTTGGGAGCATTGTGCGCGGCTGGCGGGAACAGCGGGCATGAGTGCTTGCAAACCGGCCTTTGGAGACAAACGGGGAGGTCTTCCAAGGGCCCGTAGAGAGCACCACCCCGAAGCGCTTTTCTCCCGTGATTGGGAGCATTGTGTGCGGCTGGCGGGACAGCGGGAGGGAGTACTTGAAATCCAGCCTTTGGAGGCAGCCGGGGAGGTCTTCCAAGGGCCGGGAGAGAGCACCACCCTGAAGGGCTTTTCTCCTGGGCTTGGAGCATTTGCACGGATGGCGGGAACAGCGAGTGGGAGTGCTTGCAAACCGGCATTTGGGGGCAGCCCGGGAGGTCTTTCTTGGGCCCAGAGAGAACACCACCCCGAAACGCTTTTCTCCCGGGCTTGGGAGCATTGTGCGCGGGTGGCGGGAACAGCAGGCAGAAGTGCTTGCAAACCGGCCTTGGAGGCAGCCGGGGAGGTCTTCCAAAGCCCGGAGTGAGCACCACCCCAAAATGCTTTTCTCCCGGGCTTGGGAGCATTGTGCGCAGCTGGCGTGAACAGCGGGATTGAGTGCTTGCAAACCAGCCTTTGGAGGCAGCCGGGGAGGTCTTCCAGCGGGAGAGTGCCAGTTGTACTCAGAGGCCCCACAGGCCAGGGGCAGGACCCAGCAGTGTCCCTGCCTCTGGCAGCCTTGCCCAGACCTTCCTGGCCTCCGGGGGTACAACCCCACCAAGGGGCAGGCTGCGGGGCCTGGGTCCAGACATGCCCGGGCGCCTCCCCAGGCTCATCCCCGCTGGTGCCTTTCCCCTGGGCCTAGGCCTCGGTTGAGGCCTCCTTGGAGAGGAGGTTGCCGGCAGGGGCTGTCTGCACACTGCAAGGTGCTGGAGCTCAGAGGGCCTCGTCAGAGGGAAAGGACCAGCAAAGGGCTGGATGCCCAAGACCTCTTTGACCCAGCAGCCTCAAGGCAGCAGGGAGAGCAAGAGGCCCAACTTGCCCCTAGGTCGGCTCTACCCCGTCCCACACAGGCAGCCAGCCCAGCAGCAGCCTGGCAGTCTCTGGCTCCCCCGAACTCTCTGCCGGTGTAGGGGGCAGGAACAGACGTGTGCATGTCGTTCTGCCTTGGCCTGGGAGTGTGTTCCCCCTGCCTGTCCCCCAGGCTCAGGGGCAAGGGCCCGGAGAGAGCACCACCCCGAAGCGCTTTTCTCCCGGGCTTGGGAGCATTGTGCGTGCCTGGCGGGAACAGCGGGCGGGAGTGCTTGCAAACCGGCCTTTGGAGGCAGCCGGGGAGGTCTTCCAGCGGGAGAGTGCCGGTTGTGCTCAGACGCCCCACAGGCCAGGGGCAGGACCCAGCAGTGTCCCTGCCTCTGGCAGCCTTGCCCAGACCTTCCTGGCCTCCGGGGGTACAACCCCACCAAGGGGCAGGCTGCGGGGCCTGGGTCCAGACATGCCCGGGCGCCTCCCCAGGCTCATCCCCGCTGGTGCCTTTCCCCTGGGCCTAGGCCTCGGTTGAGGCCTCCTTGGAGAGGAGGTTGCTGGCAGGGGCTGTCTCCACACTGCAAGGTGCTGGAGCTCAGAGGGCCTCGTCAGAGGGAAGGGACCAGCAAGGGGCTGGATGCCCAAGACCTCTTTGGCCCAGCAGCCTCAGGGCAGCAGGGAGAGGAAGAGGCCCAACTTGCCCCTAGGTCGGCTCTGCCCCTTCCCACACAGGCGGCCAGCCCAGCAGCTGCCTGACAGACTCTGGCTCCCCCGAGCTCTCTGCCGGTGCAGGGGTCAGGAACAGACGTGTGCATGTGGTTCTGCGTTGGTCTGGGAGTGTGGACCCACTGCCTCGCCCCCAGGCTCATGGGCAAGGGCCCGGAGAGAGCACCACCCCGAAGCGCTTTTCTCCCGGGCTTGGGAGAATTGTGCGTGCCTGGCGGGAAGAGCGGGCGGGAGTGTTGGCAAACCGGCCTTTGGAGGCAGCCGGGGAAGTCTTCCAGTGGGAGAGGGCCGGTTGTGCTCAGAGGCCCCACAGGCCAGGGGCAGGACCCAGCAGGGCCCCTGCCCGTGGCCAGCCTTGCCCAGACCTTCCTGGCTTCCGGGGGTACTGCCCCACCAAGGGGCAGGCTGCGGGGACTGTGTCCAGACATGCCCGGGCGCCTCCCCAGGCTCATCCCCGCTGGTGCCTTTCCCCTGGGCCTAGGCCTCGGTTGAGGCCTCCTTGGAGAGGAGGTTGCTGGCAGGGGCTGTCTCCACACTGCAAGGTGCTGGAGCTCAGAGGGCCTCGTCAGAGGGAAGGGACAAGCAAGGGGCTGGATGCCCAAGATCTCTTTGGCCCAGCAGCCTCATGGCAGCAGGAAGAGCAAGAGGCCCAACTTGCCCCTAGGTCGGCTCTGCCCCTTCCCACACAGGCGGCCAGCCCAGCAGCTGCCTGACAGACTTTGGCTCCCCCGAGCTCTCTGCCGGTGCATGGGGCAGGAACAGACGTGTGCATGTCGTTCTGCCTTGGCCTGGGAGTGTGGACACCCTGCCTGGCCCCCAGGCTCAGGGGAAAGGGCCCGGAGAGAGCACCACCCCGAGGCGATTTTCTCCCGGGCTTGGGAGCGTTGTGCGCCCTTGGTTGGAACAGTGGGCGGGAGTGCTTGCAAACCGGCCTTTGGAGGCAGCCGGGGACGTCTTCCAGTGGAGAGGGCCGGTTGTGCTCAGAGGCCCCACAGGCCAGGGGCAGGACCCAGCAGGTCCCCTGCCCCTGGCCAGCCTTTCCCAGACCTTCCTCGCCTCCGGGGGTACTGCCCCACCAAGGGGCAGGCTGCGGGGACTGGGTCCATACATGCCCGGGCGCCTCCCCAGGCTCATCCCCGCTGGTGCTTTTCCCCTGTGCCTAGGCCTCGGTTTAGGCCTCCTTGGAGAGGAGGTTGCTGGCAGGGGCTGTCTCCACACTGCAAGGTGCTGGAGCTTAGAGGGCCTCGTCAGAGGGAAGGGACCAGCAAGGGGTTGGATGCCCAAGACCTCTTTGGCCCAGCAGCCTCAGGGCAGCAGGGAGGGCAAGAGGCCCAACTTGCCCCTAGGTCGGCTCTGCCACTTCCCACACAGGCGGCCAGCCCAGCAGCTGCCTGACAGACTCTGGCTCCCCCGAGCTCTCTGCCGGTGCAGGGGGCAGCAACAGACGTGTGCATGTGGTTCTGACTTGGCCTGGGAGTGTGGACACCGTGCCTTGCCCCCAGGCTCAGGGGCAAGGGCCCGGAGAGAGCCCCACCCTGAAGCGCTTTTCTCCCGGGCTTGGGAGCATTGTGCACGCCTGCTGGGAACAGTGGGCGGGAGCGCTTGCAAACCGGCCTTTGGAGGCAGCCGGGGAGGTCTTCCAGTGGGAGAGGGCGGGTTGTGCTCAGAGGCCCCACAGGCCAGGGGCAGGACGCAGCAGGGCCCCTGCCCCTGGCCAGCCTTGCCCAGACCTTCCTGGCCTCCGGGGGTACTGCCCCACCAAGGGGCAGGCTGCGGGGACTGGGTCCAGACATGCTCGGGCGCCTCCCCTGGCTCATCCCCGCTGGTGCCTTTCCCCTGGACCTAGGCCTCGGTTGAGGCCTCCTTGGAGAGGAGGTTGCTGGCAGGGGCTGTCTCCACACTGCAAGGTGCTGGAGCTCAGAGGGCCTCGTCAGAGGGAAGGGACCAGTAAGGGGCTGGATGCCCAAGACGTCTTTGGCCCAGCAGCCTCAGGGCAGCAGGGAGAGCAAGAGGCCCAACTTGCCCCTCGGTCGGCTCTGCCCCTTCCCACACAGGCGGCCAACGCAGCAGCTGCCTGCCAGACTCTGGCTCCCCCAAGCTCTCTGCCGGTGCAGGGGACAGGAACAGACGTGGGCATGTGGTTCTGCCTTGGCCTGGGAGTGTGTTCCCCGTGCCTTGCCCCCAGGCTCAGGGGCAAGGGCCCGGAGAGAGAACCACCCCAATGCGCTTTTCTCCCGGGCTTGGGAGCATTGTGCGAGCCTGGCGTGAACAGCGGGCGGGAGTGTTAGCAAACAGGACTTTGGAGGCAGCCGGGGAGGTCTTCCAGTGGGAGAGGGCCGGTTGTGCTCAGAGGCCCCACAGGCCAGGGGCAGGACCCAGCAGGGCCCCTGACCCTGGCCAGCCTTGCCCAGACCTTCCTGGCCTCCGGGGGTACTGCCCCACCAAGGGGCAGGCTGCGGGGACTGGGTCCAGACATGCCTGGGCGCCTCCCCAGGCTCATCCCCGCTGGTGCCTTTCCCCTGGGCATAGGCCTCGGTTGATGCCTCCTTGGAGAGGAGGTTGCTGGCAGGGGCTGTCTCCACACTGCAAGGTGCTGGAGCTCAGAGGGCCTCGTCAGCGGGAAGGGACCAGCAAGGGGCTGGATGCCCAAGACCTCTTTGGCCCAGCAGCCTCAGGGCAGCAGGGAGAGCAAGAGGCCCAACTTGCCCCTAGGTCGGCTCTGCCCCTTCCCACACAGGCAGCCAACCCAGCAGCTGCCTGATAGACTCTGGCTCCCCCGAGCTCTCTGCCGGTTCAGGGGTCAGGAACAGACGTGTGCATGTGGTTCTGCCTTGGTCTGGGAGTGTGGACCCACTGCCTGGACCCCAGGCTCAGGGGCAAGGGCCCGGAGAGAGCAACACCCCGAAGCGCTTTTCTCCTGGCCTTGGGATCGTTGTGCGTGCCTGGCGGGAACAGCGGGCGGGAGTGTTGGCATACCCGCCTTTGAAGGCAGCCGGGGAGGTCTTCCAGTGGGAGAGGGCCGGTTGTGCTCAGAGGCCCCACAGGCCAGGGGCAGGACCCAGCAGGGACCCTGCCCCTGGCCAGCCTTGCCCAGACCTTCCTGGCCTCCGGGGGTACTGCCCCACCAAGGGGCAGGCTGCGGGGACTGGGTCCAGACATGCCCGGGCCCCTCCACTGGCTCATCCCCGCTGGTGCCTTTCCCCTGGGCCTAGGCCTCGGTTGAGGCCTCCTTGGAGAGGAGGTTGCTGGCAGGGTCTGTCTCCACACTGCAAGGTGCTGGAGCTCAGAGGGCCTCGTCAGAGGGAAGGGACCAGCAAGGGGCTGGATGCCCAAGACCTCTTTGGCCCAGCAGCCTCAGGGCAGCAGGGAGAGCAAGAGGCCCAACTTGCCCCTAGGTCGGCTCTGCCCCTTCCCACACAGGCGGCCAGCCCAGCAGCTGCCTGACAGACTCTGGCTCCCCCCAGCTCTCTGCCGGTGGAGGGGGCAGGAACAGACGTGTGCATGTTGTTGTGCCTTCGCCTGGGACTGTGGATCCCCTGCCTGGCCCCCAGGCTCAGGGGCAAGGGCCCGGAGAGACCACCACCCCGAAGCGCTTTTCTCCCGGGCTTGGGAGCATTGTGCGCGCCTGGCGGGAACAGTGGGCGGGAGTGCTTGCAAACCGGCCTTTGGAGGCAGCCGGGGAGGTCTTCCAGTGGGAGAGGGCCGGTTGTGCTCAGAGGCCCCACAGGCCAGGGGCAGGACCCAGCAGGGCCCCTGCCCCTGGCCAGCCTTGCCCAGACCTTCCTGGCCTCCGGGGGTACTGCCCCACCAAGGGGCAGGCTGCGAGGACAGGGTCCAGACATGCCCGGGCGCCTCCCCTGGCTCAACCCCGCTGGTGCCTTTCCCCTGGGCCTAGTCCTCGGTTGAGGCCTCCTTGGAGAGGAGATTGCTGGCAGGGGCTGTCTCCACACTGCAAGGTGCTGGAGCTCAGAGGGCCTCGTCAGAGGGAAGGGACCAGTAAGGGGCTGGATGCCCAAGACGTCTTTGGCCCTGCAGCCTCAGGGCAGCAGGGAGAGCAAGAGGCCCAACTTGCCCCTAGGTCGGCTCTGCCCCGTCCCACACAGGCAGCCAGCCCAGCAGCAGCCTGGCAGTCTCTGGCTCCCCCGAGCTCTCTGCCGGTGTAGGGGGCAGGAACAGACGTGTGCATGTCGTTCTGCATTGGCCTGGGAGTGTGTTCCAACTGCCTGGCCCCCAGGCTCAGGGGCAAGGGCCCGGAGAGAGCACCACCCCGAAGCGCTTTTCTCCCGGGCTTGGGATCATTGTGCGTGCCTGGCGGGAACAGCGGGCGGGAGTGCTTGCAAACCGGCCTTTGGAGGCAGACGGGGAGGTCTTCCAGTGGGAGAGTGCCGGTTGTGCTCAGACGCCCCACAGGCCAGGGGCACGACCCAGCAGGGCCCCTGCCCCTCGCAGCCTTGCCCAGACCTTCCTGGCCTCCGGGGGTACTGCCCCACCAAGGGGCAGGCTGCGGGGACTGGGTCCAGACATGCCCGTGCGCCTCCACTGGCTCATCTCCGCTGGTGCCTTTCCCCTGGGCCTAGGCCTCGGTTGAGGCCTCCTTGGAGAGGAGGTTGCTGGCAGGGGCTGTCTCCACACTGCAAGGTGCTGGAGCTCAGAGGGCCTCGTCAGAGGGAAGGGACCAGCAAGGGGCTGGATGCCCAAGACCTCTTTCGCCCAGCAGCCTCAGGGCAGCAGGGAGAGCAAGAGGCCCAACTTGCCCCTAGGTCGGCTCTGCCCCTTCCCACACAGGCGGGCAGCCCAGCAGCTGCCTGACAGACTCTGGCTCCCCCCAGCTCTCTGCCGGTGCAGGGGGCAGGAACAGACGTGTGCATGTGGTTCTGCCTTGGCCTGGGACTGTGGATCCCCTGCCTGGCCCCCAGGCTCAGGGGCAGGGGCCCGGAGAGACCACCACCCCGAAGCGCTTTTCTCCGGGGTTTTGGAACATTGTGTGTGCCTGGCGGGAACAGCGAGTGGGAATGCTTGCAAACCGGCCTTTGGGGGCAGCCAGGGAGGTCCTCCATGGTCCCTGAGAGAACACCACCCCGAAGCGCTTTTCTCACGGTCTTGGGAGCATTGTGCGCGGCTGGCGGGAACAGCGGGCATGAGTGCTTGCAAACTGTCCTTTGGAGGCAGGCGGGGAGGTCTTCCAAGGGCCGGACTGATCACCACCCCAAAATGCTTTTCTCTCGGGCTTGGGAGCATTGTGCGCGGCTGTCGGGAACAACGGACATGAATGCTTGCAAACCGGCCTTTGGAGGCAGCCCGGGAGGTCTTCCAAGGGCCCGGAGAGAGCACCACCCCAAAATGCTTTTCTCCCGGGCTTGGGAGCATTGTGCGTGGCTGGCGGAAGCAGCGGGAATGAGTACTTACAAACCGGCCTTTGGAGGCAGCCGGGGAGGTCTTGAAAGTGCCCGGAGAGAGCACCACCCCGAAGCGCTTTTCTCCCGGGCTTGGGAACATTGTGCGCGGCTGGCGGGAACAGCAGGCAGGACTGCTTGCAAACTGGCCTTTGGAGGCAGCCGGGGAGGTCTTCCAAGGGCCCGGAGTGAGCACCACCCCAAAATGCTTTTCTCCCGGGCTTGGGAGCATTGTACGCGGATGGCGGGAACAGCGAGTGGGAGTGCTTGCAAACCGGCCTTTGGGGGCACCCCGGGAGGTCTTCCATGGGCACGGAGAGAACACCACCCCGAAGCGCTTTTCTCCGGGGTTTTGGAGGATTGTGCGTGGCTGGCGGGAACAGCGAGTGGGAGTGCTTGCAAACCGGCCTTTGGGGGCAGCCAGGGAGGTCCTCCATTGGCACGGAGAGAACACCACCCCGAAGCGCTTTTCTCCCGGGCTTGGGAGCATTGTGCGAGGCTGGCGGGAACAGCGGGCGGGAGTGCTTGCAAACCGGCCTTTGGAGGCAGCTTGGGAGGTCTTCCAAGGGCCCGGAGAGAGCACCATCCCGAAGCACTTTTCTCACGGAATTGGGAGCATTGTTCGCGGCTGTCGGGAACAGAGGACATGAGTGCTTGCAAACCGGCCTTTAGAGGCAGCCGGGGAGTCTTCCAAGGGCCCGGAGAGAGACCACCCCAAAATGCTTTTCTCCCGGGCTTGGGAGCATTGTGTGCGGCTGGCGGGTCAGCGGGAGGGAGTTCTCAAAAACCAGCCTTTGGAGGCAGCCGGGGAGGTCTTCCAAGGGCCAGGAGAGAGCACCACCCCGAAGCGCTTTTCTCCCGGGCTTGGGAGCATTGTGCGCGGCTGGCGGGAACAGCGGGATTGAGTGCTTGCAAACTGGCCTTTGGAGGCAGCCGGGGAGGTCTTCCAAGGGCCGGGAGAGAGCACCACCCCGAAGCGCTTTTCTCCTAGGCTTGGGAGCATTGTGCGCGGCTGGCGGGAACAGCGGGCATGAGTGCTTGCAAACCGGCCTTTGGAGACAAACGGGGAGGTCTTCCAAGGGCCCGTAGAGAGCACCACCCCGAAGCGCTTTTCTCCCGTGATTGGGAGCATTGTGTGCAGCTGGCGGGACAGCGGGAGGGAGTACTTGAAATCCAGCCTTTGGAGGCAGCCGGGGAGGTCTTCCAAGGGCCGGGAGAGAGCACCACCCTGAAGGGCTTTTCTCCTGGGCTTGGAGCATTTGCACGGATGGTGGGAACAGCGAGTGGGAGTGCTTGCAAAAAGGCATTTGGGGGCAGCCCGGGAGGTCTTTCTTGGGCCCAGAGAGAACACCACCCCGAAACGCTTTTCTCCCGGGCTTGGGAGCATTGTGCGCGGGTGGCGGGAACAGCAGGCAGAAGTGCTTGCAAACCGGCCTTGGAGGCAGCCGGGGAGGTCTTCCAAAGCCCGGAGTGAGCACCACCCCAAAATGCTTTTCTCCCGGGCTTGGGAGCATTGTGCGCAGCTGGCGTGAACAGCGGGATTGAGTGCTTGCAAACCAGCCTTTGGAGGCAGCCGGGGAGGTCTTCCAGCGGGAGAGTGCCAGTTGTTCTCAGAGGCCCCACAGGCCAGGGGCAGGACCCAGCAGTGTCCCTGCCTCTGGCAGCCTTGCCCAGACCTTCCTGGCCTCCGGGGGTACTACCCCACCAAGGGGCAGGCTGCGGGGCCTGGGTCCAGACATGCCCGGGCGCCTCCCCAGGCTCATCCCCGCTGGTGCCTTTCCCCTGGGCCTAGGCCTCGGTTGAGGCCTCCTTGGAGAGGAGGTTGCCGGCAGGGGCTGTCTGCACACTGCAAGGTGCTGGAGCTCAGAGGGCCTCGTCAGAGGGAAAGGACCAGCAAAGGGCTGGATGCCCAAGACCTCTTTGACCCAGCAGCCTCAGGGCAGCAGGGAGAGCAAGAGGCCCAACTTGCCCCTAGGTCGGCTCTACCCCGTCCCACACAGGCAGCCAGCCCAGCAGCAGCCTGGCAGTCTCTGGCTCCCCCGAACTCTCTGCCGGTGTAGGGGGCAGGAACAGACGTGTGCATGTCGTTCTGCCTTGGCCTGGGAGTGTGTTCCCCCTGCCTGTCCCCCAGGCTCAGGGGCAAGGGCCCGGAGAGAGCACCACCCCGAAGCGCTTTTCTCCCGGGCTTGGGAGCATTGTGCGTGCCTGGCGGGAACAGCGGGCGGGAGTGCTTGCAAACCGGCCTTTGGAGGCAGCCGGGGAGGTCTTCCAGCGGGAGAGTGCCGGTTGTGCTCAGACGCCCCACAGGCCAGGGGCAGGACCCAGCAGGTCCCCTGCCCCTGGCAGCCTTGCCCAGACCCTCCTGGCCTCCGGGGGTACTGCCCCACCAAGGGGCAGGCTGCGGGGACTGGGTCCAGACATGGCCGGGCGCCTCCCCAGGCTCATCCCCGCTGGTGCCTTTCCCCTGGGCCTAGGCCTCAGTTGAGGCCTCCTTGGAGAGGAGGTTGCTGGCAGGGGCTGTCTCCACACTGCAAGGTGCTGGACCTCAGAGGGCCTCGTCAGAGGGAAGGGACCAGCAAGGGGCTGGATGCCCAAGACCTCTTTGGCCCAGCAGCCTCAGGGCAGCAGGGAGAGGAAGAGGCCCAACTTGCCCCTAGGTCGGCTCTGCCCCTTCCCACACAGGCGGCCAGCCCAGCAGCTGCCTGACAGACTCTGGCTCCCCCGAGCTCTCTGCCGGTGCAGGGGTCAGGAACAGACGTGTGCATGTGGTTCTGCGTTGGTCTGGGAGTGTGGACCCACTGCCTCGCCCCCACGCTCAGGGGCAAGGGCCCGGAGAGAGCACCACCCCGAAGCGCTTTTCTCCCGGGCTTGGGAGAATTGTGCGTGCCTGGCGGGAACAGCGGGCGGGAGTGTTGGCAAACCGGCCTTTGGAGGCAGCCGGGGAAGTCTTCCAGTGGGAGAGGGCCGGTTGTGCTCAGAGGCCCCACAGGCCAGGGGCAGGACCCAGCAGGGCCCCTGCCCCTGGCCAGCCTTGCCCAGACCTTCCTGGCTTCCGGGGGTACTGCCCCACCAAGGGGCAGGCTGCGGGGACTGGGTCCAGACATGCCCGGGCGCCTCCCCAGGCTCATCCCCGCTGGTGCCTTTCCCCTGTGCCTAGGCCTCGGTTGAGGCCTCCTTGGAGAGGAGGTTGCTGGCAGGGGCTGTCTCCACACTGCAAGGTGCTGGAGCTCAGAAGGCCTCGTCAGAGGGAAGGGACCAGTAAGGGGCTGGATGCCCAAGACGTCTTTGGCCCAGCAGCCTCAGGGCAGCAGGGAGAGCAAGAGGCCCAACTTGCCCCTAGGTCGGCTCTGCCCCTTCCCACACAGGCGGCCAACCCAGCAGCTGCCTGCCAGACTCTGGCTCCCCCAAGCTCTCTGCCGGTGCAGGGGACAGGAACAGACGTGGGCATGTGGTTCTGCCTTGGCCAGGGAGTGTGTTCCCCGTGCCTTGCCCCCAGGCTCAGGGGCAAGAGCCCGGAGAGAGAACCACCCCAATGCGCTTTTCTCCCGGGCTTGGGAGCATTGTGCGAGCCTGGCGTGAACAGCGGGCGGGAGTGTTAGCAAACAGGACTTTGGAGGCAGCCGGGGAGGTCTTCCAGTGGGAGAGGGCCGGTTGTGCTCAGAGGCCCCACAGGCCAGGGGCAGGACCCAGCAGGGCCCCTGACCCTGGCCAGCCTTGCCCAGACCTTCCTGGCCTCCGGGGGAACTGCCCCACCAAGGGGCAGGCTGCGGGGACTGGGTCCAGACATGCCCGTGCGCCTCCACTGGCTCATCTCCGCTGGTGCCTTTCCCCTGGGCCTAGGCCTCGGTTGAGGCCTCCTTGGAGAGGAGGTTGCTGGCAGGGGCTGTCTCCACACTGCAAGGTGCTGGAGCTCAGAGGGCCTCGTCAGAGGGAAGGGACCAGCAAGGGGCTGGATGCCCAAGACGTCTTTGGCCCTGCAACCTCAGGGCAGCAGGGAGAGCAAGAGGCCCACCTTGCCCCTAGGTCGGCTCTGCCCCGTCCCACACAGGCAGCCAGCCCAGCAGCAGCCTGGCAGTCTCTGGCTCCCCCGAGCTCTCTGCCGGTGTAGGGGGCAGGAACAGACGTGTGCATGTCGTTCTGCATTGGCCTGGGAGTGTGTTCCAACTGCCTGGCCCCCAGGCTCAGGGGCAAGGGCCCGGAGAGAGCACCACCCCGAAGCGCTTTTCTCCCGGGCTTGGGAGCATTGTGCGTGCCTGGCGGGAACAGCGGGCGGGAGTGCTTGCAAACCGGCCTTTGGAGGCAGACGGGGAGGTCTTCCAGTGGGAGAGTGCCGGTTGTGCTCAGACGCCCCACAGGCCAGGGGCACGACCCAGCAGGGCCCCTGCCCCTCGCAGCCTTGCCCAGACCTTCCTGGCCTCCGGGGGTACTGCCCCACCAAGGGGCAGGCTGCGGGGACTGGGTCCAGACATGCCCGTGCGCCTCCCCTGGCTCATCTCCGCTGGTGCCTTTCCCCTGGGCCTAGGCCTCGGTTGAGGCCTCCTTGGAGAGGAGGTTGCTGGCAGGGGCTGTCTCCACACTGCAAGGTGCTGGAGCTCAGAGGGCCTCGTCAGAGGGAAGGGACCAGCAAGGGGCTGGATGCCCAAGACCTCTTTCGCCCAGCAGCCTCAGGGCAGCAGGGAGAGCAAGAGGCCCAACTTGCCCCTAGGTCGGCTCTGCCCCTTCCCACACAGGCGGGCAGCCCAGCAGCTGCCTGACAGACTCTGGCTCCCCCCAGCTCTCTGCCGGTGCAGGGGGCAGGAACAGACGTGTGCATGTGGTTCTGCCTTGGCCTGGGACTGTGGATCCCCTGCCTGGCCCCCAGGCTCAGGGGCAGGGGCCCGGAGAGACCACCACCCCGAAGCGCTTTTCTCCGGGGTTTTGGAACATTGTGTGTGCCTGGCGGGAACAGCGAGTGGGAATGCTTGCAAACCGGCCTTTGGGGGCAGCCGGGGAGGTCCTCCATGGTCCCTGAGAGAACACCACCCCGAAGCGCTTTTCTCACGGTCTTGGGAGCATTGTGCGCGGCTGGCGGGAACAGCGGGCATGAGTGCTTGCAAACTGTCCTTTGGAGGCAGGCGGGGAGGTCTTCCAAGGGCCGGACTGATCACCACCCCAAAATGCTTTTCTCTCGGGCTTGGGAGCATTGTGCGCGGCTGTCGGGAACAACGGACATGAATGCTTGCAAACCGGCCTTTGGAGGCAGCCCGGGAGGTCTTCCAAGGGCCCGGAGAGAGCACCACCCCAAAATGCTTTTCTCCCGGGCTTGGGAGCATTGTGCGTGGCTGGCGGAAGCAGCGGGAATGAGTACTTACAAACCGGCCTTTGGAGGCAGCCGGGGAGGTCTTGAAAGTGCCCGGAGAGAGCACCACCCCGAAGCGCTTTTCTCCCGGGCTTGGGAACATTGTGCGCGGCTGGCGGGAACAGCAGGCAGGACTGCTTGCAAACTGGCCTTTGGAGGCAGCCGGGGAGGTCTTCCAAGGGCCCGGAGTGAGCACCACCCCAAAATGCTTTTCTCCCGGGCTTGGGAGCATTGTGCGCGGATGGCGGGAACAGCGAGTGGGAGTGCTTGCAAACCGGCCTTTGGGGGCACCCCGGGAGGTCTTCCATGGGCACGGAGAGAACACCACCCCGAAGCGCTTTTCTCCGGGGTTTTGGAGGATTGTGCGTGGCTGGCGGGAACAGCGAGTGGGAGTGCTTGCAAACCGGCCTTTGGGGGCAGCCAGGGAGGTCCTCCATTGGCACGGAGAGAACACCACCCCGAAGCGCTTTTCTCCCGGTCTTGGGAGCATTGTGCGAGGCTGGCGGGAACAGCGGGCGGGAGTGCTTGCAAACCGGCCTTTGGAGGCAGCTTGGGAGGTCTTCCAAGGGCCCGGAGAGAGCACCATCCCGAAGCACTTTTCTCACGGAATTGGGAGCATTGTTCGCGGCTGTCGGGAACAGAGGACATGAGTGCTTGCAAACCGGCCTTTAGAGGCAGCCGGGGAGTCTTCCAAGGGCCCGGAGAGAGACCACCCCAAAATGCTTTTCTCCCGGGCTTGGGAGCATTGTGTGCGGCTGGCGGGTCAGCGGGAGGGAGTTCTCAAAAACCAGCCTTTGGAGGCAGCCGGGGAGGTCTTCCAAGGGCCAGGAGAGAGCACCACCCCAAAGCGCTTTTCTCCCGGGCTTGGGAGCATTGTGCGCGGCTGGCGGGAACAGCGGGATTGAGTGCTTGCAAACTGGCCTTTGGAGGCAGCCGGGGAGGTCTTCCAAGGGCCGGGAGAGAGCACCACCCCGAAGCGCTTTTCTCCTAGGCTTGGGAGCATTGTGCGCGGCTGGCGGGAACAGCGGGCATGAGTGCTTGCAAACCGGCCTTTGGAGACAAACGGGGAGGTCTTCCAAGGGCCCGTAGAGAGCACCACCCCGAAGCGCTTTTCTCCCGTGATTGGGAGCATTGTGTGCAGCTGGCGGGACAGCGGGAGGGAGTACTTGAAATCCAGCCTTTGGAGGCAGCCGGGGAGGTCTTCCAAGGGCCGGGAGAGAGCACCACCCTGAAGGGCTTTTCTCCTGGGCTTGGAGCATTTGCACGGATGGTGGGAACAGCGAGTGGGAGTGCTTGCAAAAAGGCATTTGGGGGCAGCCCGGGAGGTCTTTCTTGGGCCCAGAGAGAACACCACCCCGAAACGCTTTTCTCCCGGGCTTGGGAGCATTGTGCGCGGGTGGCGGGAACAGCAGGCAGAAGTGCTTGCAAACCGGCCTTGGAGGCAGCCGGGGAGGTCTTCCAAAGCCCGGAGTGAGCACCACCCCAAAATGCTTTTCTCCCGGGCTTGGGAGCATTGTGCGCAGCTGGCGTGAACAGCTGGATTGAGTGCTTGCAAACCAGCCTTTGGAGGCAGCCGGGGAGGTCTTCCAGCGGGAGAGTGCCAGTTGTTCTCAGAGGCCCCACAGGCCAGGGGCAGGACCCAGCAGTGTCCCTGCCTCTGGCAGCCTTGCCCAGACCTTCCTGGCCTCCGGGGGTACTACCCCACCAAGGGGCAGGCTGCGGGGCCTGGGTCCAGACATGCCCGGGCGCCTCCCCAGGCTCATCCCCGCTGGTGCCTTTCCCCTGGGCCTAGGCCTCGGTTGAGGCCTCCTTGGAGAGGAGGTTGCCGGCAGGGGCTGTCTGCACACTGCAAGGTGCTGGAGCTCAGAGGGCCTCGTCAGAGGGAAAGGACCAGCAAAGGGCTGGATGCCCAAGACCTCTTTGACCCAGCAGCCTCAGGGCAGCAGGGAGAGCAAGAGGCCCAACTTGCCCCTAGGTCGGCTCTACCCCGTCCCAAACAGGCAGCCAGCCCAGCAGCAGCCTGGCAGTCTCTGGCTCCCCCGAACTCTCTGCCGGTGTAGGGGGCAGGAACAGACGTGTGCATGTCGTTCTGCCTTGGCCTGGGAGTGTGTTCCCCCTGCCTGTCCCCCAGGCTC
Source organism: Dama dama (assembly GCF_033118175.1). Lineage (NCBI taxonomy): Eukaryota > Metazoa > Chordata > Mammalia > Artiodactyla > Cervidae > Dama > Dama dama. The sequence continues at coordinate 13,717 of NW_026871032.1, read as the reverse complement.
AGGGGCAAGGGCCCGGAGAGAGCACCACCCCGAAGCGCTTTTCTCCCGGGCTTGGGAGCATTGTGCGTGCCTGGCGGGAACAGCGGGCGGGAGTGCTTGCAAACCGGCCTTTGGAGGCAGCCGGGGAGGTCTTCCAGCGGGAGAGTGCCGGTTGTGCTCAGACGCCCCACAGGCCAGGGGCAGGACCCAGCAGGTCCCCTGCCACTGGCAGCCTTGCCCAGACCCTCCTGGCCTCCGGGGGTACTGCCCCACCAAGGGGCAGGCTGCGGGGACTGGGTCCAGACATGGCCGGGCGCCTCCCCAGGCTCATCCCCGCTGGTGCCTTTCCCCTGGGCCTAGGCCTCAGTTGAGGCCTCCTTGGAGAGGAGGTTGCTGGCAGGGGCTGTCTCCACACTGCAAGGTGCTGGACCTCAGAGGGCCTCGTCAGAGGGAAGGGACCAGCAAGGGGCTGGATGCCCAAGACCTCTTTGGCCCAGCAGCCTCAGGGCAGCAGGGAGAGGAAGAGGCCCAACTTGCCCCTAGGTCGGCTCTGCCCCTTCCCACACAGGCGGCCAGCCCAGCAGCTGCCTGACAGACTCTGGCTCCCCCGAGCTCTCTGCCGGTGCAGGGGACAGGAACAGACGTGTGCATGTGGTTCTGCCTTGGTCTGGGAGTGTGGACCCACTGCCTCGCAACCACGCTCAGGGGCAAGGGCCCGGAGAGAGCACCACCCCGAAGCGCTTTTCTCCCGGGCTTGGGAGAATTGTGCGTGCCTGGCGGGAACAGCGGGCGGGAGTGTTGGCAAACCGGCCTTTGGAGGCAGCCGGGGAAGTCTTCCAGTGGGAGAGGGCCGGTTGTGCTCAGAGGCCCCACAGGCCAGGGGCAGGACCCAGCAGGGCCCCTGCCCCTGGCCAGCCTTGCCCAGACCTTCCTGGCTTCCGGGGGTACTGCCCCACCAAGGGGCAGGCTGCGGGGACTGGGTCCAGACATGCCCGGGCGCCTCACCAGGCTCATCCCCGCTGGTGCCTTTCCCCTGGGCCTAGGCCTCGGTTGAGGCCTCCTTGGAGAGGAGGTTGCTGGCAGGGGCTGTCTCCACACTGCAAGGTGCTGGAGCTCAGAGGGCCTCGTCAGAGGGAAGGGACAAGCAAGGGGCTGGATGCCCAAGATCTCTTTGGCCCAGCAGCCTCAGGGCAGCAGGGAGAGCAAGAGGCCCAACTTGCCCCTAGGTCGGCTCTGCCCCTTCCCACAGAGGCGGCCAGCCCAGCAGCTGCCTGACAGACTTTGGCTCCCCCGAGCTCTCTGCCGGTGCATGGGGCAGGAACAGACGTGTGCATGTGGTTCTGCCTTGGCCTGGGAGTGTGGACACCCTGCCTGGCCCCCAGGCTCAGGGGAAAGGGCCCGGAGAGAGCACCACCCCGAGGCGATTTTCTCCCGGGCTTGGGAGCGTTGTGCGCCCTTGGTTGGAACAGTGGGCGGGAGTGCTTGCAAACCGGCCTTTGGAGGCAGCAGGGGACGTCTTCCAGTGGGAGAGGGCCGGTTGTGCTCAGAGGCCCCACAGGCCAGGGGCAGGACCCAGCAGGTCCCCTGCCCCTGGCCAGCCTTTCCCAGACCTTCCTCGCCTCCGGGGGTACTGCCCCACCAAGGGGCAGGCTGCGGGAACTGGGTCCATACATGCCCGGGCGCCTCCCCAGGCTCATCCCCGCTGGTGCCTTTCCCCTGTGCCTAGGCCTCGGTTGAGGCCTCCTTGGAGAGGAGGTTGCTGGCAGGGGCTGTCTCCACACTGCAAGGTGCTGGAGCTCAGAAGGCCTCGTCAGAGGGAAGGGACCAGTAAGGGGCTGGATGCCCAAGACGTCTTTGGCCCAGCAGCCTCAGGGCAGCAGGGAGAGCAAGAGGCCCAACTTGCCCCTAGGTCGGCTCTGCCCCTTCCCACACAGGCGGCCAACCCAGCAGCTGCCTGCCAGACTCTGGCTCCCCCAAGCTCTCTGCCGGTGCAGGGGACAGGAACAGACGTGGGCATGTGGTTCTGCCTTGGCCAGGGAGTGTGTTCCCCCTGCCTGGCCCCCAGGCTCAGGGGCAAGGGCCCGGTGAGAGCACCACCCCGAAGCGCTTTTCTCCCGGGCTTGGGAGCAGTGTGCGAGCCTGGCGTGAACAGCGTGCGGGAGTGTTTGCAAACAGGACTTTGGAGGCAGCCGTGGAGGTCTTCCAGTGGGAGAGGGCCGGTTGTGCTCAGAGGCCTCACAGGCCAGGGGCAGGACCCAGCAGGTCCCCTGCCCCTGGCCAGCCTTGCCCAGACCTTCCTGGCCTCCGGGGATACTGCCCCACCAAGGGGCAGGCTGCGGGGACTGGGTCCCGACATGCCTGGGCGCCTCCCCAGGCTCATCCCCGCTGGTGCCTTTCCCCTGGGCATAGGCCTCGGTTGATGCCTCCTTGGAGAGGAGGTTGCTGGCAGGGGCTGTCTCCACACTGCAAGGTGCTGGAGCTCAGAGGGCCTCGTCAGCGGGAAGGGACCAGCAAGGGGCTGGATGCCCAAGACCTCTTTGGCCCAGCAGCCTCAGGGCAGCAGGGAGAGCAAGAGGCCCAACTTGCCCCTAGGTCGGCTCTGCCCCTTCCCACACAGGCAGCCAACCCAGCAGCTGCCTGATAGACTCTGGCTCCCCCGAGCTCTCTGCCGGTTCAGGGGTCAGGAACAGACGTGTGCATGTGGTTCTGCCTTGGTCTGGGAGTGTGGACCCACTGCCTGGACCCCAGGCTCAGGGGCAAGGGCCCGGAGAGAGCAACACCCCGAAGCGCTTTTCTCCTGGCCTTGGGAGCGTTGTGCGTGCCTGGCGGGAACAGCAGGCGGGAGTGTTGGCAAACCCGCCTTTGGAGGCAGACGGGGAGGTCTTCCAGCGGGAGAGTGCCGGTTGTGCTCAGACGCCCAACAGGCCAGGGGCACGACCCAGCAGGGCCCCTGCCCCTCGCAGCCTTGCCCAGACCTTCCTGGCCTCCGGGGGTACTGCCCCACCAAGGGGCAGGCTGCGGGGACTGCGTCCAGACATGCCCGTGCGCCTCCACTGGCTCATCTCCGCTGGTGCCTTTCCCCTGGGCCTAGGCCTCGGTTGAGGCCTCCTTGGAGAGGAGGTTGCTGGCAGGGGCTGTCTCCACACTGCAAGGTGCTGGAGCTCAGAGGGCCTCGTCAGAGGGAAGGGACCAGCAAGGGGCTGGATGCCCAAGACCTCTTTGGCCCAGCAGCCTCAGGGCAGCAGGGAGAGCAAGAGGCCCAACTTGCCCCTAGGTCGGCTCTGCCCCTTCCCACACAGGCGGCCAGCCCAGCAGCTGCCTGACAGACTCTGGCTCCCCCCAGCTCTCTGCCGGTGGATGGGGCAGGAACAGACGTGTGCATGTGGTTCTGCCTTGGCCTGGGACTGTGGATCCCCTGCCTGGCCCCCAGGCTCAGGGGCAGGGGCCCGGAGAGACCACCACCCCGAAGCGCTTTTCTCCGGGGTTTTGGAACATTTTGTGTGCCTGGCGGGAACAGCGAGTGGGAATGCTTGCAAACCGGCCTTTGGGGGCAGCCGGGGAGGTCCTCCATGGTCCCTGAGAGAACACCACCCCGAAGCGCTTTTCTCACGGTCTTGGGAGCATTGTGCGCGGCTGGCGGGAACAGCGGGCATGAGTGCTTGCAAACTGTCCTTTGGAGGCAGCCGGGGAGATCTTCCAAGGGCCGGACTGATCACCACCCCAAAATGCTTTTCTCTCGGGCTTGGGAGCATTGTGCGCGGCTGTCGGGAACAACGGACATGAATGCTTGCAAACCGGCCTTTGGAGGCAGCCCGGGAGGTCTTCCAAGGGCCCGGAGAGAGCACCACCCCAAAATGCTTTTCTCCCGGGCTTGGGAGCATTGTGCGTGGCTGGCGGAAGCAGCGGGAATGAGTACTTACAAACCGGCCTTTGGAGGCAGCCGGGGAGGTCTTGAAAGTGCCCGGAGAGAGCACCACCCCGAAGCGCTTTTCTCCCGGGCTTGGGAACATTGTGCGCGGCTGGCGGGAACAGCAGGCAGGACTGCTTGCAAACTGGCCTTTGGAGGCAGCCGGGGAGGTCTTCCAAGGGCCCGGAGTGAGCACCACCCCAAAATGCTTTTCTCCCGGGCTTGGGAGCATTGTGCGCGGCTGGTGGGAACAACGGGCATGAGTGCTTGCAAACCGGCCTTTGGAGGCAGCCGGGGACGTCTTCCAAGGGCCCGGAGAGAGCACCACCCCGAAGCGCTTTTCTCCCGGGCTTGGGAGCATTGTGCGCGGCTGGCGGGAACAGCAGGCAGGACTGCTTGCACACTGGCCTTTGGAGGCAGCCGGGGAGGTCTTCCAAGGGCCCGGAGTGAGCACCACCCCAAAATGCTTTTCTCCCGGGCTTGGGAGCATTGTGCGCGGCTGGTGGGAACAACGGGCATGAGTGCTTGCAAACCGGCCTTTGGAGGCAGCCGGGGACGACTTCCAAGGGCCCGGAGAGATCACCACCCCGAAGCACTTTTCTCCCGGGCTTGGGAGCATTGTGCGTGGCTGGCGGGAACAGCAGGAAGGAGTCCTTGCAAACCGGCCTTTGGAGGCAGCGGGGGAGGTCTTCCAAGGGCCTGTAGAGAGCACCACCCCGAAGCGCTTTTCTCCCGGGCTTGGGAGTATTGTGCGCGGGTGGCAGGAACAGCAGGCAGGAGTGCTTGAAAACCGGCCTTTGCAGGCAGCCGGGGAGGTCTTCCAGGGCCCGGTGTGAGCACCACCCCAAAAAGCTTTTCTCCCGGGCTTGGGAGCATTGTGCGCGGCTGGTGGGAACAGCGGGCATGAGTGCTTGCAAACTGGCCACTGGAGGCAGCCGGGGAGGTCTTCCAAGGGCCTGTAGAGAGCACCACCCCAAAATGCTTCTCTCCCGGGCTTGGGAGCATTGTGCGTGGCTGGCGGGAACAGCAGGAAGGAGTCCTTGCAAACCGGCCTTTGCAGGCAGCCGGGGAGGTCTTCCAAGGGCCTGTAGAGAGCACCACCCCGAAGCGCTTTTCTCCCGGGCTTGGGAGCATTGTGCGCAGGTGGCGGGAACAGCAGGCAGGAGTGCTTGAAAACTGGCCTTTGGAGGCAGCCGGGGAGGTCTTCCAGGGCCCGGTGTGAGCACCACCCCAAAAAGCTTTTCTCCCGGGCTTGGGAGCATTGTGCGCGGCTGGTGGGAACAGCGGACATGAGTGCTTGCAAACTGGCCATTGGAGGCAGCCGGGGAGGTCTTCCAAGGGCCCGGAGTGAGCACCACCCCAAAATGCTTTTCTCCCGGGCTTGGGAGCATTGTGCGTGGCTGGCGGGAACAGCAGGAAGGAGTCCTTGCAAACCGGCCTTTGGAGGCAGCCGGGGAGGTCTTCCAAGGGCCTGTAGAGAGCACCACCCCGAAGCGCTTTTCTCCCGCGCTTGGGAGCATTCTGCGCGGGTGGCGGGAACAGCAGGCAGGAGTGCTTGAAAACCGTCCTTTGGAGGCAGCCAGGGAGGTCTTCCAGGGCCCGGTGTGAGCACCACCCCAAAATGCTTTTCTCCCGGGCTTGGGAGCATTGTGCGTGGCTGGCGGGAACAGCAGGAAGGAGTCCTTGCAAACCGGCCTTTGGAGGCAGCCGGGGAGGTCTTCCAAGGGCCTGTAGAGAGCACCACCCCGAAGCGCTTTTCTCCCGGGCTTGGGAGCATTTTGCGCGGGTGGCGGGAACAGCAGGCAGGAGTGCTTGAAAACCGTCCTTTGGAGGCAGCCGGGGAGGTCTTCCAGGGCCCGGTGTGAGCACCACCCCGAAGCGCTTTTCTCCCGGGCTTGGGAGCATTGTGCGCGCCTGGCGGGAACAGTGGGCGGGAGTGCTTGCAAACCGGCCTTTGGAGGCAGCCGGGGAGGTCTTCCAGTGGGAGAGGGCCGGTTGTGCTCAGAGGCCCCACAGGACAGGGGCAGGACGCAGCAGGGCCCCTGCCCCTGGCCAGCCTTGCCCAGACCTTCCTGGCCTCCGGGGGTACTGCCCCACCAAGGGGCAGGCTGCGGGGACTGGGTCCAGACATGCTCGGGCGCCTCACCTGGCTCATCCCCGCTGGTGCCTTTCCCCTGGGCCTAGGCCTCGGTTGAGGCCTCCTTGGAGAGGAGGTTGCTGGCAGGGGCTGTCTCCACACTGCAAGGTGCTGCAGCTCAGAGAGCCTCGTCAGAGAGAAGGGACAGGAAAGGGCTGGATGCCCAAGACATCTTTGGCCCAGCAGCCTCAGGGCAGCAGGGAGAGCAAGAGGCCCAACTTGCCCCTAGGTCGGCTCTGCCCCTTCCCACACAGGCGGCTAACCCAGCAGCTGCCTGACAGACTCTGGCTCCCCCAAGCTCTCTGCCGGTGCAGGGGACAGGAACAGATGTGGGCATGTGGTTCTGCCTTGGCCTGGGAGTGTGTTCTCCCTGCCTTGCCCCCAGGCTCATGGGCAAGGGCCCGGAGAGAGCACCACACCGAAGCGCTTTTCTCCCCGGCTTGGGAGCTTTGTGCATTCCTGACGTGAACAGCGGGCGGGAGTGTTGCAAACAGGACTTTGGAGGCAGCCGGGGAGGTCTTCCAGGGCCCGGTGTGAGCACCACCCCAAAATGCTTTTCTCCCGGGCTTGGGAGCATTGTGCGCGGATGGCGGGAACAGCAGGAAGGAGTCCTTGCAAACCGGCCTTTGGAGGCAGCCCGGGAGGTCTTCCAAGGGCCTGTAGAGACCACCACCCCGAAGCGCTTTTCTCCCGGGCTTGGGAGCATTGTGCGCGGGTGGCGGGACCAGCAGGCAGGAGTGCTTGAAAACCGTCCTTTGGAGGCAGCCGGGGAGGTCTTCCAGGGCCCGGTGTGAGCACCACCCCAAAATGCTTTTCTCCCGGGCTTGGGAGCATTGTGCGCGGATGGCGGGAACAGCGAGTGGGAGTGCTTGCAAACCGGCCTTTGGGGGCACCCCGGGAGGTCTTCCATGGGCACGGAGAGAACACCACCCCGAAGCGCTTTTCTCCGGGGTTTTGGAGGATTGTGCGTGGCTGGCGGGAACAGCGAGTGGGAGTGCTTGCAAACCGGCCTTTGGGGGCAGCCAGGGAGGTCCTCCATTGGCACGGAGAGAACACCACCCCGAAGCGCTTTTCTCCCGGTCTTGGGAGCATTGTGCGAGGCTGGCGGGAACAGCGGGCGGGAGTGCTTGCAAACCGGCCTTTGGAGGCAGCTTGGGAGGTCTTCCAAGGGCCCGGAGAGAGCACCATCCCGAAGCACTTTTCTCACGGAATTGGGAGCATTGTTCGCGGCTGTCGGGAACAGAGGACATGAGTGCTTGCAAACCGGCCTTTAGAGGCAGCCGGGGAGTCTTCCAAGGGCCCGGAGAGAGACCACCTCAAAATGCTTTTCTCCCGGGCTTGGGAGCATTGTGTGCGGCTGGCGGGTCAGCGGGAGGGAGTTCTTGAAAACCAGCCTTTGGAGGCAGCCGGGGAGGTCTTCCAAGGGCCGGGAGAGAGCACCACCCCGAAGCGCTTTTCTCCCGGGCTTGGGAGCATTGTGCGCGGCTGGCGGGAACAGCGGGATTGAGTGCTTGCAAACCGGCCTTTGGAGGCAGCCGGGGAGGTCTTCCAAGGGCCGGGAGAGAGCACCACCCCGAAGCGCTTTTCTCCTAGGCTTGGGAGCATTGTGCGCGGCTGGCGGGAACAGCGGGCATGAGTGCTTGCAAACCGGCCTTTGGAGACAAACGGGGAGGTCTTCCAAGGGCCCGTAGAGAGCACCACCCCGAAGCGCTTTTCTCCCGTGATTGGGAGCATTGTGTGCGGCTGGCGGGACAGCGGGAGGGAGTACTTGAAATCCAGCCTTTGGAGGCAGCCGGGGAGGTCTTCCAAGGGCCGGGAGAGAGCACCACCCTGAAGGGCTTTTCTCCTGGGCTTGGAGCATTTGCACGGATGGCGGGAACAGTGAGTGGGAGTGCTTGCAAACCGGCATTTGGGGGCAGCCCGGGAGGTCTTTCTTGGGTCCAGAGAGAACACCACCCCGAAACGCTTTTCTCCCGGGCTTGGGAGCATTGTGCGCGGGTGGCGGGAACAGCAGGCAGAAGTGCTTGCAAACCGGCCTTGGAGGCAGCCGGGGAGGTCTTCCAAAGCCCGGAGTGAGCACCACCCCAAAATGCTTTTCTCCCGGGCTTGGGAGCATTGTGCGCAGCTGGCGTGAACAGCGGGATTGAGTGCTTGCAAACCAGCCTTTGGAGGCAGCCGGGGAGGTCTTCCAGCGGGAGAGTGCCAGTTGTTCTCAGAGGCCCCACAGGCCAGGGGCAGGACCCAGCAGTGTCCCTGCCTCTGGCAGCCTTGCCCAGACCTTCCTGGCCTCCGGGGGTACTACCCCACCAAGGGGCAGGCTGCGGGGACTGGGTCCAGACATGCCCGGGCGCCTCCCCAGGCTCATCCCCGCTGGTGCCTTTCCCCTGGGCCTAGGCCTCGGTTGAGGCCTCCTTGGAGAGGAGGTTGCCGGCAGGGGCTGTCTGCACACTGCAAGGTGCTGGAGCTCAGAGGGCCTCGTCAGAGGGAAAGGACCAGCAAAGGGCTGGATGCCCAAGACCTCTTTGACCCAGCAGCCTCAGGGCAGCAGGGAGAGCAAGAGGCCCAACTTGCCCCTAGGTCGGCTCTACCCCGTCCCACACAGGCAGCCAGCCCAGCAGCAGCCTGGCAGTCTCTGGCTCCCCCGAACTCTCTGCCGGTGTAGGGGGCAGGAACAGACGTGTGCATGTCGTTCTGCCTTGGCCTGGGAGTGTGTTCCCCCTGCCTGTCCCCCAGGCTCAGGGGCAAGGGCCCGGAGAGAGCACCACCCCGAAGCGCTTTTCTCCCGGGCTTGGGAGCATTGTGCGTGCCTGGCGGGAACAGCGGGCGGGAGTGCTTGCAAACCGGCCTTTGGAGGCAGCCGGGGAGGTCTTCCAGCGGGAGAGTGCCGGTTGTGCTCAGACGCCCCACAGGCCAGGGGCAGGACCCAGCAGTGTCCCTGCCCCTGGCAGCCTTGCCCAGAACCTCCTGGCCTCCGGGGGTACTGCCCCACCAAGGGGCAGGCTGCGGGGACTGGGTCCAGACATGGCCGGGCGCCTCCCCAGGCTCATCCCCGCTGGTGCCTTTCCCCTGGGCCTAGGCCTCAGTTGAGGCCTCCTTGGAGAGGAGGTTGCTGGCAGGGGCTGTCTCCACACTGCAAGGTGCTGGAGCTCAGAGGGCCTCGTCAGAGGGAAGGGACCAGCAAGGGGCTGGATGCCCAAGACCTCTTTGGCCCAGCAACCTCAGGGCAGCAGGGAGAGCAAGAGGCCCAACTTGCCCCTAGGTCGGCACTGCCCCTTCCCACACAGGCGGCCAGCCCAGCAGCTGCCTGACAGACTCTGGCTCCCCCGAGCTCTCTGCCGGTGCAGGGGGCAGATCAGACGTGTGCATGTGGTTCTGCCTTGTCCTGGGAGAGTGGACACCCTGCCTTGCCCCCAGGCTCAGGGGCAAGGGCCCGGAAAGAGCACCACCCTGAAGCGCTTTTCTCCCGGGCTTGGGAGCATTGTGCACGCCTGCTGGGAACAGTGGGCGGGAGCGCTTGCAAACCGGCCTTTGGAGGCTGCCGGGTAGGTCTTCCAGTGGGAGAGGGCCGGTTGTGCTCAGAGGCCCCACAGGCCAGGGGCAGGACGCAGCAGGGCCCCTGCCCCTGGCCAGCCTTGCCCAGACCTTCCTGGCCTCCGGGGGTACTGCCCCACCAAGGGGCAGGCTGCGGGGCCTGGGTCCAGACATGCCCGGGCGCCTCCCCAGGCTCATCCCTGCTGGTGCCTTTCCCCTGGGCCTAGGCCTCGGTTGAGGCCTCCTTGGAGAGGAGGTTGCTGGCAGGGGCTGTCTCCACACTGCAAGGTGCTGGAGCTCAGAGGGCCTCGTCAGAGGGAAGGGACCAGCAAGGGGCTGGATGCCCAAGACCTCTTTGGCCCAGCAGCCTCAGGGCAGCAGGGAGAGCAAGAGGCCCAACTTGCCCCTAGGGCGGCTCTGCCCCTTCCCACACAGGTGGCCAACTCAGCAGCTGCCTGACAGACTCTGGCTCCCCCAAGCTCTCTGCCGGTGCAGGGGACAGGAACAGACCTGGGCATGTGGTTCTGCCTTAGCCTGGGAGTGTATTCCCCCTGCCTTGCCCCCAGGCTCAGGGGCAAGGGCCCGGAGAGAGCACCACCCCGAAGCGCTTTTCTTCCGGGCTTGGGAGCGTTGTGCGAGCCTGCTGGGAACAGTGGGCGGGAGTGTTTGCAAACAGGACTTTGGAGGCAGCCGTGGAGGTTTTCCAGTGGGAGAGGGCCGGTTGTGCTCAGAGGCCTCACAGGCCATGGGCAGGACCCAGCAGGTCCCCTGCCCCTGGCCAGCCTTGCCCAGACCTTCCTGGCCTCCGGGGGTACTGCCCCACCAAGGGGCAGGCTGCAGGGACTGGGTCCAGACATGCCTGGGCGCCTCCCCTGGCTCATCCCCGCTGGTGCCTTTCCCCTGGGCATAGGCCTCGGTTGATGCCTCCTTGGAGAGGAGGTTGCTGGCAGGGGCTGTCTCCACACTGCAAGGTGCTGGAGCTCAGAGGGCCTCGTCAGCGGGAAGGGACCAGCAAGGGGCTGGATGCCCAAGACCTCTTTGGCCCAGCAGCCTCAGGGCAGCAGGGAGAGCAAGAGGCCCAACTTGCCCCTAGGTCGGCTCTGCCCCTTCCCACACAGGCAGCCAACCCAGCAGCTGCCTGATAGACTCTGGCTCCCCCGAGCTCTCTGCCGGTTCAGGGGTCAGGAACAGACGTGTGCATGTGGTTCTGCCTTGGTCTGGGAGTGTGGACCCACTGCCTGGACCCCAGGCTCAAGGGCAAAGGCCCGGAGAGAGCAACACCCCGAAGCGCTTTTCTCCTGGCCTTGGGAGCGTTGTGCGTGCCTGGCGGGAACAGCGGGCGGGAGTGTTGGCAAACCCGCCTTTGAAGGCAGCCGGGGAGGTCTTCCAGTGGGAGTGGGCCGGTTGTGCTCAGAGGCCCCACAGGCCAGGGGCAGGACCCAGCAGGGACCCTGCCCCTGGCCAGCCTTGCCCAGACCTTCCTGGCCTCCGGGGGTACTGCCCCACCAAGGGGCAGGCTGCGGGGACTGGGTCCAGACATGCTCGGGCGCCTCCCCTGGCTCATCCCCGCTGGTGCCTTTCCCCTGGGCCTAGGCCTCGGTTGAGGCCTCCTTGGAGAGGAGGTTGCTGGCAGGGGCTGTCTCCACACTGCAAGGTGCTGCAGCTCAGAGAGCCTCGTCAGAGAGAAGGGACAGGAAAGGGCTGGATGCCCAAGACATCTTTGGCCCAGCAGCCTCAGGGCAGCAGGGAGAGCAAGAGGCCCAACTTGCCCCTAGGTCGGCTCTGCCCCTTCCCACACAGGCGGCTAACCCAGCAGCTGCCTGACAGACTCTGGCTCCCCCAAGCTCTCTGCCGGTGCAGGGGACAGGAACAGATGTGGGCATGTGGTTCTGCCTTGGCCTGGGAGTGTGTTCTCCCTGCCTTGCCCCCAGGCTCATGGGCAAGGGCCCGGAGAGAGCACCACACCGAAGCACTTTTCTCCCCGTCTTGGGAGCTTTGTGCATTCCTGACGTGAACAGCGGGCGGGAGTGTTGCAAACAGGAGTTTGGAGGCAGCCGGGGAGGTCTTCCAGTGGGAGAGGGCCGGTTGTGCTCAGAGGCCCCACAGGCCAGGGTCAGGACCCAGCAGGGCCCCTGCCCCTGGCCAGACTTGCCCAGACCTTCCTGGCCTCCGGGGGTACTGCCCCACCAAGGGGCAGGCTGAGGAGACTGGGTCCAGACATGTCTGTGCGCCTCCCCAGGATCATCCCCGCTGGTGCCTTTCCCCTGGTTGTAGGCCTCGGTTGAGGACTCTTTGGAGAGGAGGTTGCTGACAGGGGCTGTCTCCACACTGCAAGGTGCTGGAGCTCAGAGGGCCTCGTCAGAGGGAAGGCACCAGCAAAGCGCTGGATGCCCAAGACCTCTTTGACCCAGCAGCCTCAGGGCAGCAGGGAGAGCAAGAGGCCCAACATGCCCCTAGGTCGGCTCTGCCCCGTACCACACAGGCAGCCAGCCCAGCAGCAGCCTGGCAGTCTCTGGCTCCCCCGAGCTCTCTGCTGGTGTAGGGGGCAGGAACACACGTGTGCATGTGGTTCTGCCTTGGTCTGGGAGTGTGGACCCACTGCCTGGACCCCAGGCTCAGGGGCAAGGGCCCGGAGAGAGCAACACCCCGAAGCGCTTTTCTCCCGGGCTTGGGAGCATTGTGCGTGCTTTGTGGGAACAGTGGGCGGGAGTGCTTGCAAACCGGCCTTTGGAGGCAGCCGGGGAGGTCTTCCATTGGGAGAGGGCCGGTTGTGCTCAGAGGCCCCACAGGCCAGGGGCCGGACCCAGCAGGTCCCCTGCCCCTGGCCAGCCTTTCCCAGACCTTCCTGGCCTCAGGGGTACTGCCCCACCAAGGGGCAGGCTGCGGGGACTGGGTCCAGACATGCCCGGGCGCTTCCCCAGGCTCATCCCCACTGGTGCCTTTCCCCTGGGCCTAGGCCTCGGTTTAGGCCTCTTGGAGAGGAGGTTGCTGGCAGGGGCTGTCTCCACACTGCAAGGTGCTGGAGCTCAGAGGGCCTCGTCAGAGTGAAGGGACCAGCAAGGGGCTGGACGCCCAAGACCTCTTTGGCCCAGCAGCCTCAGGGCAGCAGGGAGAGCAAGAGGCACAACTTGCCCCTAGGTGGGCTCTGCCCCTTCCCACACAGGCGGCTAGCCCAGCAGCTGCCTGACATACTCTGGCTCCCCCGAGCTCTTTGCCGGTGCAGGGGGCAGATCAGAGGTGTGCATGTGGTTCTGACTTGGCCTGGGAGTGTGGACACCGTGCCTTGCCCCCAGGCTCAGGAGCAAGGGCCCGGAAAGAGCACCACCCCGAAGCGCTTTTCTCCCGGGCTTGGGAGCATTGTACACGCCTGCTGGGAACAGTGGGCGGGAGCGCTTGCAAACCGGCCTTTGGAGGCAGCCGGGCAGGTCTTCCAGTGGGAGAGTGCCGGTTGTGCTCAGAGGCCCCACAGGCCAGGGGCAGGGCCCAGCAGTGTCCCTGCCCCTGGCAGCTTTGCCCAGACCTTCCTGGCCTCCGGGGGTACTGCCCCACCAAGGGGCAGGCTGCGGGGACTGGGTCCAGACATGCCAGTGCGCCTCCACTGGCTCATCCCCGCTGGTGCCTTTCCCCTGGGCCTAGGCCTCGGTTGAGGCCTCCTTGGAGAGGAGGTTGCTGGCAGGGGCTGTCTCCACACTGCAAGGTGCTAGAGCTCAGAGGGCCTCGTCAGAGGGAAGGGACGAGCAAGGGGCTGGATGCCCAAGACCTCTATGGCCCAGCAGCCTCAGGGCAGCAGGGAGAGGAAGAGGCCCAACTTGCCCCTAGGTCGGCTCTGCCCCTTCCCACACAGGCGGCCAGCCCAGCAGCTGCCTGACAGACTCTGGCTCCCCCGAGCTCTCTGCCGGTGCAGGGGTCAGGAACAGACGTGTGCATGTGGTTCTGCCTTGGCCTGGGAGTGTGGACCCCCTGCCTGGCCCCCAGGCTCAGGGGCAAGGGCCCGGAGAGAGCACCACCCCGAAGCGCTTTTCTCCCGGGCTTGGGAGCATTGTGCGCGCTTGGTGGGAACAGTGGGCGGGAGTGCTTGCAAACCGGCCTTTGGAGGCAGCCGGGGAGGTCTTCCAGTGGGAGAGGGCCGGTTGTGCTCAGAGGCCCCACAGGCCAGGGGAAGG